>NC_073408.1:15069530-15382030 GCF_028641065.1 Leucoraja erinaceus
TTCTTTTGTACAGCAGCATCTGTAGTACCTTATTTTGGGAATAAACTTGTATCTTGCTTGCCATTTCTGACATGCATACACACACGGGACCAGTCACACACATACAGGGAACAGTCACAGACACACACACACTTACAGGACAGTCACAGACACACACACAGAACAGACACACACGTACACAATGATGAAACAGTCCACACATACACGGAACAGTCACACACACACAGGGAACAGTCACACACACACACGGAACAGTCACACACACACACGGAACAGTCACACACACACACACAGGACAGTCTCACGCACATACAGGGGACAGTCACACAAACACACAAGGGACCGTCACACACACGGGAAAGTCACACGCACACACAGAGACCAGTCACACACACACAGGGGACTGGCACAAACACATGCACACAAACACAGGGGAAAGTCACTCACACACAGAAGACAGTCCCATATACAAGCCCACGGAACAGTGCAGCTGAGGCAGCTGAAGAATATAGTTTTTTGTATAATACACGACTTCCATCTATTTAACCATTTGTAAAGTTCAGACAGAAGCCTTTTTCTTCAGTATCTCATTCATTCGAAGTCTGGGCTTTGCTGGAAACGTCCACTCCTGGTTGCCCCAAGGGTTCACTTGGTCCACTGGGTAAAGGGTGCACAGTGGGCCTTTTTTAAATTCATGCAGGGATAGATTCATGCAGTACAGAAACAGGCCCTTTAGCTCATCATGGTCATGCCAAACATTATGTACCTATTTATTCTTGTTCCATTTGGTTCGTAGTCTACTATGCAAGTTGTAATTGGCTTATTTTTTTGCAACTGTTTGGCTTACTGGGCCAATTCAGAGGGCAATTAAAAGTCAATCTAATTAAAAAAATGATTGCAACCAAAGAGGATAGAACCGAAAGGTTAAACTTCACTCAGCCATCATAGAAACATTTGTCTCCAATTAAGTGTTGCAGGCCCTAATGTGAAACTCTGCTGTGGTGGCAATAATGGAGAACACCGGACGTGATTTGCTATTGCCATCTGCTCAGACGATGCTTGGAGTAGTGTCAGTGGGCGCACGCACCAACTGCCATCATTTCTGGGAGATGATCACAAAGTGGCACACAGCCCTGGGAACAGGCCCAAAGGTCTAATGATTGGCCTCGTCTGCCTGCTGTCATGTGCAGCTCAGGTCAACGTCACATTCCCACGCCTGCCAAGATCTCTGATTCGGGCTCCTGAAATATCCCAGATACGTGCTTCAGCTACGGCAATAAATGGTGAAACATAGATACATAGAAAATAGGTGCAGGAGGAGGCCATTTGGCCCTTCGAGCCAGCACTGCCATTCATTGTGATCATGGCTGATCATCCCCAATCAATAACCCGTGCCTGCCTTTTCCCCATATCCCTTGACTAGCCCCTAGAGCTCTATCTAACTCTCTCTTAAATCCATCCAGTGACTTGGCCTCCACTGCCCTCTGTGGCAGGGAAGTCCACAAATTCTCAACTGTCTGGGTGAAAACGTTTTTTTTTCTCACCTCAGTCTTAAATGGCTTCCCCTTTATTCTAAGACTGTGGACCCTGGTTCTGGACTCGCCCAACATTGGGAACATTTTTCCTGCATCTAGCTTGTCCAGTCCTTTTATAATTTTATATGTTTTTATAAGGTCCCCCCTCATCCTTCTAAACTCCAGTAAATACAAGCCTAGTCTTTTCAATCTTTCCTCATATGACATCCCAGGGATCAATCTCGTGAACCTATGCTGCACTGCCTCAATCACAAGGATGTCCTTCCTCAAATTCGGAGACCAAAAATGGACACAATACTCCAGATGTGGTCTCACCAGAGCCCCATACAACTGCAGAAGAACCTCTTTACTCCTGTACTGAAATCCTTTTGTCATGAAGATGGACACAAAATGCTGGAGTAACTCAGCGGGACAGGCGGCATCTCTGGAAAGAAGGGATGGGCAATGTTTCGGGTCGAGACCCTTCTTCAGAGTCGACCTGAAACGTCACCCATTCCTTCTCCCCAGAGATGCTGCCTGTCCTGCTGGGTTACTCCAGCTTTTTGTGTCTATCTTTGGTGGGAACCAGCATCTGCAGTTCCTTCCTACAATAAATGGTGAAAATCATCTTCTCATTCCTCAGTACATTCCAGCTCATTGCCCATAGGTGAAGGGTCAGTGGTCAAAATGAATAACGGGAGTGAGTTATTTTCCCATTTTGTAGTCTTTTAATTTGGGTGCCGCAAAGAATCTGAAAAAAGCTTAAATTGATGTGTTACCGCAACAAGTATAATTGACTTAATAGGCACGTACAACAGGCATTGAATTGTAATCAATATTATGAGACAAGGGAATATTGGCCGGAAATTTCAGTCCATTCTCATCAGTGTGCTTAAAGGACTCGCAGCAGGGCACTGACAACCATGTGGTCATCAGTCACAGACAGATTGATTGATTGAAAGGTACAGCATGGAAACAGGCCCTTCGGCCCACCGAGCTCGTACTGACCTTTGATCACCCATTCGTACTATCCTACTTTTCCATCCACTCCCTACATTCTTGGGGCAATTTACAATCTTGGGGCAGGGTTAACCTACACAGCCGCACATCTTTGGAATGTGGGAAGAAGCACGGGCACCCGGAGGAAACCCACGCGGTCACAGTGGGAACGTGCGAATGACACGCAAACAGCTCCCGAGGTCAGGATCGAACCCGGGTCTCTGGTGGCGTGATTCAGCAACTCTCCCAAACTCCGCTGTACCACCTCGTGTGATGTGTGGATGTCGGGTGCAGATTTGGTGCGGGGTGGGGCGACGAACTCGAGGATTGCAAGGTCATCAAGACAGAGGGAAATGGGCAAAGCAAAAAGGTAGAAGGTAGCACCTTCCACTTGACACTGGGGAGAGCACATTGTCCCTGGGCGTGAGGCCACGCGTGGTTCAACTTCCACTGAAATTATTCAAAAAGAGAGTTGAATGGGGAACAACATCATATCAGGGAGATGATGCAGAAATTGCCTCATGAAGCAACACTGACTGACATCTGAATGCACCTCATCACATTACTGAGTTGTTGTACAACAACATGAAAATGGTCAGTCTTGCACTTCTGGAGAAAGAAAACACAATTAAAAAAAAAATCTTAAATGGATTTTGAGGCATGCACACACTAAGATGTGGTGCAGCAGCTAAACAGCATGGGAGACCAGTTCACATTATAAAGGTACGCATCTCTTGTCAAAAGTCTTGGGACTTATCCGAATAATTTGTAGGATCACATTTTTGTTTCATTATTTATTCTGTTTAAACACGTTTATGATAATACGTTGGAATCCACCAAAAGCCTTCATTGCAGGCTTGCTTTTAATACCTTTCATCCAGACCCTGAGAAATTCAAAGCCACACTCAAGTAATCTTCACTGATTCTGCTCGTGTCCTCCGAGCACTGGGTGAGCCCCAAAGCGCTTATGAATACACTGTTCCAACTGAGGGAAAATGATTATAGTCTTGCACCAAACTTGGTCCCTGGAGCAACCTTTCTTTCAAATTTGAAATATTCAGTTTGACAGCTAGTTCTGACAGTTACATATTGAAAGCTGATGAAAGAGACAGATTTTCACACTAGCCTGACAAACTGCTGCAGGATACAGCTCTTGTACAATTCACACAGGAGCAGAGAATCTCCTCCTCTTTCTTTGAGGGTGGCTCTGTCAGAGAACGCAGCGCCAAAGAAAACTGACACAATACCAATCCTTGCATCTGTTCAGTGTGAGTTTAGATTAGAACAAATAAAGCCAGGATGCAAGCGTGTAGTGAAGGGATTGATGCAGTGGGGCAGCACGGTGGCACAGGGGTAAAGTTACTGCCCCTGTCCCACTTAAGCAATTGTTTATGCGACTAGGCTGTTTACACATGGTCGCTTGGTGATGCCTGCATGGTTGTGAGTCGTCTCCTCACGTTGCCCAAAGAGTCGTAATGTTTTTCTGGTCACCGCTGGATTTTGAAATATTCAAAACTTTTCAGCGACTGTGGGCTTGACGTAGCTTGTCGTCTCCTGTCGAAGGTGCTGTCATAGGTTGTCGCCAGGATAACGCTGGTTGCTGCCAGGTGACATTGGTTGTAACTGGGTGCTGACTTTGGTGAATTCCATTGGCGACTACTTACATCAACCGACGTCAACCGGCGACAGGTACCGGCAATTGAATTGTCTTCAGTTGTCACCGACAGGGTCGTAGGTTGTCACTTGGATGTGGGTTGACTTTGGTTGTCGTAGGTTGCCGGCTGTGTGGTCATAGGTTGTCGTAGGTGTGGTTAGAGGTGGACGTCCTAAGTTTGCGATGATTGGGTCATCGGTTATCGGTAGCTTGACGTGGACTAGCCGGTAGGTTGTCAAAGACATTGTCATAGGGGAGATCCAGTCACCGCTTTTTCGGCGGCCTCCGATGACTGTGACAGTCGCAGAAAAAATTGCATAAGTGGGACAGGCCCTTTACATTGCCGGACATCCGGGTCCCGTGTTCGATCCTGACTACAGGTGCTGTCTGTACCATGTTTGTACATCCTCCCCGTGACTGCGTGGGTTTTCTCCGAGATCTTCGGTTTCATCCCGCACTCCAAAAACCTTCAGGTTTGTAGTTTAATTGGCTTGGCATAAATGTAAATTGTACCTGGTGTGTGTAGGATAGTGTTAATGTGCAGGGATCGCTGATCATTGAGCACTCAGTGGGACGAAGGGTCTGTTTCCATGCTGTATCTCTAAACCAAACTAAACTGATAACAGTTGAATGATAGTTCAAAGCAGAAATGCAAGAAGACTACAAAAGTAGTTTAGTTGTAGGCATGTCAAGATGAAAAACGAAGCACATTTTCAGCAGTCAAGATTTCCAATATTGAATCTGAAAAACAAAAAAAATGAATACCCAATTTTGTTTTTTCTTACAGCAACAGCCTATGTGGACTGATTGATTCTTCATAGGCATTGACCTATGGGATTAGGGTCATTGCTTTTCATCAAATTAGATAGTGCAATGGACCAAAGACTGTAGTCAGAAACTTACAATGTTACCAGAAAAACTCAAATAAAAGTCTGTAACACCTGAAAGGGGAAATGGGGCAAGAGACTTTGTGATATTTTGAAAGGATGCCTCTGTTCAAACACATGGTTGATTTATGGACCATGGCCCGAAAGCACAGGAGGAAGTCACTTAACCCAATGTTCCTGGGTTGAAACATGGAAAAATGGGTGCAGGTGTAGACCATTCAGCCCTTCGATCCAGCACCGACATTCAATAAGATCATGGCCGATCATTTAAAATCTGTACCCCCCGCACCTGCTTTATCCCCATAAACCTTAATTCCTTTAGCCCTAAGAGCTAAATCTAACTCTCTCTTGAAAACAGCCAGTAGCTCCCTGAAAGAACCAACAAGTTAGTCAAACCACTCTGTTCTCTCCCAGTGGCTGTATGTTTTTTTCCCTGTTCAAGTACATACACAATTTTCTTTCAACAAAATTGAAACACTACTCCAACCAAGCTTCAGAAACCATTAAGATTAAAAACTTCATTTTGAAATCTTGTTCGTAAACTGTTTAGTTTAGTTTAGATATACAGCACGGAAACAGGCCTTTCTGCAGACCGAGTCCATACTGACCAACAATCCCCATACACTAACATGATTCTACACATACTTGGGACAATTTACTATTATACTAAGTGAATTAACCAATCAACCTGCACATCTTTGGAGCATGGGAAGAAACCAAAGGAGATCCTGGTGTAAATCCACACATGCCAAGGGGAGAACGTGCAAACTCCATACAAACAGCACCCATAGTCAGAATCGAACAAGGGTCTCTGGTGCTGATAGGCAGCAACTCTACTGCTGCGCCACCATGTCGCCCAAACTGATGCACAGTTAGCACACAGAAAAAGGCCGTGGTAACATTGTATGTTCCTGGCTGCAGCAGTGGGTTCTTTGCATGATCAAAGCTGATGGGAAAAGGCAATTTGTCTCATTATAGATCAAAGTCCATGAAGAATCAAATTCATACCCTCACAGCAACAACAAAAACAAACAAACTTCAGGAACTTTAAACAGGCTGAAAAATGTCATCAAATCTGAAGGATACGCACCTCAAAACTGGTGGTAACCCTGCCAACATTAATACAGAAGACAGGTTGCAACATTCTACATCTTCCTTTCACCAATTCTATGATTCTCACAGCGTCCATTCTTTTTTATTTGAGATAATCACAACAGAATTCTTACCACTTTTAAAGTCTCTGATATTGTTTGTTTCTGAAATAATTCTCAATTTTTTCACCACACTGAGAGATATCTTTCATATGAATATTAATTCCAATCTGAATTACTAGATATGCATTTTCTAAATACCTTACTGTTTTCTGATAGCCTCAAGAAGGGGTTTGACCCCAAAACGTCACCTATTCTTTTTCTCCAAAGATGCTGCCTGAGCCACTGAGTTACTCCAGCATTTTGTGTCTATCTTCTGATGGCCACTGTTTAATTTGATGTGTGTCAAACTCGCCTTATCCATGCAATTGATAAAATATCATCTGCTTTCCATTTTATAACACCGACATGTGAAATTGGTCTCGTAACTCTAGTCTGCACCTTCCCAATGCTCAGATCATTCACTTTTATTCTTGACCACAGCACAATAATTCACGTGGTCTGTTGAGAAAACAACAATCCAGAAGAAAGATTATTTTCCTTCTCAAAGTGAACAGTTTGTTGTATAGTACAGTCAATCCCTATAATCCATCAAAATTGGAATTACAATTATGCTATTTGAACAGATTTTATAGGCTATTTTACAGGGCCTATTATAGGGAGGGGGGTATATTTTTTACTACTCCAGACACTTTTTTTTTTAAATTAAATGTTGCATAGTCTTAAAATAAATGCCCCACTAATACAGGCTCCATTGGGCAACAGATGAAAAAAAACAGAAAGTGCTGGAGTAACTCAGAGGGTCAGGCAGCATATGTGGAAGGCATAGATTGGTGAGTTTTGCTTTGGGGACCTATTTTCAACCAGGGTCAAGGGGATGGGGGGGGGGGGGGGGGAAGGAGATGGGGGGGGGGGAAGTGGAAGGGGGGGAATGGGGACAGGGGGGAAGGGGAATGGGACGGGGGGGGGAGGGATGCAGGTAGGGGAGGGGGGTAGGGGATGGGAAAAGGGGAGGTTGGGTTGCAATGAAGAGAGGGGGAATGAAAAGAGGGGGGTAAAATAAGTGGGGTGGGAATTGTTCCCTAAAATTGTTGAATTCAATGTTCATACCGTTGGGATTGTAAGTTACCAGTGATGGATGAGGTAGGGGAACAGGAGACCAGAGAATGATCAGGAACGGGGAAACCAGAGCCCCGGTAAGTGATGAAGGAGCACGGGAAACAGGGCCACAATGAGTGGGAAAGGAGTTCCAAACATGACCTCTCAGAACCTTCAACTCCTCTAAATTTCCTTTGACACTTGTACTCATACGATGCAAAATGAGTTTGTAATCTCGATGGTGACACTGAACAGTTTGGACTGAGCTGTGAAGTCAAGATGTTATCCAATTTACAGAACACAAGGGTCAAAATAATAATTTCAGTGTCTTCCCTTACAGCTCCACCCACTGTTCATTTGCATTCTCCTCATTAGATGTCAACGTTTCAAAAATTCCAATTTCCTATTTTATCCTTTTTTTTCCTCTGTGAATATTCGTAACCTTAATGTTACAGACTTTTTCATGTGGAACGTCTGACAAAGATTGTTTGGAAGTCTAACAAATTATGAGTTAGTCCTTAGCTGATTGGAAACGACATTTCACCAAGCAGATTGAAATGTTAATCCAGACTAATTAACCTCTCAATTTGTTTCAGCCTCTGTTCCCATTGTGATATTTGCTCTTAAAAATGAAATTTGATTTTCGCATATTAAGTTGAAAATATAGAATAGCAATTATAAGATGTATTTATCAGAACTTTTGTGCTGTTCTTCCTTCCTGCTGAGCGATTAGCGGACTTTAAAAACCCTGCTGCGCAGGTGAGTATAAACTTTAATCAGTGTCTTCAATGAAGCCTGCAAACATCATTGAACAATACAACTATCATTTTATAGGTTCCTGTTTTACTTAATTTATTCGTTATCTCCAAAGTATAATATCATGTATTTTCACCTCAAAAGGCCATGTAAGAAAGCAAAAATAAATTGTTTTTTTTACCATAGTTGTTTATTTTATTCTCGCTGGAGTTTACATCCCCTCCCCCCCCTACGTGAGGTGCAAACGCATAAGCCTGCATACGTGAGGTGCAAACGCAACTCGCTGACCAGGTAATAAGAGTAGAGAGTGACTTCCCGGACTCCATGGTCATTGTTTTGGGGGATTTTAACAAGGCTAACCTCAGCCGAGAGCTTCCAAAATACAGACATCATCTGCTGCCTCACCAGATTGGAGAGAACACTCGATCATTGTTATACTACAATCAAGAACGCATATCGCTCTGTTCCCCGTGTGGCTCTGGGACTCTCTGATCATTGTTTAGTTCACCTTATTCTGACCTACAGGCAGAAACCAAAATCTGCTAAGTCTGTGGTCAGAACAATGAAAAAGTGGACAAGGGAGGGCATTGAAAACCTACAGTCCTGCTTTGAGTGCACTGATTGGAATGTGTTCAGGGAAGCGACCACAAGCCTCCATGAATATACAGACATCGTGACATCATATGTCAGCTTTTGTGAGGACTGTTGCATCCCCACTAGGACCCGGGTCAGGTTCAACAATGACAAGCCCTGGTTTACAGCAGAACTCAGACAGTTCCGCCAGTATAAAGATGAGGCCTACAGGAGCGGGAGTGAAGACCTCAACAGACAGGCCAAGTACAAGCTGAGAAGAGGAATCAGAGCTGCCAAGGAAAGGTACTCTGAGAAGTTGAGGAGCAAGATTTTCAAGAAATCACCAGCTACACGAGGAAAACCCCCGGCTCTTTGGACAATCGTCAGCTGACCAATAACCTGAACGATGTTTACTGCAGGTTCAATGGGCAGAAACATAATCCCGGTACTCCTTCACCCCCGCCCACTCTTCCCCAATCACTATTTTCCATCTACTCACAGTCTATTCTGCAAAGAGTGGACCTTCCCCACCCACTCCTCCCCAATCACCACTTCACACCGATCTCCAGGACTGGACAATGTTTCCCTCTCTACCCTCAAGCTCTGTGCCAAACAACTGGCACCAGTCGACACAGACATTTTCAACCAGTCCCTGCAAACTTGCACTGTCCCTGCCTGTTTCAAGGTCTCCAGTATTGTTCCTGTATCCAAAAAGCCAAGGATTACTGGTCTTAATGACTACAGGCCTGTCGCACTGACCTCTGTAATCATGAAGACCCTTAAAAAACTTGTACTGGACCCCCTGCAGTTTGCATACCGGGCCAATAGATCAGTGGACGAAGCAGTCAACCTAGGCCTGCACATCATCCTCCAGCACCTAGATTGCCAGGGGACCTATGCAAGGATTTTGTTTGTGGATTTTAGCTCTACATTCAACATCATTGTGCCAGAGCTACTACACTCCAAACTCTCCCAGTTGACTGTGCCTGAATCTCTCCGTCAGTGGATCACCAACTTCCAGACAGACAGGAGGCAGCATGAGAGGATGGAAAAGCACATCTCGGACCCGCTGACCCTCAGCATAGGAACACAGCAAGGCTGCGTACTCTCCAAATACGTCTGCCAAATATATATAGGCCAAACATCAACATTGAATATGTTCACTGATTCACTCTCTACAGTTTTCCAGGAAGAAATTTCCAAAGATACAAACCCAAATTCCTCACCATTTCCATGTTAACTCTGTGAACTTTTATTCTTCCTGGTTTTGCTGAGATGCCTCAGGAATTGCAACATGCATGCTATGGCCCCATGCTATGGTTCCATCCTTGGCCCCATTCTCTTCTCCCTGTATATGCTCCCCTTAGGCCAACTCATTCAAAGGCACGGCATTTCCTTCCATTGCTATGCAGACGATACACAACTCTATCTCCCCCTGAAGCCCAACAACTGATCAAATCTACTTAACCTTATCCACTGCCTCAGGGATATAAAGTGTTGGATGGCCCAGAACTTCCTCCAACTAAATGAGAGTAAGTCTGAGGTCATCCTTCTCGGCCCCTTGGACTCAATCAAAACGATAGCAGGCAGCCTTGGAAGCCTTACCCCATTACACAAACCTCACGTCAAAAACGTTGGCGTGATATTTGACTCAGCATTGAAATGTAGCAAACAAGTGAAACCTCCTCCAGGTCCCTCAGATCGGCCGACTTGGGGTTACTGAACATCCCACGGTCTAGGCATAAGCTCAGGGGAGACCGTGCCTTTGCGGTTGCAGCTCCTAGACTGTGGAACAGCATCCCTCTTCCCAACAGAACTGCCCCCTCCATCTACTCTTTTAAGTCGAGACTTAAAACTTATCTTTACTCTCATGCCTTTCTTGACGTCCTCTGAGGGAGGGCTATATATATGTATTTATGTATGTACTTAATCTATGAACCACTGTTGTATAACGTTAGTACCTCCACCAATATAAAGCACTTTGGTCGACGAGAGTTGTTTTTTAAATGTGCTATAGAAATAAAAGTGACTTGACTTGACTAAAAGAGTGGTGTCAGGCATGTTCAAAACGTCATTGAAAATGACAAATAAATATAATCTTAACAGAATTTCTGATTACATCTCTCCAGTATTGCTAATCTATCAATGCTTGTATCCTTCAAGTTTCTTCTAAATTAAAGTATGTTTTTAATATTATACTTCAGCACAACAACATACAATATTATTACTCACTGATAAGATTATTGATAATTGCTATTGAGTAGCAAGTTTTATTTGATTATCAGATATTCTAGTTCTATTTGCAACAGGGAGCACTGTGGTAATGAACACAATTATTATTACTGTACACACACAAATACATTGTCAACAACTGTTATTTAAAGATAGAATAAGTAAAATCTCCATTTCCTTTAGCTCTGACCAAGCACTTATCTGCCTTTTGCAGACAGCCATCCAATTTAATTCACAAAAACAGCCTACTATATCAGTTTTAATAAAATTGTGCAATGTACAATGAAAAGGCCTGGGGGAGATTAAATAATGCAAGTTCCATTAAAAACCAAATTTGCATCCAACAATTCATCAGTGCAGCTTTGCAGTCGGCTGTTCATACTTTATCTCTATTAAAACTGCATTTTGATTTCTGGCTGATAATTAGAATTTATTTTGAATTGGGAAGGCAGTTTTCAACCTTAGAGGCAGCTTTGGTATTCACAGTATTTTATTTTTTTATGCATGCTTCAACACACCTTGTGAAATATTCATTGGTGACAATAGGACACAGGAATGTAGATGAAATGCTTATCTGTCACTGACCGTGAAATTTCCTCAACTGCAGATTAAACTGTAATGACAGGCAAAATGTGCATTCTTTTAATACCAGTTTACAGGATTAGAAGTAACATATTTCCAACATTTAAATGAAAAAAAAGCATCTGTCAAAAACTGACAGCAATGGCAATATGTGTTAACTTTTATAAAGAAAAGTAAGTGCATGTATTGTTCAATGGAAAAAATCAATGCATGTTTTTGAAGGCTAGAATTATAGTGGTAAAAGTACAAGAGAAAGAATTGAATTCAGCGACGTCTTTACTTTTTGACACATGCATAGTAAGTGTTTCCCTAATGGACACTTAAATCTAACCAGTGTACCAAAACCAAATAAGTCAACAAAAGCCCCGGGATCAATTGTTATCTTTGATTAGTTAGCTGTTCACAGCTGGGAAGCAATTGATGTGTGACAATTAACCACAACACATGTAGATGGAACAGATAAGTCAATGGGTACGAACCCAGCGGTTGACGTCTGCACATATACTCCTCTTCCCCCCTCTCCCCCCCCCCCCGGGCATAAAGTATGTGGGGATAGGCATGAAACAAGTACAAGTATTTAATGCACAGCAGATCTAGAAAGCAGCAGTGAGAGACTTGATTTTGATCATCGTACGATTGTACTCCAACTTTTCAATGTCATTTCAGCTTCAATTTCACAACAAATGGAAAAGCTGAATACAAAGTAGTCCCCCAGTTCTCTCATAATAGTTAATTTATCCAGGAAGCAGCTGAACCAAGCAGATAGCAAAGGACCCAAGTCATTGTCTACGATAACCTCATGAATCTCAACCAAAACTGCAGTTGCTGCATGATAATTGATGTCAGTGGTGGATTCTGTCTATCAGCCAGTCTTCTTACTTCTCAGCGCCATTTACTGACTTCTTAACTGTGATCATGGAGTGAAACAGCATGCAAACTGGCCCTTCAGCCCAAGTCACCCATGCTGACCAAGGCGTCATCCTGCTCTTGTCCTATTTGCCTCTATTGGGCTCAAATCTCTCTACATTTTTTTCCGACCAATGTACCTGCCAAATGCCCTCTGCACCACCTTGCCTCCCACTGTTGTACATTTTGTGGCATTATGTTTATTGGCCCTATGTCACTCTGTTCTGCAACATTCTCCATGCCCTGTCATTCACTGTGTAATGTTTGTCCCACCCTGCACTAACATGTATCAATATGATGCATCCTAAAATGTATAATTTTTGCACTTTTCCAGTTTACCTAGTTTCCATCATCTGAGACAAACTTCTTCACTGTTCACTGCATCACTAATTTTGGTGGCATAATAATTGTCCTTAAAGGATTGTACATTTTTGTAAGGTTCCCAATTTCAATTTAAGTTGCAATGTATCTCTTTTGCACCTATAGTTATAAATAAGGTAAAACTTAAAGTGTGCCAAAATATAATTGTTGAAGTACCTTGACAGTAATTGTTTCATTAACTGTATACTAAAGTTTCCCTAGCTCCACTGAGCAGCATTTTCTGAATAGACAAAATAGAAAGTTATTGGCCTGTATTATTCTTGCACCACTGTGATGTGTTTAATCAGAGTTAAATTCAGCAAACTTTGGACAAGTTAGGCAAGTTAAATGGGCTAGAGAAAAAAGCTTATCTTATGCACCTAGATAAAGAAAGTCCCAATGAACTGATGGATCTCAGTTAACAAAAGCCTAACATATTCAATGTATCTCTCTTCCTGTGGACATTCGGAAACCCAGAGACTGTCAAGGCAAGGTCAAGGTGTGTCTAAGTTCAAGAATCATTCAATGCACAATACCTCGTTCATCTTAAATTTTGTTTTCTGCAGCTGAGGCAACAGTGACAAGAAAAAAATGTTTTGTGACCAGAGCACCCACTCAAGCTCTGAATAGGTTTTCCTGGAGGGCTGAAGGATCAAGTCAAATACGGGCAGACTTTTGCACACATCCATACTGGACACATCATTGAATTCTATGCTCATTCTTCCTTGGCCTATGTCATCTGGATGTCAACCATTTTAACTCTCCTTCCCATTCCCATACTTTTGGTCCTGGGCTTCCTCCATTATCAGGAGGAGGCCACACGCAAAATGGAGGAACAGCACCTTATATTTTGCTTGGGCATTTTAGTTGCTCGAGTATTGATTTCTCTAATTTCAAGTAAACCTTGTATCCCTCTGTCTCCACCCCTCACGTTATCCTGCCAGTTCCACTGTTCACATCCATTTATCCCTTTGTTAACACCTCCTCCACTTCTCTATCTTCCCTTGGTCATTAGCGCCAGTTCTAATTTGTGCTGAACTTTTCATGCCTCTAGTTTCCTCCCCCCCCGACTCTCAGTCTGAAGAAGGGTCTCGACCCAAAACGTCTGAGATGCTCCATAACCCACTGCGTTACTCCAGCATCTTGTGTCTATCTTCGACATAAACCAACATCTGCAGTTCCTTTCTATGCATCATAACATTCACTGTGGTTCGGAGAACCTATTTATTTTCCTTTTAATTACAAATACAGCACTTCTGAGCTCAAGATTAAAATTAGCTCTGAGGTGTATTTGATCAAAGTGTGAAGTAGTATTATGCACTAACAGAGTTTTATCCTGCAGCTGAAGAATTTGTTCAAAGTTATGAAGAACCTAAATCTTCTTATCCAATATTCAAGCAAAGCAGATGTCTTCTTATTTAAAATTGTAATAACCGAAGTTTTAATTAAGACAACTCATGGCTCAAAGCCAACACCAATAATTGTTTGTAACCATGTTGCATGCTATTTTCCCCAGAGAATTGCTCCTGAGTGATTGGAAAGAGTGATCCAAGTCTGTAAATGCGGTTTCTTAATTTGCTGAGTGTCTCTCCTCTCTTAGGCTATTTACATTGATTTGTTTGGTTCTTTTGCAAACAACACATATTCATGGCATTTTTGAAGGGATTGGCCCAAAGAAAAGACTGAAATGACATATATAGCAAATTAATTTTGACTGATACTGAAGTTGTAGTCTTTCCGCTGATTGGTTCAACTTTTCATTGAACCACGGTGAACATGACAATAAGGAACCAAACTAAAACAAAGCCAATATTTCTGCTTTTGTTGTTTTCTTTCAAATTAATTGGCTCTTTACAGATCGTTCACTCGATTGTCAAACATTGGGAATCTAAAGATCATTGTTCCAGTCTGGTATTTATTTCATAATGACAGCTCTATGTGTAGAATGAGGTACTATTAATTGAATTATGCCATCTAACATTTACAAACAGGCCATTAAATAACATCATCTTGTACGTGGTTTTTGAAAGACTATATCAAGGATGGGATTTCTCATCTTAGCTTCTAGATACGACAAGCTTAGTTCGTGAAGTGGCTTTTTACAGCATGAAAGTCTAATGGGTCTGCCCCACTTAGACTATTTTTTAAGCTACTGCCGGCCACTGTCATAGTCGTAGTAGCAGGTCGTTGAAAAACTGGCGACTGAAAATTTGACATAAAACTTGGAAATTGTCTACAATAAATCTATGAAGAATAATCACTTTAAAAATAACAAAAAAATCGAAGTCAGCACCGGCGACAACCTACGTTAATGTGGCGAAAAACTATGCAGCACCTACGTCAGGAGGTGACAACCTACGTTAACGTGGCAACAAACTATGTCAGCACCTACGTCAGGAGAAGTCAAACTACGTTCATTGGCATCAAACCCACTGTCGCCGACTGATGCTGAAAGATTTTCAGTGGCGGACAGAAAAACGCTACGACGCTTTGGGCGACTGAGGAGACTACTCACGACCATACAGGCGACACCCCGGCAACCATGTGGCGACAGCTTAGTCGCCTAAAAAATGGACTAAGTGGGATAGGCCCAACAAGGTGTAAGATTATTAGAGGAGGCTTCTTATGGCCTTGATGAACATCCAGTAGCTCTGGATTCAGAAGCCCCAACTTCAGACCACATCTCTTCAGTATGAGTGTCCATAGTCAGGACTAACTAATAGACAACATCAAGGGCAATAAAAACATAACATGTTGGAAAAATTCAGGAGGTTAGAGGATATCTATGGAAAGTGAAAGTCATAACATTTCGGACCTGGGATCTTTTTCTCAAGAGGCTGCCTGACTGCTGAGCTTCACCAGAATTTTTTTTTTAAATTTCAGTTTGCTGGAATCTGCAGTTAAAAAAAAAAGAGTTTATAGCAAGAGCAATGCTGGAGTTGAGGTGATGTTTATTGTGAATGCTTCTATCCTGAAAGAGGATATGAGACATGGTTCATGAGAGCTTTGGGGCTTCCAGAGGAGATGATACTGACCACTGGATTGTTGCCACATCCACCGTTGTGAAGTTAGCAGTCTGCATTTGTAGGGATGAAGTCTAATCATCCAGTCCTGGGCAGTTTCAATGAAGATGAGTGGTGTCAGAGGTTATGGGGGGGAAGGCAGGAGAATGGGGTAAGGAGGGAGAGATAGATGAGTCATGTTTGAATGACAAGAGTAGACTTGATGAGCTAAATGGCCTAATTCTACTCATATCACTATGATCTTATGAGACATTACCTCTGTAGCCCTGCATCGAAGATGGCTGTAAGTGTGCTAAAGGAATGGAGCATCACTCCAATGTTGGAAAGTATTAGCCCCAAGTTTTAGTTTAGTTTAGAGATACAGCATAGAAACAGACCCTTCGGCCCAACGAGTCTGCGTCTACCAGCGATCTCCACTCATAAAGACTCTCCTACCAACACTATTAACAATTAAAATTTCACCAATCCAAATAACCTATACATCTTTGGAGCATGGGAGGAAACCGGAGCTCCCGGAGAAAACCCTTTATGTGGTCAACCAAAGTCCTGTAAACTTGCATCATGATCTCCTGCGTATGCATTCTTTACCACAATCTACTTGATATCAATTGTATCAAATTGATCTAATTGATATATGCACACTTGATTCATACAGCATGGTAACAGGGCCTTCAGTTCGCCGGGTCTGTGCCTACCAACAAGCACCCACTAACACCAATACTCCACTAATTGAATTGTTTTCCTCGGACATTGTTGTCAACTGTGAATGCAGCAAACTCCACGCAGACAGCGAATGAGGTCAGGACTGAACCCAGGTCACTCACTAGAGCTGTGAGGCAGTGACTCTCTGCGCTGCACCACCACTGCTGCCCTGATACACAGATGCAAGGAAGGCTATATGTGCACTGAGTGACCTCTGGTCTCAGTCACTAAGTTCTTCATCTGGGTTGCATGGTAAAATTCCTCGGTCTGCCAGTCCAACAGATCAATGCTCTGCCATCTGAAACTCGCTGACAATAAGAAAAAAATGCCTTCCAGTAACCAGATCTTAAATTACCATCCCATTAGTTTCCACCTGATGTAGCAAATATGAGAAATGACATGATGTAACTGTGCCAGAGATTGCATCTGAAACTTTACAAATGATCGTTCAAGATTTTTCACAGTAAAGGCAGGACACGAAGCAAGGTGAAATTTAGTTTCAGCTGAAACGAGACGGCATTAAATGTGTTCAGTCTGTGCCAATGTTCTCTGAGGAAGTTTGCCAGAAATGATATACTGTGAAGAACAAGGACACTGATATTTTATGAAGGGATTTTTTCAGCGCCAATGTGTAATCATCAGCCTAAGGGATAAGTTGTAACATATTTAAATAACCTCGAACAAACATTGGGGAAAGTAATTTGATATATGAACACAGAAACATTGCTTCCATCACAGTTATTTAAAATAGACAGCCTAGAAATGTCAATATTCATGGAACCCATGCAAAATGTTCAATTGTTCCTGCTGAATGAAGTCATACAACTGGAATGAAGATAAGGCCACTCTGCCCATTGAGCTTAGACCTGCCCCCTAGACAGCAAACCTATCAGCTTCATTCTCACTCTCTTTTCGCTCAAGTCTCTGAGCTCTTTTGAAGACACTGATTAATCTCTGTCCAGTTCTGTGCAAGCATTGAATTACAGATCTTAAATCCTCACTGAGCATAAAGGTTTTCCCTATTGGCTTCATCTTTCTTTTCAGAAATGTTAAATCTGTGATGCAGTGTGGAAACAGGCCCTTTGGCCCAACTTGCCCGCACCGGCCAACATGTCCCAGCTACACAAGTCCCACCCGCCTGTACTTGGTCCATATCCCTCCAAACTTGTCCTATCCATGTACCTGTCTAACTATTTCTGAAATGTTGGGATAGTCCCAGCCTCAACTACCTCCTCTGGCAGCTTGTTCCATACACCCACCACCCTTTGTGTGGAAAAGGTACCCCTTGGATTCCTATTAAATCTTTTCCACTTCACCTTGAACCTATATCCTCTGGTCATCGATTCCTCTACTCTGGGCAACATATTCTGTGCATTTACCCGATCTATTCCTCTCATCCATCTAAAATAGTCATGGGCATTGTTAAAAATCCTCTCAAAAATCTTGGGTCGAAGGAGAACAACCCCAGCTTTTCCAGTTCAACCTTGGAATGGAAAATCTTAACCTTATGGTTCTTGCTTTTTAGACACTGTCAAAACTTCCATCATTTTTTAGTTAGAATAAACATTCTTTGCATCACGATATGACTAACTGGATTCTCCAATGTTAATTATTAAGTAATTGCATCATGACTTCATCGTTTGAAATTTATTACTTCAATTATTTGATGCACCCTTTAATGGAAGTCAATGCAAGGTAGAATGAAGGTGAATAACGAGTCAAGTGTTTAATTGTGAAATTACATTCTTATTTGCTGTAACTTCACAGGCCCTATTAATGTAAAAACTCAACAAATAAATATACGATAATCGATATAATAAATTAATAACGTGTGATACCAGGTAACCAACAATAATAGTGCAAAACTGAAGAAGTGTAGTTTAGTCTATTGTCACGTGTACCGAGGTACACAGTTGGGAAGAAACTGCCCCTGAATTTGGAGGTGTGCATGGTCACACTTCCAGACCTTTTGCCCAATGGGATGGAGGCTACTTTGTCTCTCGGCATTCAACTTACCAAACCAGGGATGGGATGCAACCAGTCAGTAGATGCAGTCAACCGTACAACTGCAGTAGTTTGATAGAGTATTCGATGATATACCAAATCTCCGCAATCACCTAAAGAAGTAAAGGCATTGATGCACTTTCTTTGTGAATGCATCAGCATGCTGGAGCCAGGACAGATCTTCAGAGATATCCACGGCCAGCAACTTGAAACAGTTGGCTCTCTTGATGATAATGGTCAAGGGATCTGACCTCCAGCATCAGGACCAAAAATAAGCGTAAAAGAACTGAAGGTATTGGAGATGTAAAAAGCATTGAAAAGGCAGGCAATGGCCAAGCAACAGAGGCCATTTAATCTGCACTGCAGTAATAAAAAGGCAGTAATGATGAACGCTTCATGGAAGAGTCAATGGAGACAGTGAAAATTAACAGAAATATTGCAAACCATGACAACTCCAAAATAATGTAAAACCCGATGTCATCCGCTAGAGATCCACTAAACATGATAGATCAATCAAGGCGCGTTGCTATAAAAATCAATCACGCTTTTTTTCATTTGACTGTAAGCAACGTTGCCATGGCCCTTGGCTAACAATGTGAGCCTTTTGTTTCTCCACATGCTTCACTAAGCTGTCGCAGATTCTGTTCAGAATGGGAAATAATAAGCTCAAGCCTCTGGATGGATCTCACAGCCCACTCATGCCACAGAGCATCTCACTCCGCTGAAGCAAAGTGGAAAGTTTGATCCAGAGAATTTCATTGTCATCATTCATCCAGGGCTTGAAGTTTGTCGTCTATTCATGCCTGGAACAACCGACCAAGCCAGACACTTACATCAGACTCCTATTCATAGAACGACAACTCTGCTTTCAATACCATTATCCCATCCAGGCTCACCTCCAAACTCGTGCAACAGAAACTTTTCACTGTACCTCGATACACATTTAATTGTCATTTGGACCCCTTGAGGTCCAAACGAAATGCCGTTTTTTTGCAGCCATACATTACAAACAAATAGACCCATTGCAAGACACACACAAATTTACATAAACATCCTCCCACCCACACACCACACAATAAACGAAACTAGAACTTGGAGTCAGCACTCATCTCTGCAACTGGACCTGCTTCTGACTTCCTGACTAACACACGACAATCAGTAATGATAGGTGACAAATAATCCCCCACGGAACTTCTCACCACTGGTGCCCCAAGAGGATCCATTCTTGGTCCCCATCTTTACACCCACAACTGTACAGCCACACACAAATCCAACTCAATGTACAAATTTGCAGATGACACCACCCTAGAGAGTCGGATATTAAATAATGACAAGACAGAGTAGAGGAAGGAGATGAAGAACCTTGACACCTGGTGCCAAGACTACAACCTTTCGCTCAATGTCAGCAAGACAGAGGAGATTACGATTGGCTTCAAAAAGTGAATCAGTACACACACAGACATTGATGGCGCCAAAGTAGAGATGGTACTTTAGAAATTGAATGAATCAAAGAAGAAACAGCAAAAAACTTACGGAAACACCTCAGACCTCAATCATAATGAAAAATGTGCAGGTCAGGACAAAGCACGCTGATTAACAATTAATGCCTGGGGATAAGACTTCAATCCCTTCTCAAAGCAGGCAAGGAACTAATAGAGGGATAATGAGACTCTTATTCACTTAGTGCCAACATGCCTGAACTAGGTTCTCTCTTAGCCAACATCATCTGGTGAGCACTTTGGTAGCTGTCTCGACCCGAAACGTAACCCATTCCTTCTCTCCAGAGATGCTGCCTGTCCCGCTGAGTTACTCCAGCTTTTTGTGTCTACCTACCATCTGGTGAGCTGCAGGTATCCATTGAATCACATCACACTGGGAGATATTGGAATATAATCTTCTGCGCCCCCAGCAGAGGGCGGGTGAGGCGGGAGCGGTGAGACTATTTGGTATAATTTATCGACAGAGGACTCACCGTGTCCGCACCGCCCAGCGATCACCCCGTACATTGGCCCTATCCTACACACTAGGGACAATTTATACTTTTTACCGAAGCCAAATTAACTTGCAAAACTGTACGTCTTCGGAGTATGGGAGGAAACCGGAGCACCCGGAGAAAACCCACACGATCACAGGGAGAACGTACAAACTCCGTATAGATAGCACTCATAGTCAGGATCAAACCCGGGTCTCTGGCGCTGTAAGGCAGTAACTCTACCGCTGTGCCACTCACTGCATTGTACAAAAATTATGAAAATCTTCCCAACCACTTCTTCCCCCCTCTCCTTTAACCATGTCTCTGTTCTGGTTTCTCGAACAAAGTTATGTGTTGTGTCTTTATCTGTAGTTCCAGAGGCAGCAATGCATGAAAAATCTTTCAAAAGCCATCCACAGGCAGGCAATCAGAGAATGTTATTGATGTAAATCTCCATTTCTTACAATCACAGAGATTTTCAGCACAGCTTCACTCTACAAAGCATCAATCCCCATAGATCTACACTGTAGCCACAACAACATTAGCATCTGGTCTAATCTCTTCCTTTTTTGGCTCAAATCCACAATCCAAAGATGACAGCCACTGTCTTTACTTCCAACATCTAGCTATCGTCAAAAGCCACATTAAAAACAATCACTGCGGTACAAAATACTTTGGTCAATTCCCTTAATACCAAAAATAACATCAAAAGGGCATATTGATGCATTATGATGCCCATTAGTTCATTGGAGGATGAAAACAGATTAAATGAATGATAGTTTGCATATCCCCATCTCTGCCAAAGGAAATATTCAAAGGACCTTCATTATCAAATACTATATATGTGATCATTAGAGGATGGTTTATATTTAAATAGTTTTGGTTCTGCTCAATTTAAATATTTGATTTCTTTTCATGTCACCGACAGCTATTATTCGAGGGCTGTAAGGTTGAGAAATAAATTGTGTTCGGGTGATTTAATGTTAAATTATTGAGCATACCATGCGATTATTTCTTGGAAAAAATGGTCAACGGAAACATAATTCCTGCACGAGGGGACTTTCATCACTGTCAGACTTGGTCAGCAAAAGTGTGCATCTGTTTGATAGATGGCAGGTATTGTTAACAATAATGCACTGAAAATGACCAGCTGCTGGTTGTGGCTGTGATGGTTGGGAACCAGTGACACAAATAATACAGCCTTTTAGATTTTCAACGTGAAATGTTTAAATATTGATGAATATGCAGGTCGTCCTGCATAACTTGCATTTCCATAATGCGGGGATGGACACAAAATGCTGGAGTAACTCAGCAGATCAAGCAGCATTCCTGGAGAGATGGAATAGGCGACGTTTTGGGTCTGAACGTCTCTTCATACTGAATTTGCCAGGGTGGGTATCACACCAGAGACCTGGTTTTGATCCTGACCTCGGATGTTGTCTGTTATGAGTTTGTATATTCTCCCTGTGACCATGTGGGTTCTGCCAGGTGCTCCATTTTCCACACACACCCAAAGATGCGCAGGTTTGTAGGTCGAGTCTGAAGAAGGGTTTCGGCCCGAAACGTCACCTATTTCCTTCGCTCCATAAATGCTGCTGCACCCGCTGAGTTTCTCCAGCATTTTTATGTACCTTCGATCTTCCAGCATCTGCAGTTCCTTCTTGAACACAGGTTTGTAGGTTAATTGGTCTCTGAAAATTGCCCCCAATGTGAAGGGAGTGGGTGAAACTGGGGAACCTAGTGTAAACAAGTGATCAATGGTCAGTGGGCTGAATGGTCTGCTTCCATGCTGTATCTCTAAAATGATTCAGAAACATGCATTCATTTTATCACCTTAATAGGCTATTTACAATGCTGTAGCACACTCCACCATACTTCGAATTTACAAAACAGGTTTTTCTTTCCTATTCTAAAGGCATTGAAAACTAGGTACAGAATTCAATTCAATTCAATTCAAATCAATTCAATATTAGCAGAAAAACATTTGGTTTGACATTGATAATCATGCATCAGTTTAACGTGTTTGTCAACCAGCAAGTAGTGAAATTAAGTACAATTATGCCCTTGACAGATGTCATCGCACAGACACTCAACAGATTTCAAGTGTACTCTATTACTAATGTTCCCATTGTAAATCACGGCTAATGCCAAGGAAATGGCACTACTGGTGACTTAAATTAACCCACTACAGAATTAAATAAAAAACTGTCTTAACCCATAAAGCTTGTACCAATGACTGGACATAAGGCTATTGCAAAACAATAAATCACAATTTTCTTGAAGATTACATTTACAGGATTTAATATATTAGTAAATTATGTCCTGTGAATAGCTATTGGACCTTTAGTTTATGTTGCAGAATGAAAATTATGTTTCAAAAAAATCACACCATTGAGACCTTAATGTTTAGGAAGGAACTGCAGATGCTGGCTTAAAGCAAAGATAGACAAAAAACCTGGAGTAACTCAGCGGGTCAGACACCATCTCTGGTAAGAAGGAATGGGTGATGTTTCAGGTCGAGCCCTTATTCAGGTCTTCAAACTGTGACCTTAATGTTAGTGCTGTTAGCTTTTATGAGCAATAGATTTGATCTGCAAAGAACTCATTGCGTTCAACATTATTTTGACGCTAAGAAAACTGACCTGTAAAAATAAAATTCTGAAATGCTCCAAAGCATCATTATGTTTGGTGGAATAGAAATATTTGGATTCATTTGGATGATACATGACTTGCTTGTGAACTGTGAATTAGGATCATGAAATAAAAATCACACGCTGGCATGTAAATTGTCCTGAATAGTGTATATTCTACACATATTGTCTGTGAAATAAGTGTTGGGTGGGAAGAGAAACAATCCATATGGCATAGACACAAAAATCTGGAGGAACTCAGCAGGACAGGCATTCTGGAGAGAAGGAATGGGTGACACTTCATGTCGAGACCCTTCTTCAGATTCTTCCTCTCCAGAGATGCTTCCTGCCCCGCTGAGTTACTCTAGCTTTTTGTGTCTATCTTCAGTTTAAACCAACATCTGCAGCTCCTTCTTACACAATCCATATAGCATGTGGTGTTGCTTATTTTGCATCCTATGGTAGCTGTCAAATTATGCATTGCAGCTGAATCGTCAAGAGGAATCTTCAACATTTGATCTTCAGACCAATGTGCTGAAAATACAAAGCTATTCTCCTTTCAACAGCACATAGAAGGTTCTAATATTTACATAGCTTCCAGCTAAACATTGCCTTCAGGCCTTCTGAAACTGGAGTTAGGTATTAAAAAGTTCTACTAAGTCTGTACCTCAATACACCAATTATTTATCATCAAATGGACAAAAAAACAATAATATCTCAAAATTGTAGATTACGTGTGCAAAAGTTCAAAATTATTTGCAAGGATTATCACCATAGCCTGCAACTCATCAATCCTAATTGCAGATATATCCATGAGAATAGATGCAAAATGCTGGAGTAACTCAGCAGGTCAGACAGTATCCCTTGGAGAAAAGGAATAGGGATGTTTCGGGTCAAAACGTCACCTATTCCTTTTCTTCAGAGATGATGTCTGACCCGCTGAGTCACTCCAACTTTTTGTGTCTATCTTCGGTTGATACGAGCATCTGCAGTTCCTTCCTACACATATGTTGATGAGAAACTTGGTGAAAGGTAGAGCTACAGCCTTGCATATCCAGTGGCCTGGGTTCAATCCTGACCACTTTTGCCTGAGTGTAGTTTTCACGGTCTCCTGGTGCTACATCACTGTATATCTGGGTGTTCTTGTTTACTCCCACACAACAGAGACTTGTAGGTTGCAGGTAAACTGTGCCCAATGTGTCTGTGCCTTCTGGAATCCGGGAGGAAATAATGGAAATGTGAGATAGTGGGTTACGAAGAAAATTAGTGGTGGAATTTGATTGCTCTGAGAATTGTCAGAGATTCAATTGGCTGAATTTCATCCTTCAATGTTGTAAGGAAAATGTGAAGATATCTTTAAAGTCGATTAGTTTAGTTTAGTTTAATTTAGAGATGCAGTGAGGAAACTGGCCCTTCGACCCACAGAGTCCACACCGACCAAGGATCATCCGTACACCAGTTTCATCTTGCACATGAGGGATAATTTGCAGAAGCATATTATGGCGAGTGGGAGGAAAGTGGAGCACCCGGAGAAAACCCCCATCACAGGAAGGACGTATAGACAACACCCAAAGTCAGGATCAAACCAGGCTCTGTGGCGCTGTAAGGGAACAACTCTACTGCCACGGTTCTGCCGCCACTGTTTAACATGTGGCACACACAGGCGAGTAGACATTATGTTGCAAAGATCAATACAATGCTATTTCGTGCATTAGACGGTTGATTTAAAAAAAAAACCCAGATCATTAAACTTAATCCTGACATCAGTCTGAAAAAGGGTCTCGACCCGAAACGTCACCCATTCCTTCTCTCCAGAGGTGCTGGCTGTCCCACTGAGTTACTCCAGCATTTTGGGAATTGAATTGAATTTCCTTTATTGTCATTCAGACCCTTCAGTCTGAATGAAATTTCGTGCCTGCAGTCATACATACATACAATACAATAATAGACAACAGAACAGACAGTAAACACAAATTAACATCCACCACAGTGAGTCCACCAAGCACCTCCTCACTGTGATGGAAGCAAAAATCTTAGGGCTGCAGTCTCTTCCCTCCTCTTCTCCCTCTGTGCTGAGGCGATACCCCACCGGGCGATGGTAAATCAGTCCCGCGGCTCACCGAGCTCCGCGAACGGGCCGGTTCAAACACCGCGGCCCGGGGGTGGTCGAGTCCAGTCCAGCGGACGCAGCTGTTGACGACGTCGTCCACTCGCCTGCGGCCGAACCCCGGACTCAGGCCGCCGCCGCCAGAACGCTGTCTCAGCCACCGGAGCACCGTTCCAGCCCCAAGCTGGGTTGCCCTCACCTGAGTACTGTTCCACCCTTGGGCTGGGCCGCCCCCACGGGAGCGCTGTTTCCCTCGGGCTGGGCCATCCTCACGGGAGCACCGTTTCCCTCGAGCTGGGCCGCCCCGACGGGAGCATCTCAGCCCTGCGCCACGCCGCCCTCACGGGAGCGTCACAGCCCCTCACGGGTGCACCGTTCCAGCCACGAGCCGGACCGCCCTCACGGGAGCGAGCCCAGGGTGAGTCCTGACAGGCTGCCTCCGGAGCCTCGAGGTCGCCAGCTCTGCCATTAGGCCTCAGACCTCAGCGCAGGCCTCTGCCATTAGGCCTCAGCGCAGACTCTTCTTAAACTCAATTTTTTGTTGTGTTCATCCAGTAGATACCTATACATGCGCACGGGGACTACCTATCTAATGGAGTGCGGCACTTATTTTGGCATTGCTGTTGTGATAAACATTTGCTAATGGATGGCCATGAATGACACAGGACAATCACACAGAAGACAGACCTCACTGGAGAGCAGAGGCCAGCTTCAGAAGCAGCAATGGCTTGTTGTGTGGATGGATGTGACTTCTTTGCTCTTTCCTCATTCAAGTTACGGTGTGTCCCTCTTACACACTAGCTCATGAACTCCGACTTATTTTGGATGTTTAAATTTAGATATTTAAATTTCAAATATCTAATGCTATATCCCCCACACCCTCACCCTTCCAATTCCCCATTCTACTCATGCTTCCAAACCTCTCAAATCCAGGTTTGATCCTCCAGCCACTCTCTCTGTACACACTCAGAGAAATCTACAGTCTATCTAACTTCTGCCAATTCTGAATGGAGCTCTTGTGCATAACCTGTGCATAAATTGTGTTACCACCCACAGCATCTCATTGTTCAGCATGATTCACACAGAGCAGGCAGATACAACACTGCTTTAATGCACTTCACACAGCTTGAAGGAATATCCAACTCAAGGTCTGCTTGAAATGGATAACAGTAAATAATTCTCCCAACCTCTATGTGCAGGTGGGCTCTCCATCCTTTTGAACACAACAATTTCCTTCCACGTGGTCAAAGAAAAACAACACGTTCTTTATTTTGCATCATGTTTTCAAAGGCACGTATCAGCTTTCCTGAATCTCACTTGTTCAGGTAAATTTTATATTTGTGCTTCATAGTGTTGCAAAATAATTAACAACTGCTTAATTCTTCATATTTGTGTTGCTGTTTCAAACATTTTCAATGTAATCAACTTTTACTTGTTATTATCCTTTTCATTTGATATTGTACTAATTGGAACTGAATACTGTTATAATGAAGTAACTTAATTCAATTGTTTTGCTCTTTCCTGCTTGTCGGGAAAGAAAAAGAAATCAGACCCAAAATAAATCTTGAAGCATAAATGCGCGTGGTGTTTCTCCAAAATCGAGCAAAGGCATGTCTAGCATCATTTCCACATCCTGTCGCCACATGTTCGTTGGTGGTCTCTGGTGAGTCTCCTTCATGGTCACGAGGAGTCCCCGCATTCCACCAAAAATTGGTCACCATGGAGATAATCGATAATCCTGTAGTCGTAGGTGCAGTTGTAGTAGGGTCGCCATGTAGTTGTAGGTAGTTGTAGGTAGTTTTAGGTAATCGCCATTGTCATTGGCTCATTGGGAAAATAGACACAAGCAGGAGTTTTCAGAACCAAAGATAACCGACCGATTATGTTGAATGTCCGCCGAACTTCACAGCTGTGTATCACTGGCTTATTAAAAGTTGTCTCCACTCCTTCTTCCCTCTTCTCCCCCCGCCCCCTCCTTCCCACCCTCTCACACTGTGCTAACCGTCTTAATTACAGCTCCAACCTTCCTGTTCATCGCAGTGTGTGTCTGTATCACCTTGGCTTTGCACCTTGTGAATTTCAGACAGCACTCCACCCGCTTGCCCTGGCCCCCGCCTTTGCGATGTGTTTGTGTGTGTTCCACTCTGACAGTCGCCGTTCCAGTTCCCAGTTCGCAAACTATCCTTTCTACCAAGCATTCTTGCCCCTCGTGTGGCCTCCTGTGGTGATATCCCTTCCCTTGTTTGAGGGGCGTCTCCACCAGACACTAACCGCCTTTCAATATCTCACCGCAGACAGACCCTCGACTGTGGTCATCCCCCACAGAGCCTTGGCATTAGTTGCACCGAGCTTCAGCGAGTCCCTCAGCACGTACTCCTGCAGTCTGAAGTGGGCCCGTCAACAACATACCCTGACGGACATCTCACTCTGCTGGGAGATCAACATGTTGAATCTGGCACATTGAACTATTCATTCCAATCAAATGCCAATGTAAAATGCCTGTCCTGATTATCAATTGTTTGCAGTGAACACACATGTCGGCTGCAGATAGCATTCACTCTCTCAACACTGCTTTGGCCATTGTTTTATTTCCCCCCTTTGTTTTTCAGTGAATGTCACCACTTTCATTAGCATAGGTCATTTACATTTGCTACGCTGAGGAGTTTGATTAACTAAAATCAACGTCTGAATATTTAGCTGCTATTGTGCATGCATGTATTGCTTCACATCAGGAAAAGCAACAGACCCAGTCAGGAGTGATATAATTGTGTGTGGAAGTTTGAGCATCCAGAAATCCAGCAAACTACCTGCATGCTTTGCCAACAGTATTGCACCACCAACATTTCCATTTGGCGTATGGTCAATTGATGCAACATGAAACAGAATGATGGACCATTGGAAGTGGAGAAACAGATCCACATTGCTGAATGACAGGGTCACAATATATATGCAGAATAAACCAGAATAAATTCAGGGTGATTTCGAACATGAAGGATTTCAAATAGTCCACGTTATCTCCCTGCCATATTCCAATCATTTCTTAGTGAAGGATGGAGCACAAGAACACATTGACTCAGAAGCCTTTGTACATGATTTAGAGTCGTAGAGCCTTACAGTGCGGAAACAGGCCCTTCGGCCCAACTTGCCCACACCAGCCAACATGTCCCATTTCATTGTTGATATTGGCAAAAGTTCTACTTAATTTCCCATCAATGTTCCCTTCAAAACAAATATTTTAGCTTCCTTGGCAGTTCATCAGTACCATTATTAACCAGGTGTACTTAAATGTGCAAAGATTAAGCACTGGAGTCTCAGATGCCTTTCAGAAGGAGAGGAAAATGACCAAAGTATGTACCTTTTTTATACTTCACATGGTGATCCCTACATTACGGGGAGTTGTGTTTCAAGAAAGTGGATCATATTGTGATTTTCCATAACGCAAAACAACAGTATCTGAGCATAGATAAGCTAGTTGGAAAAGCATTTTATTTTTGCTCCATTCCAACATAAATTCTGCGAGAGCCAATTTTATCTCAAAGTTTTGAATGGTGATTTGTAAATTCTATAAGGGTGAACCTTCTTCACCCGAAAATGCAGAAGGCGGGGGTTGCCTGAATAAAATGATATAAAACTACCCTTCCACCGATTAACTTACTGACAACGACATATGTGGGTGCATGTTTTTTTGGTCCAAGGCACCATCTAAATAATGAAATAAAAGAAGATAATGCTGTAAAAATCTAGCAGGCCCAGAGACATCTATGGAAAGAGAAAAACAGTCAATGTGTTTCCCTTCCATAGATGCTGCTGGGTCCTCACCTGAGATTTTCCGGCATTGTCTGTTACTATTTCAGATTGTTATCATCCGCATAGAACTGTACTACACAGGAACAGGCCCTTCCGTGCCAAACATGATGCCGACAACATCTCTTATCTGCCTGCACATATCCATATTCCTCCAATCCCCGCAAGTCAATGTCCTTATCTAAAAAACTCCTAAATCCCACAATCGCATCTGCATCCACCACCAAACAAGTCATCACCCTGTGTGAAAAAAAAAATTGTCTTGCACATCTCCTTTAAACATTTCCTCTCTCACCTTACAGCTATGTCCTCTGGTGTTTGATGTTTCCATTCTGGGAAGGATGCCCTGACCATCTACCCTATCTATGCTTATCCCGAAGAATCCTCTTCAATAGCTTCCCTGCCAACTACCTCTTGTCCGTTTGATTCCTTCTAATTCACTTCTTATAAAAAGGAACAAGATTTGCTACTCTTCAATCCTCTGGGACTTTGCCTGTGTGCAGAGAAGATGCAAAGATCTTCATCAAGGCCACCCGCCTCTCTTGCCTCCCGCAATCTCCTCTCTTGCCTCTCTCTAAAACCTGGGATAGATCCGACAACATCCTGAGGATTTATTCCAATTTAATGGACTTCAAGAGCCCCAAATCTTCCCCCTTTTTAATCTCAATCTGCCCCAGCATATTAGCATTTCCCACACTCTCACTGTCCTCCATGTCCTTCCCCTTGGTTGAAACAAAAGCCAAGTTATCATTTAGTACCTCGCTAAACAATCCTTGACTCCAAATAGGAATTCCCTCTTTGATCCGTGAGTGGTCCTATCTTTTCCAATTTGATACCTTCTTGTTTTTAATGTTGGTATAAAATCCCAGGCATTTTCTGTAGTCTGACTTGCTAGAGCTATTTTGTGGCCCCCTTTAACCCTTCTAATCAGCAGCTTGAGTTATTTCCTCATCACTTTATATTCCTGAAAGCCCCAGTCTGATTCCATCCTCTTAAACCTTGCAGGTGCTTCTTTCTTCCTTTTGGCCAAATTTGAATTTAACTTCCATTAAAGTACTTGCTCCTCTAACACAGCATCAATCCCCAACAGAAACTCACCCCAAATCCCAGCATAGTGGGAAAGAACCATGTATGTATTCATTGTCTGCCTAAAACAAACAAAACATGTTGTAAAGAAAACAACTCGGGAAATTCAAGAAACACAAAGTATCATTAAGGCACAGTAAACAAACTGAATGGTGAACATATCAACAAGAACTGGAATTAATCCACAGTATAAGCCCCTATGGACATAAAATCATAGCATCATACAGAACTGAAATCGGGGCGATTCAAAGACTTTGAAAATAATAGATATTTTCAGATCTTCAGGGACATGTTGAACATTGTTTGCTAGGACTTAATATGCAGTGCCTGTGACTCAATGGGGAGTTAGATACAACTTAGCATAATGAAAGAAATAATCAGGGAAATTGCTTCACCTGCAAATAAACCAGCTATGAGATGATTTGCCAGAAGCAAAACACGGCATTGAGTTTTGTCAATTTCTAATTAGATCAGTTTTGCAGAGGAACCACACCACTTTTGTTTTGCAACATAATTTCAATGCAATGCTGTTGTTGATTTCGATGAGAGGAGGGCTCAGAACAATAGAAACAATCATCCTGGCTTCAAGTTTCCATTTTTGTAGAGGTTTGTGGGAAATTCAGTTTATGGGAGGGAAAAAAAATTGCGTACAACATTTTCTTTGTTTTCATTGTTAGCAGAGGATTAATTTATCATTTATATATATATATATATATATATTCATATTCTCTGGAATTTCAGATCTTGTTCTAAATAATAAATTAATAGAATTTATATACGAATTATATATACATATGTGTGTGTGTGTGTGTATATATATTCAAAATATTGCATTCCAACATTACAGACTGTATATATATATATACAGCCTGTAATTTTGGAATGCAATACTTTGAATCAATGCTGAACATAATAATCTGTGATCACAATTGTGTAATTCAAGGATGAATAATTGCTATTCATACAGTGTGGCCTGTTTGATTGCCTCTTTATTGAACTTGTTGAGCAAGCCACCTAGGTGTATGAAAGGGTTTTATCCTGAGGAAAACATCTGACATCAATCTAGATATCAAAATCAGAGTTAATTCCAGCCCAGTTAACGTAGCAATTTTACTCTGACTTGTTAGAGCCATTTTGTGGCCCACTTTAGCCCAACTAATTCAGCATATTTCCTTGTGAATATCCAAGTCTTATGGGCCTGTCCCACTTAGGCAACTTTCTAGGCAATTGCAGGAGACTATGCAATCACCACATGGTCGCCACATGTTCACGGATGGTTGCCGGGGAGTCGCCTTCATGGTCGTGTGGAGTTCCCGCATTCTGGGAACTAGATGCGGCCTCATTATGGTCTAGAATGAAGCCGCCATGGAGAGTAGCGAGAATTCTCGTGCCGTAGGTGGGTTGCCAGGAGGTCCTAGTGGGTTTCCAGGAGGTCGAAGGTCTTCTTAGGTTCTCATAGGTTTTAGCCTGTGCTGACTGGTGAATTTCATTGGCTCATTGGGAAAAAAAACCGTAAGCAGTAGTTTTCAGAACCAAGGATAGCCAACTGGTAATGCTAATGTCCGCTGAGCTTCACAGCCATATATCTCTGGCTTCTGAAAAGTTGTCTCCACTCCTTCTCCCCCTTCTCCCCCCTCTCCCCCCTATTTTAAAGGACTTACCGTACACTGTGCTTTAGCTTCTTAATTACAGTGCTAACCTTCCTGTTAATCACGGTGTGTGTCTGTATCATATTGACTTTGCACCGTGTGAATTTCACTCAGACAGCACTCCCCTGGTTGCCCTGTCCCCCGCCTGCATAATGGGCTGGTGAAGGAAGCATGTGTGTGTGTGTGTGTGTGTGTGTTCCATTCTGACAGTTGCCGTTCCAGTTGCTGGTTTTTCAAGCGACTGCCGGCAACTTGACAGTCACTGGCAGTCGCCTGAAAAATCGCCTAAGTGAAACAGGCCCATTAGAGTCTTACAGTATGGCAACAGGCCCATCACACCCGTTAACATGTCCCATTTACACTAGTCCCACCTGCCTGCATTTGGCCCATATCCCTCTAAACCTGTCCTATCCATGCACCTGTCTAAATGTTTCTTAAACATTGCGATAGTACCTGCATTAACTACCTCTTCCGACAGCTCCACCCATATACCTACCACACTTTGCATGATAAAGTTACCCCTTGGGTTCCTATTAAATTCCCCCCTCCCCCCCCCGTCACCTTAAATCTATGTCGTTTGGTTCTCAATTCCCCATCTCTGGGCAAGGGACTCTCTGTGTGTCTACCCGATCTATTCCTCTCATGACCACTGCAATGAGAGATTAATGCCCAGAGAATTCATGAAACATGATTCATGAAACTGCAACTTATGGATATTGTGTTTGACATTTTCTGTCAAGCAGCAAGGCTTGAAGTTACAAGTGATAACGTCAACCCAGCCAAAAAATGACCATCTCCAACAACACACAATTGAACCATTTATCTTCACTGTGACATTGTCAAGTCTCCTACCATCAACACCCTGGAGTTACCACTGACTAGGAGACCAAGAAAAAGAACCATAGAAACAATGTACCTGTAAAAACAGGTAAGCGAGTGGGCAACATGCAGTAAGCCAGTCACTTCTGAGATCTCTAAGCCATTCACAAAGTATGTTAGAGCATGATAGCATTCTCTCCTCTTCCCTGGATGGCACTGAAGAGGCTCAACACCATCGAGAGCAACACAACCTGCTAGACTGACACTCCACCTGCCAATGTAATTATTTCCTCCTCCACCACCAATGGCCCAAGTATACCATCTATAAAATGCACCATGGTTATTTGGCTGCACCAACAGCACCTCCCAAATCTGGTGCAAGAACAAAGGTACCTGGTGGTTGGAACAGCACTGCCACCTGCAGGTCTGACTTGAATTCACAAGTGACCCAGATTTGGATGGATCACCATTCCTTTATCGTCTCCAAGTCTAAATTTTTTAACTGACCATCCATCAACATAATGGCGGTACTTATTGCTGTGATTCATGAAGGTGGTTCACCTCCATCTTTTCAAGGGCAATTAAGAATGGGCATAAATACCAGCAATGAGCACATATTATAAAGATGAATAATAATGTTACATGTTATAATAGCTATTGTATCATAATATGGGCATTATGTAACAATAACTATATATTATTGAATTCAACTTCATGGCTTTGCTTGTAATCTTTGCATTGCTCCATTCCTTCTATGTTGGCACTCTTCCTATCACAGAGATCTCTTTCTTTTTATTGAAGCACTTCTTGCTGCAATATTTATCAATATTTCTTGAAAAACGTTACTATTTTACCGGTGGTTGATAGCAACAGTTCTGGCTTTTCTTGCTGATACAGGTGAATTATTTTAGATATTAGTTGGTTGTTCTCCAACGGTTGTCTGATGAGTTCCTGGAATTGTTCACTGGCTAACTTTGTACATTGTTACTTATTTTTCACTCTGCTCCTGCTTCATTTACATATCCACCAAGTCATAGAGGAGTGCAGAGAAGGTTCACCAGACTGATCCTGGGATGTCAGGACTGTCTTATGAAGAAAGACTGGATAGACTTGGTTTATACTCTCTAGCATTTAGGAGGGGATCTTATAGAAACTTACAAAATTCTTAAGGGGTTGGACAGGCTAGATGCAGGAAGATTGTTCCTGATGTTAGGGAAGTCCAGGACAAGGGGTCACAGCTTAACGATAAGGGGGAAATCCTTTAAAACCGAGATGAGGAGAACTTTTTTTCACACAGAGTGGTGAATCTCTGAACTCTCTGCCACAGAGGGTAGTTGAGGCCAGTTCATTGGCTATATTTAAGAGGGAGTTAGATGTGGCCCTTGTGGCCAAGGGGATCAGAGGGTATGGAGAGAAGGCAGGTACGGGATACTGAGTTGGATGATCAGCCATGATCATATTGAATGGCGGTGCAGGCTCGAAGGGCCGAATGGCCTACTCCTGCACCTAATTTCTATGTTTCTATGTTTCTAAGTCCATTCTTATTTTATTTTCCTCTAGACCTTTCAACATAAATGCAAAAGATTCCCCTTGAATTGGCATGTTTATCACAGTATAGCAGTTCAGTGCTTAAAAGCTCACCAACAAGTTTGAGAAGTCTTGGTATGCGGCTTAAAACTCGATTGAACTTCTGTCGGTGTACGGCTGACATTGCATAGAAAAAGGACACACCGTGCTGGAGTAACTCAGCGGGTCAAGCAGCATCCCTGGAGAACATGGACAAGTGACGTTTTGGGTCCGGACCCTTCTTCAGACCACTGAGTGTGTGGGGTGGAGGGAGGGGGGAAAGAAAGCTAGAAGAGAAGAGGAGCAGGGCAAGGTAACTTTCTAATTAATTGTATCACAGCCTAGTTTGGCAATTCGAATGCTTAGGAATGAAGGCGGCTGCCTGAAGTGAAGTCCATCACGGGTGTCAACATTCCCATTCTCAAAGGGATCTGCAGGAAGCGATCCCTCAAAAAGGCAGCTACTATCATCAAAGACTTAACACCAGCCAGGCTCCTAATCAGGAAGAAGGTACAGGAGCCCAAGAGCCATTTCCTCCTGGTTCAAGAACTGCTTCCTCCCATCAACCATCCGGCTCTTGTGCAACTCCATGCGCAGGCTTACATCAGCACCAAATACCTTGAACTTTGCACTGCCGTTACATTATGCATTTTGCTTTGCACTACCTTGGTCCAGTTTCCTTAGAATAACTGATAATTTATTATATACATTGAATTAATTTTACTTCGTTTTTGCGCTATGAATTATCTGGCTGCATTGAAGGACTTTAAACAGTTTATTTATTAATTTACTAATTTATCACCTTAATTTGTTTTCTTTTTCACTGTGTTAATAATATTTTAGATCAAATTGCATAGCTTGAAGCTCAATGATAATCAAACCCATTAAAAAACAAAAAACAGCGGAGAGTTGTCCAAGGTTAACAGCGCATTTGAAGGTGGTGGCCCCAGTGGGACAGTACCAAAGCCCCATCATATCCCGGATCCCGTGGGCTGGGAAGGTCAGAGATTCCAGTAGTCCACATCCAGATACGTGTGGGCCGGCAGACATTATGGGTCCAAGTTCAGACAAAGATCCGATCTAAAATTCACTACTAAAGTGTTATATTCACAAGGGAAAAGAAAACAATGTTGGCAGGCGATTAATCTAAATGTTCTGCACCCCTTACAAAAAACGGCTTAACAATTTATTAATCCGTCACCAAAACTGGAGTACTGTAAAGGTTATATCTATTTTTAATAAAGGGTAAAGTTATTCTAAGGTTAAGCACCATCAATTATTAAGTACTTTACTATTGATCACTTTAGATAACCCACACTTTAAAAAAAATACTTTTTTAAGTGGCTTGTACCTACAAGGTTGTTTTACTGACTCCTCTGGGTACTGATAACTGTTAGTAGCAAATTATGGGTCCACTGCTCGAGTGAGGCAAGTTAAGCCTTGGAATGTACTTTCTTCATTGTGCAAAATTTAAATCTGCCCATTTCTCAGACTTCCTCAGTCTACATGAGTATTGATGAGAAATTGGAAGCATGCTGTGTCAAATAGTTTAACAGATTCATTTTGGTATGATCAGCCACAGATGCGTTTCAAACATACCTTTTTCCTTTACATATCGCAAGTGTCTCAAACGCACCCTCAAATCAATTGGACATAATTCCCTTTAAACAGGCAGTGCGCACATTGTGTCTCTCAGAAAAGGGTGAGGCTGCAAAATGTCGCGTAGTGATTCCTTGGATGGAAAGATTAAAAGGATAGCTTGGGAAATAGAGGGCCACTAGAGAATCGCTATGGAGCTGCAGTGGACACTAGCTAAAAGGCAGGTATTGGAGCCCTCCGATGCAAGCTTGAGTGAATATTCTGTACTAACCATGTGCCATTTCATTTTGCAGACAAATGTGTTTTGATGTATTTTGCTTCTGCTTGTTACATGTGAAATGTTGCTGATAAGAAAAGAGTGTCACATAGACTAGGGGACTGCTCATGGGAGAGACTTTGCCCTCAGACTAGGTCATGGCTGGTGCCAAACCTGCGAGCCATGCTCTGGACGGAGCCACCTGCCATGGACTGGGGGTCAACCAGGCCTTGCCTATTTCCTTCGCTCCATAGATGCTGCTGCACCCGCTGAGTTTCTCCAGCATTTTTGTGTACCTATTGTTAGTTTATGTTGTGAGGTATAAAAGCTTTGTCCACAGTAAAGTTTGTATTGATTAACATCAGTTAGAACATCTGGAAGAAGGGTCTCGACCCAAAATATCACCCATTCCTTCTCTCCGGAGATGCTGCCTGTTCGGTTGTGTTATCCAGCATTTTGTTTCTATCTTTGATTAAAATCTTACTTGTGTGGTAATTGCAATTAAAACAACTTGCATGGTAAACCTGTTACAATATGTGTCTCAACCCCATCAAGCCTCCATTATTCCACTGTAGATTTGTCTCCAAAAACCAACAATTTGAGGATTACCCCAATGTTAACATTATTTCTCAAACAACATGAGAAGGGTCTCGACCTGAAACGTCACCCATTCCCTCTCTCCAGAGATGCTGTCTGTCCCGCTGAGCTCCCCCAGCATTTTGTGTCAATCTTCAGGGTAAACCAGCATCTGCAGTTCATTCCTACACACACATAACATGTATAGCCTTGAGTGTTTCATGTGCATCCCCCGTTGTATTTTACAATTGCTTCCGGCATTAAAAGATTGGCTGCATTTTAATACTCCATGTTTCATTTTTTAAATATCGTGCCATTCACTGAACTAACGGCTCTCCGATATCAAAAAATTAATCATTTTAACCTATCTCACTTATATTCGCTGTAATGTTAGTTTTATTAGATGCCAACTACACGTGAACCTCAGGGCAAATCTCACCTGACAGACCTCATGTCTCAATCACATACATCGCTCTATATGGATATTTTTGCACTTTTCTTTGTGGGAGCTAATATCTTCCTGCAACTGTCACCATGGCAGCATCATAAAATCAAATAAAATGTGAACTATAACGATTCTGTCACAAAAAAACTAAAGGGTAGATTAAAAGCTTATCAGCTGGTTATGTATTAAAGGTTAAGGTCATAAGGTCATAAGGAATAGGAGTAGAATTAGGCATTCGGCCCATCAAGTCTACTCCGCCATTCAATCATGGCTGATCTATCTCTCCCTCCAAACCACATTCTCCTGCCTTCTCCTCATAACCTCTGACACCTCAAGAGCCTATCTATATCCGCCTTAAAAATATCCACTGATGGCCTCCACAGCCTTCTGTGGCAAGGAATTTCACAGATTCATCACCCTCTGACTAAAGACATTTCTCCTCATCTCCTTCCTAAAATAATGTCCTTTAATTCTGAGGCTATGACACTTCCACATGTGGAAAAATCCTCTCCACATCCACTCTATCCAAGCCTTTCACTATTCTAACTATCATAGCATGTACCAGGCTGTGCCAAGCTTCACAGTGCACAAGTATTTTGTTTTCATTCTTTTATTGGCAAGGCCAGTGAGAATTACCCATCTCTAATTACTTGAGAAGGTGATGGCGAGTTGTCTTCTTGACCTGATGCAGTGTTCCTGGTCGAGATCTTCTCCAGTGTTAGTGAGGAAGATCCAGGATTCGGATCCAGAAGGATGAAGGAATAGTGATATTGTTCCCAGTCAGGATGGTGTGCGGTGTGGAGAGGAACCTGCAGGTAGTGGTGTACACCCAGTGGCGGACTGGGTCTAAAAATTTTGGTTGCCAGGAGACAAAGGAGGCCCACTTCATCAGGGGCCCACTTGCCATCGGGCAAGCTGACACCCTGGCCAGTCCGCCACTGTGTACACCATGCTCCTTGCTGATACTGAGCTCCTCTGGCATTTTTTCAAAGAGAAACAAACTACTGACGGAAGCCGAGGAACACAAGAATCTGCAGATGCCGGAATCTTGAGCAAAAACAGCGAGTCAGGCATTAGGTCAGACTCTGCAGCAGGGTCCTGATTCGAAAGATTGCCGCCTATTCATTCCCTCCAGAGATGCTGCCAGACCGGCTGAGTTACTCCAGCACTTGTTTTACTATAGGAATTCAACAGGTCCGACAGCATCTGTGGAGAGATAGACAGCATTTTGGGTCAGGACTCTTCTTCAGACTGTCAATGAAGCCAAGGCAAGCAACGGTAGTGTTACTGAGGAGAAAGATTTATATGATTTCAACAGTGAGATTTGTTGCTGGATTAAAGGGCCAAGGATTGATTTAACCCACAAGTGCCAATGTTTTCAGCTCATGCTTTTTTATTCTGCAAAGCACTATGCAATTTTAAATGGACTGGATGGTCCAGGTTTAAACATATAACCTGATCTCACTTTCATCAGTAACTGTCTGCCCACACTAATCTCAACTGCGTGCAGAGGACTCTCAACCCACCCCACCCCCAAATCAAGGGGGTGGCCCACAAGCCTGAATCCTTCCCTCAAATGTCCCGATGGTCTTTTTACAGCTTGCTCTTTGAATTGTTTTTAACATGTTAGTAAACTTGGCTTCAATTGCAAACAATTCAAACAAACTACAACATAGGCAAAAGGAAATGTGTTATTAAAGTCATTGTGATAAAGCAAAATAGAGCAATAAAAACTGCTTATCCCATGTTTTCAGCCCTGAACTGAACTCCATTCAAATGAGCGGGTTTACATTACTGAGGTTTGACCACAAAATGGTCTCTGCCTTCACCCTTCATCTCACAGGTCTGGAACACAGAGACATAGTATCCACAGAGGGAGACATTGCTGGCGACTCAAGTATGACTATTATAATTGTGAGAGATTAGTGGGCATTAGGCATTTTTCAGGGGTTATGGTCAACACGTCTCTTCCCACCCAAACCACCCCCTCCCCAGGCACCTTCCCCTGCAACCGCAGGAGATGCAACACCTGTCCCTTTACCTCCCCCCTCGAATCCATCCAAGGACACGGACAGTCTTTTCAGGTGAGGCAGAGGTTCACCTGCACCTCCTCCAACCTCATCTACTGTATCTGCTGTTCCAGGTGTTGACTCCAAGTCCTACCTGATCTCATGGTTGCTCAACACTTTAAATCCTCCTCCCATTCTCAATCTGACCTTTCTGTCCTGGGCCTCCTCCATTATCAGAGTGAGGCCCAGCACAAATTGAAGGACCAGCACCTCATATTTCGCTTGGGGAGCTTACATCCCAGCGGTATGAACATTGACTTATTTAATTTCAAGTAGCCCTTGCATTCCCTCTCTCTCCATCCCCTCCCCTTCCCAGTTCTCCCACCAGTCTTATTGTCTCCGACAACATTTTATCTCTGTACCGCCCACTCCCCTGACATCAGTCTGAAGAAGGGTCTCGACCCGAAACATCACCCATTCCTTCTCTCCAGAGATGCTGCCTGTCCCGCTGAGTTCAACATTTTCTGTCTACCTTTGATTTAAACCAGTATCTGCAGTTCTTTCCTACACACTATGTATGTATGTCTATATTATACAAATATATATCCATATATATATATACACACACATATATATTTACACGCACACACATATATATATATACACGTGTGTGTGTGTGTGTTTAAGTGTGTGTGTTTGAGAGTGTGCAAGCTTGAGAGTGTGTGAGCATGTGTGATTGTGTGTCTGTGTGTGTCTGTTTGTGTCTGTGTCTGTTTGTGCGTCTGTCCATGCGTCTGTCTGTGCGTCTGTTTGTGCAACTGTCTGTGCATCTGTCTGTGTGTCTGTATACATGCAACACACAGGCTCATGCCAAATTATCCATTGCTAGTATGGACAGTGATCAGGGGAATAGATCACAGCCTCACTGCAGGCTCACAATCAATTCTTTTCTGAAGGTGAAATCCGAAGATTTCAGGCATAGTTGCAACCTTGAAATTGAAGCCATTGGTCTTTTCGAAGTAGGCAAGTACATTTTTTGGAAGGGAAGGCAAGAGCAGCAGAACTTGTCTTACTCAGCAACGACAACAGATTGGCAAAGGAACTACTAATTGACTGGCATCTGTCCCTATTCCTCACTGTTCTCATCTCTCACAACGGAATCTTGCCAATCAGTTCTGTCTGCTGGAGACATCCCGTTATCCCCTTCAAAATATCCAACTAACGGTTGCTCGTATTTCCACGGTTTCAGAATTAATACAACCTCAGACTTTTACAATCTTATTCCAATGGACTTGAGTGGATAAAGCTAGTCATTTGCAGGCTTTCGGGGACTGTAATTGAATGTGTTAAATACTAAGTTAACTTAATACAAGGCTTAAAATATGTGCAGAAGAAAGATACAAAAAGCTGGAGTAACTCAGTGGGACAGGCAGCATCTCTGGTGACAAGGAATGGCTGACGTTTCGGGTCGAGCCCCTTCTTCAGACATCCTTCTTTTCATGATTATGGCACATTATATTATCTGATCATAACCTTTCTTGCTCTCATCTTTGTCCTTTCATATTCCACGAATCTTACTTGTTAACTAACAATGGATTAAAAAAAGGCATAACATGTCAAAATATACTCAAGATGTCAAGCTCTGAAATTAAGGACCCCATTGACCTATGGCAAAGATACATTTGTCAGGCTTTTAAAGTAGATTTAAAACAGCTCCAGTTCAATAGTTCAGCCAAACACGGTGCTGTGTTGCTAGTGTTCCTTTGTTAAAATACTAATTGAAGTAAATTGCTTATCATCTATATATGTTTAAAATAAATCTGATAAATGTTTTAGAATTAAAAAGTCAAATACATTCTTATTTCATTCTTAATAGAGTCCAGATTAAGAACATAAGAAAAATATCAACTGGAAGGCATGGGGCATATGGCACTTAAGATCCTGTCTGATTATACATCTTGTGTAGGAATGAACTGCAGATGCTGGTTTAAACCGAAGATAGACACAAAATGCTGGAGTAACTCAGCGGGACAGGCAGCATCTCTGGAGAGAAGGAATGGGTGACATGTCTGAAGAAGGGTCTCAACCCGAAACGTCACCCATTCCTTGTCTCCAGAGATGCTATCTGCCCCACTGAGTTTTCCAGCTTTTTGTGTCTATCTTCTGATCGTACATTGCATTCATTTTACCATGCATTCCTCACTACCTTGTACGTGTGCCAAAACATCTATTGGACTTGCGATTAGTCAACGGCTGGCAAAAATGCCAAAGGTTTAAAAGGATCTATGTAAAGAGATTTGTCATTATCTCAGTTTTTGAAAAGTGTATCCTTTCTGATCTGAGAGATAGAAAAGCAAGAGCCTCTCAAGCTTACTATCATTCTCCATCAGAAGCTTGCACAGTTCCCAATCAAAGGAATCAATTACGGCTCAATTTCCAACTATCAGAACAATGTTCATATTTTTTTAATTGTCCCGAAACTAAAACAACCAGATCTCATGTACTGAGAAATACAGTTCTCTGTCAAAAATGCAGGCTGTTCTTGTTGAAGGGATGTGCTTATATATGGAAGCATGTGTGTTGACTTTTTTGAGTGGACGGAAAGACTAGCGACAAATGTGTTCAGCACGGACTAGAAGGGCCGAGATGGCCTGTTTCCGTGCTGTAATTGTTATATGTTATAAATGGACATCAAACTGCACTCACCATGGAGAATGACATCTATTTAGTTGGAGGAGAAATGAGTATTCATTTTGATAATCTAAGATCAGGCATCCTATATATCCTTTTTCATCCTTTTTGGGTTGCAAGGAAATATATATATATATATATATAGTAGGCCCCCTTCGGTCAGGACTGACCATGGGTGATGCATCCTAGTTTGCAGGTGATGTGTGGTCGGATGTCATATGGAGTACTGGCTGTTGCCCATGCAGCACGTCCCCCCTCTCCACGTCGCTGATTGATCCAAAGGAACAGCAGGGCCGTTACAGTTCGGCACCAGCGCCGTCGCAGGAGCTGCCAGAGCGAGGTTGTAGACAACTTAGGGGCTCCGACTGCGGATTTTCTTGAGGTTTACTCCAGGGGCCTTTTCCACGACTGGATATGGCCACAAGGCAGTGGAGATTTTAAATCAGAGTTTTCCCTTTCCTAGATGGACTGCCTTCCCAGGCTGATGAGCCCCATCTGCCCGAGACTCATAGGGGCGGGAGCGTCTACCTTCCCGTGCAGGTCTATAGCTCCTGCCCACTGCCTATATATATATATATACACTAGACCAAGTGCAGACCCGTCGGGTCTGTTCCCCCAATGTGCGGTGTGGGGGGGGAGACGGCATGCAGCGTCACACACATAACTATCCCCCCCCCCACAGCGGAGGGGGAGAGGGGAGGGGGAGAGGGGAGGGGGGGAGAAGGGGGAGAGGGGATATAGGAGAGGGGGGGATAGAGGGGGGGAGGCAGGGGGGGGGAGGAGGGGGGGGGAGGAGATGAGGGGGGGAGGAGAGGGGGGGGGGACTAGGGGGGGGAGGATAGGGGGGGGGGGGAGGGGGGGGGGGAGGAGGGGGGGGAGGGGATGATGGGGGGAGGGGAGAGGGGGGGGGAGAGTAGAGGGGAAGAGGAGGTGGGGGAGGGGGGGGGAGGAGGGGGGAGAGGAGAGGGGGGAGAGGAGAGGGGGGAGAGGAGAGGGGGGAGAGGAGGGGGGAGAGGAGAGGGGGGAGAGGAGAGGGGGGAGAGGAGAGGAGGGGAGAGCAGAGGAGAGGGGAGGAGAGAAAAGGAGAGGGGAAGGGAGGGGAGGGGAGGGGGGGGGAGGAGAGGAGAGGAGGGGAGAGGAGAGGGGGAGGAGGAGAGGGGGGAGGAGGAGAGAGGAGGGGGGGGGGGAGAGGGGAGGAGAGGGGAGGAGGGGAGGGAGAGGGGGGGGGAGGGGGGGGGGGGGGAGAGGGAGGGGAGGAGAGGGGGGGGGAGGAGAGGGGGAGAGGAGAGGGGGGGGAGAGGGGGGAGGAGAGGGGGGAGAGGAGAGGGAGGGGGAGAGAGGAGGAGAGGAGGGAGGGGGGAGAGGAGGGGGGCGGGGGGGGGGGGAGGGGGGGGGAGGGGGGGGGGGGAGGAGAGAGGGGGGAGGAGAGGGGGGGAGGAGAGAGGGGGAGGAGAGGGGGGGGAGAGGGGGGAGAGGGGGGAGAGGGGAGAGGAGAGGGAGGAGGGGTAAGAGAGGGGGAGGGGGGGGAGAGGGGGTTGAGAGGAGGAGGGGAGAGAGAGGAGGAGAGGAGGGGGGGGGGAGAGGAGGGGGAGGGAGAGGAGGGGGGAGAGAGGGGAGGAGGGAGGGGAGGGAGGAGGGGGAAGGGAGGGAGGAGGAGGGGGGGAGAGAGAGGGGGAGGGAGGGGGAGAGAGGAGGAGAGGAGTGGAGGGGGAGGAGGAGAGGGAGAGGAGGGGGGGAAGGGGGGAGGGGGGAGAGGGGGTGGAGGGAGGGGGGAGAGGGGGGGGAGGAGGAGGGGGGAGAGGAGGGGGGGGAGAGGAAGGGGGGGGGAGAGGCGAGGGGGGAGAGGAGGGGGGGGAGAGGAGGGGGGGGGAGAGGAGGGGGGGGGAGAGGAGGGGGGGGGGGGGAGAGGAGGGGGGAGGAGGGGGGAGGAGGGGGGGGGGGGGGGGGGGAGGGGAGGGGGGGGGGGGGGGGGGGAGAGGAGGGGGGGGGGGGGGGAGGAGGGGGGGGGGAGAGAGAGAGTGCCTTTTTACTTCAACCCAAACCCAAACAACCATTTGCAGGCAATACTTTTTTACTTCCAACTAACCATAAATTCATTTTCAAACCACATTATGGGTACTCACAGCTGTGGAGCCATTTGTTCAGTGTCATTCAGGGCTCTGATTGAGGCAAACCACTTGCAGAGACTGATTGAGGCAAACCACTTCCTGGTTTTATAGTCCCCCCCCCCCCCCCTCCCTCCAGCAGGGGCAGCAGAGAGAATGGGGAATTTTGTAAAGGCATTAATATCTCTGTCATATTTCATCGATGGGAAAAATCCTTGGTACACATGTGGCGGAGGGGGGCTCTGAGTGAGGTGGCCAAAAATGACGGCCGTAGGTGGTGGCGTTATCACGGAAATCGCAGCACAGATCGCCAAAACCGGTCAAGAACAGAATTTTAGTAATATAGATAATGGACTCAAACGTGACCATTTTAAAAGTGTTTGCAATCAGCAGCATTCGTGATTTAAATGTTCTTTGTTTGAATGGGTAAGGCATGTAAGGCCTTGATGTTATTGGGCAACTTTGTGCATGTTCTCACATAGCCACATGTTATATGTATGCTTATTTTCATGCGATTATTGGGGAGAGCATGAATGTCCCCAACTTTCCCCCCTTCTGCTATCTTGCACATCCCTTCAACAAGAACAGCCTTCATTTTTGACAGAGAACTGCATTTCTCAGTACATGTCCTTGCTGTACTTAAATTATGACGGCAATCAACTTGTCCAGTCAGCTAATGAAAATATATTTCTGGAAATAACTGGTTATGTGACTTGATAGAGATTGCAGACACTCCAAGTAGAATTGATTGCACAAACAAATTTGTGATAGCAACCCAAATGTAATTAAAAGAAAATGTGTCGATCTCATTAACGTTCTACAAAGCAAGACTTCTATCACATTCATAAATGTGTTTTAACCCCCTTTTAGTTCAACTTTCATCTTGTCACCCAAGAGACCACTGATGAATTTGTTTCCACAGCATCTTTGATACAACCAAACTAGCTTGCTCATTCCCTCACCAAATCAGCAAGTTGTCTTCCTGCAAAGCTCCATCATATCCAAACCTAAACATAAAATCTCTTAAAATGGTCTGTACTTGCCATTATTTTAAATTACTATTAATATTCTGAATGCTATTTTGCAGAATATTTGACAGAAGTATGTTGTCGAATCCGTTGAAAATAACGATCTTGGTTTTGTAGCAGTCTTCCACATTGGGTTTTGAGATGTAACTGTTTATGAATTGGGATCCAAATTACCCTGAATATGTCATTTTTCTGCAGTTCCAGAACCCTGCCAAAGTCTAATTAACACAGCTCCCACAATGTGAAATTTTAATAATCAGCTGTAATTATCAGCTGAACCAAAACAAGAAATTATCACGCAACTGATTCCACACATTTAAATTGCCGTCCAAAGCCACTGAGTAAAACCGAATTAAATAGAAAATATCTTTTCCAAAATAAGAATGAGGAAAAATATTTCTAAGCAGTGAGATACAGCACTGACTGTATGTTCACATTGATGGGCAGCCAGGAGGGTTTCATGGGGCAGCTTACTAATAGACGGCTGCCATGGTGATTGGCACAAATCCATGAACAAAAAGAGTATAAGAAGCTGGAGTGAATGGAAACAGGGATAAGTATTTAGAAGCTCGGTTCTCTCTGCAGACTTAAGTAGCTGCCTGGTAAATATCCAATGTGTTGTGTTCACTTGACTTAGATAGATAATTTAACTGAAAGCTTCACTGAGTTATTTAACATTTTTATTTTTGTTAGTTGTTCAAGGTTCTGCGGTGAAGCCAGCCTAACAAAGCACTCAGTATCACACAAAGCCCAGAAGAATGCTGTTTTTTTTTCAAATTGAATTGTCCAATTTATCCTTGAGGAAATTGATGTTGGGAGACTCGGTGGGTTTTCATGAGTGGGAGAATCACGAGAGCAACGGACACTGAGGTGCGTAGCCTTGTCTTATCTCAGTGGATGGAGGATCTCTCAAACCCTCTGCCCCTCAGGGTGGTGGAGGCCAGTGCATTTGATATATTTAAAGTCAAGAGATAAATAGTTGAAAGTGCAACAAATCAATGGTAATAGGGAACTGGCACAGAAGAGGAATTATGGCCAGCACAGGTTATTGATGAATAGGACAGGTTAGATGGGCTTAGTAACCCATTCCTGGTCCTTTTTTCCTCGTGTCCTTGTGTTGAGGGAGTGTCGTACACATCACAGGAGTGTCACAGGAGAGGAAGGGCCGCATGTCAATTTAGCACCGATCATCTAATCTTGCAAACTTCTGCAAACCGTGGGCCTCATTCAAAGCTACCGAGAAAAGTAGTTCGAGAAAGCACGCAAGCTCCAATGATAATGGTCTAAAGTTTGACCGTTGCAAATGAGGCCAAAAAGGACCCAGTAAGCAGGTAGCTGGAATGCTCAGTAATTGTGCAGGAAAGGGAAAAATTCAAAATGGCTCCTGCACAACTTACATCACAGATACTTTTGGTTCCCTGTATAAATTATGATTGTGGAGAAAAGGTGATAAAATTCATAACCAGCTGGTCTTTGTGGATGCAACAATGATATTTCCTTCGAGTGAACCACTGGATCATCTTTCATGTTTTATAAATGTATCTAGTTACACCATTAAGGTTTCAATAGAATTAAGCAATTGCCATCATAACTAATGTACACTGTAGCTTTTCCTTTATAGAAGGATACAATGCAAGTGACAGGGTGAGAATCGCACTCTAACACAACACTCTCTCGCCTGTCGAAACCCAGCCAGGTGAGAAATGACAGACAGCTCCGAGACTCAGATACCTGATCCTGAAACTAGGAGTCAAGTATTCAATCAACAATACAACTGAATTATCATATGAATATGTACTTCAAACTAGAAAGATTTCAGAAGAAACCAAGGCACGTTTACGTTGATTCGGAGAGCAAGTTTTCACTCATTCAATTTTTTGAATTCTACTCCTCATTGCCCCGGCACCATTGTTTGCTAAAAAGCACCAGATCCAGAGAATCTCTACTCTCGGAGAAGTAGTCTGTGTGGTATGTAGCTGGAATTCTGCAATCATCCTGTTCTTTTTAACCAGGCATTTTGTTTACACTTCAGCAGAGAATGGAGGACGAGCAACATAACTGAGAGATGGCAATTCGAGTAAAGCCTTTTGACAGCTCTTCAACATTTTATGCTAACATAGTTGATGAACCAACATGATGGAAAAGATCACTTGTGAATAATTGCTGTCAGGATTATAATGGCAGGTTGGGCCCCGTTCATTCTGCTTCCTACTACACACAACTGCTGATGCTAAGCTTTCCTGTCCTTCTTGTATTTTTATATGGCTGGGTATAAATGGATATTTTAATATTCTCCTCTCTTTCACAGTCCCGTAATTGATACACGTGACAATAAAATACATTTGAAGCAACTTGGAGTTATAAATGGCAATATACAATAGGCATTGGTGCAGCTGATAAAGCCGCTGCCTCTCAGCGTCAGGGACCCGTATTTATTCCTAAACAGGTGCTGCCTGTGTGGAGTTTGCATGTTCACCCAGTAACAGCGTGGGTTTCCTTCCAGTGCTCCGGTCTCCACCCACATCCCTGACGTGTGAGGATCTGAAGGTTATTTGGACTCTGGAAATTATCTCAAATGTGTAGGGAGCGGATGAGAAAGTGAGATAACATAGAACTAATGTAAATGGGTGATCGATGGTCGGCGTGGACCTGGGTGGGTTGAAGAGCCCGTTTCCATGCTGTATGTCTAAACTAAATTAAACCAAAATTAAAACGCAGTGCTATCGTGCGAGGTACACCCAATTGAACAGATCTTACTGATTTAATCTCCCTGCCTCGACTCGCTGTGGATCATCCATGCTTGTAATTACTTAGTCCAGAGTAGCAGGACCAAACTCAATGGATTGCAGCACCCTGGACTATTAAAGAATGATTAAATTGTGGGAGAGTTTCTAACAGCAGGGGAAGTTCCTTTCTTGGAATTCTTGGAATTTTTTCCCAGATTCTAATTTCTCAGCTCAGTTATTCCAGCCGTGTACACATAAAAAAATACTCATAAATATTCTGAAACCTTCTTATGATCTACTGGTGCCCTGGTCCATTCGAATCAAGTTAGGTTATTGTCATGTACAGTGTGATACAAGTACAATGAAAATGTTTGCTTGCAGCAGTATCACAGGCACATAGACTAAGACAACACACTAAACATAAATTGTACATATATTATGCAATACAAATGATCCAAAGTAAAAGCATGCAACTTAATGACAGTATAGAGGTGCAAACACCCATCGAATACACTTCCATCTAAATGCAATCACTAAATCCCATCAGCTGCATATTCTCACACACACCACTACAAAAACTAATTTATAAGCCTCATCAATTCCGTTTCACCCATCATTTCCTATCCAAAAGGAAAAAGGATTGCCAAACAAAAAAGTAATATATAAAGCAATGGCAAAGATACAAAATGGAATTAGAAAGAGATTGCAAAATAATCTGTGCAAGTGACAGAAGCAAAGACGTGGTATCATATAATGAGCAATAGCAGATTAAATGTCATTAACTATTCTGTCCACTCTTTTCTTCCATTGAAGTTAATAGAAGGGGAACTCATTTTGATGGTCAATTCATTTCAGGCTGAGAAACAAAATTACTCAGCCCATATCCTTCAATTTGCCAAGCGTAAACCCACAGGAGATCCACTGTTAAATGCAACACAACTATTCAGGTGGAAAATGGTCCTCAATTCTACACAATGTGCAGGAAGGAACTGCATATGCTGGTTTAAACCGAAGATAGACACAAAAAGCTGGAGTGACAAAGCGGGGACAGGCCGCATCTCTGGAGAGAAGGAATGGATGGCGTTTTGGGTCGAGACCCTTTTTCACTGAAGAAGGGTCTCGACCCAAAAAGTCACCCATTCCTTCTCTCCAGAGATGGTGCCTGACCCACGTTGAGTTATTCCAGCTTTTTTTGTCTATCCTCAATTGTGCACAACAAGGGCATGATGAAGCAATGGTCATGTGTTGTAAGTCATTGGAAAAGAGTTTCAGCAAAGGAATGCAATGCAGGTTCAAACCAGCTTATTGTCATGTACACAGGGTGCATTGAAATTCCTTATTCACATGAAGCTTGCAGAGTAACCAGTATACAGTGATTAATGAGAAGGACAACAATCACTATGAAGTGCTGGCAAGACAGCAGAATGGTGCAAGACTGTAGTCCAATCTGCAAAGGTTCCTACCTTACAGCATTTTCCCGTCACTCACATTATAGCTGTTTCAAGCTCAATTATTGACATTTCCTTTCAGTTAATTGTTGAAAGAAATTTGCAAGCAGACCTTCATAAACAACTCTGGTTGTGTGCAGACTTACATTATGGCCCATAAAATGTCAACTCTAATCAAACACCATCACTGCGAAGCGTAATTATCAATGATGTCTATGGGATGTCCCATGAAGGCTTTGACAAGCAAAATTTAAAAAAAATTACAGTTGGTTCAAATTTGGAGTAAATGTAGAAAATGCCTAGAAATATTTCCAGTGGATCTAACTGAAAGGTTGTAATCCAATGGTTTGATCATTGAATTTGGTAATTTAAAGTAACATCCCACTACCCCACACTCCTCTCTTTCCTGTGCCCTCCACCCATCCCAATGGGAACCCCTTTCTCCCACTTCCCCAGTCACCCTGCTCCTTTCCCCCCTTGTCACACACTCACCTCCTATCATGAGTCCCTCATTTCCCTTTTATATCCCCTCTCTCCCTTCCCCATGTCCCCGTCCACCTACATCCCTCTCATTACAATCCCTCACATTCCACTTCGTCTCTTCTCTCCTGAAATGACCCACTTTTGTTTATTTTCACCTCTAACCTTTGTCACTTACTCCACCCATCTGCCAACTAAACTTCCTTCACCAACACCCACATTTCATTAGCCAGGCTTCGTCCCACCCCCACCTCCCTTTTCCAGCTTCTGTCCTTCACTACAATCAGTCTGAAGAAGGGACCCATCCCAAAATGCTATCTGTCCATTTCCTCCACAGTCGCTGCCTGACCTGCTGTGTTACTCCAGCACTTTGTGTTTTGCTCACAACAAGAGCATCTGCAGTTCCTTGCATCTCTATTTCTTCTAATGGTTGTTTTGCCTCCCACCCACCAATCAAGATCTATTTTTTCTGTTTCTTCTCTCGATGTTAATCAATAATCCCTTCCAATTTTCTCACATATATAGCACATTAAATATTAATTTGATTGCTCTATTCTTAAAAGTACCCAATGTGTTGAATGCTTCAAATATCCTTGTGTTTACCTTCCTCTGGAACTACTAATTTCCCTTTAGTTGAACATTAGCTTCCCTTCAGTGACTTTTAACAAACCGTAAAAGCCATGTCTTTCACTGACAAAGCTATTCCACCAATGCTGTCATCGTTGAATGCAATGCATGAAAAACATTCATCATTAGCATAAGCATTCAAATTTCAAATATTTTTTCAAACATTTGTATTCCTCGTTTTATTTAACCTTATTCAGTGCAATTCCTCTGCTGGCTCTTCTGAGGTGAAGACACTCTATCTAATATGATCTTCCTCCACCCCATAACTGTCACTGTGCTTATGTTAAGAGTTGAATCAGCTTCCACTCCATTCATCTCACCTAAACCTGCAACTTCTTCCCTTCAAAAGTCACAAAGTGTCAATGGGTCAAGCAGCTGAAGCATCCCGAGCGAAGGTGTCACCTGTCCATAGTTGCCAGAGATGCTGCCTGACCTGCTGAGTTACTCCAGCACTTGTACTCCAGTGTCTTTGTTGGTAAACCCGGCATCTGCAGCTCCCTGTAATTGCTTCATCTTACATTATTTTGTTTGACCCTGAAAGCAAATTTCCATTTTGCATTGTCCACAACTGTCTTTGATCCCTAGTTATTATTTTTCCCCACACACTAGTGCATTAATTCTTGCACTGATTTATTTAAACCCCTCAAGTAGGTGACCGACCATTTTGATGAAGTCTAAAAATAGCAACATTTTCAAATCCGCATCAATTTGTGAGTCATGTCTTACATTAAAGCAGAACAAAAACCCCAAAAAGTAATTTAGACCTGTCAGGCTTGCTGGCAAATCTGTAAAAGAGAGAGAAATGACACCGGCAACCTCTGTTACCAAGACATTCAAAGCACTCATATTAAATTCCACTTCTGACAGACAATACTATCCTCTGCTCATGTCAAACAGCCATTTCAGACATTAAACTATTCTAGTTTCTGAAAAGCAATTATAAATGTTCCAATAAGAGCTCAATATGATTTAATAAATAGGTCTAACTTTATACACTCCTCAGCTGCAACGACTGTGACAGAACATATTAAATTGAACGCACTAAAAATATTCCTCACGTGCAACTATTCCAGGTTAAAATATTCAATTTTTGTGTGTGTACAATAGGGACGGCTAATTCCTTAACTATGGTTTAATAATAGCAAAAAAATTAATACTTAAATTTTGGAAGGGTACATCAATACCAACGCTTAAAATGTGGATTGCAAGTATGTTGGACACCGCTCATCTTGAGGAAATGCGATTCCTCCTAATGGATAAATCAGACCAATTCATAACGAGTTGGTCTCCATTCGTCGTTTTTTTGGAATCATATGGTGCAACACAATTGTAAAAAATAACTGTTTCAGGACTGGACGAGGGTTGGTCAAGATTATAAATAATGATCTCCTTTTCTTTTCACTATTTTCTCTCTCAACTCTCTTCATTTACTCGTTTTCTTTCTTCACACACTATATATTTCACATCTTTCTATCCTTTACTATCTAACTTCTTTTTCTTATTCTCATCTTTTAAACAATAAAAAAAACAAAAAAAAAAAGGGACGGCTAATTCCAATCAATGCATTCGTAGTTAAAAATAATACACAACACTGACATGCTGCCTAATTACACATATATCCTACAATTACTTCATGGCACTGGGGTGCTAACCCATGTGTTTCATTTTAGCTACACTTTTGGAAAAGATGCACTACAGTTTGAATGTCGAGTTACAGTTTGCCAATGAATGACCTCTTTAATGGATAGAAAACGAAATGGACAAAAATACGAGGAAAAACAAATGCTTAAAGTCAGTGGGCCGTGTGTATATCAATTTAATTAATGGCTGATTACTTTTTTTTCTCTTTGCAACAATCGACAGCATTCTTGGAGAGGGTAACATTAACGTGCAAACGTCTAAAGATGATTCCTTTTCTTTCCTTCCAAGTGTAAAAAGACCAAACCTTCATTTACTATTGTAGCGATATATATCCCCAAAAACTATTTTCCTCCATGTCTCCAGTTATCGATATTGAACCAGCTCAGAACCAGCATCATAATCTCAAAAAAACTGTTTGTTAGACTGCTCTCATTAAACTTTTAAAGACATGGTGCTAGAGATCCACACAAGTTCAATAGATTCATTCAAGAAAGTCACGGAAACACAAATATCAATCGTCATTTTAACTTCGACCATAATGTCAATGATATGAAAAAAAAGACAATAATGACAGCTTTCATTATTTTCAAGGGAATGCTTCTGACAGAGACTTTGATTGTTCTGCAGAAAAAGATCCATCTTAATTTAGAGAAAATAGAAGACTTCTCAGCAGAGCCCATATAGACAGTATTTTTTTGAACTAACACATTTAATTACATCCATTCCACAGCCAAGATTTTTCATGCACACGATTTGATGGACATTCTGCAAATTATTCTATGCAATTAAGCTTGTGTGCACTTTCTCCTGCTCATCACACTTCCCATTTCATGATGTTATGCTCTGAAAATTATGTGCATCAAATGGAAACTTTCCAATCGAATATGTGTTTGCGCAAAACAGCTATCGAGTTCATTTAATCAGAAAGACAATATTCAATCAAGGCAATGGCAATAACCATATGGAGAGGGGATGATGGGCAGATGACACCAAGATGAGATCTTCTGCTATTGTGCTTCGGAAATGTCCTCTTTCTTCCATAAACATAGCCTCCCATATCCCATAAATGGTGGAGCCTTCACACACATTTCCTCCATTCCGTGCACTTGTGTTCACACCCCTCAGATGTCGCAACACTTTGCAGACAAAACAGAGGTAGAGTTCCCTTGGTCCTCACCTTTAACCACACCAGCCTTCGCATCAAACTCATCAGTTCCAGGGAGGGGATGGAGGGGGCAAAAAAGAGGAGAGAGAGAGAGGGGGGAGAGAGGGGGGGGGGGGGGGGGGGGGAGGGGGGGGGGGGGGGAGAGGGGGGGAGGGGGGGGGGAGGGGGGGGGGGGGGGGGGGGGGGAGAGAGGGAGAGAGTGCCAATTTACTTCAACCCAAACCCCCCAAACAACCATTTGCAGGCAGTGCCTTTTACTTCAAACCAACCATATTTTCATTTTCAAACCACATTAAGGGCACTCACAGTTGAGTGGACATGTGTTCAGTGTTATTCAGAGCTCAGAGAGACGTGACCTCCATCTTGCAGAGACTGAGTGAGGCACACCACTTCCTGGTTTTATAGTCCCTCCCCCTCCCTCCAGCAGGGGCAGCAGAGAGAATGGTGATTTTTTAAAAAACATTAATATCTCTCTGGTTTTTCATCGATGGGAAAAATCCTCTGGTCCAGGAAGGCAGATGTGGGCTCTGAGCGAGGTGGCCAAAAATGACGGCCATAGGTAGTGGCATTCTCTCGGAAATCGCAACACAATGGGCCAAAAGCGGTCAAGATCAGACTTTTAGTAATATATAGATTCATCCAAACTTCTTGTTTAAGTACATTTTGATCTTACTGGTAGTCAAACTCGTGCATGATGGAACACATGCATGGTCGAAAGCTGTGCCTTCTCCCCCATGCTTCCTCCAACTAAAACTAAAAACTACTAGCCTGGCTGTGTGAGAATCCCAGGCTCCAACACGCCTTTGACTATGTAATAAATCCCACCCACATAATTACAGGCCGATAAAATGTAAAGGTAACTGGTTATAATTATAACATACTAAGTTAAGCTAAATGGCTACTACATAGAGAAATGTAACTTTCTATCTTTGTATTCTCTATCAAAGTTTGTAAAATCTAGGATGTGGAAACAACTAATTTCTCTTTCACTAACATTAAAACTATACAATTTCACTGTTTATTTCTTCACAAAAGCAATGTGCAGATCTAAACTTCCTGCCACGCAAATGCAGATGTAATGTGGCCTCAGGTTTTATACCATGAATTTTTAAAACAATCAGTTCTTCATTAAAGGTAGACAAAAGTGCTGGAGAAACTCAGCGGGTGAGGCAGCATCTATGATGCTGCCTCACCCGCTGAGTTTCACCAGCACTTTTGTCTACTTTCGATTTTCCAGCAACTGCAGTTCCTTCTTAAACAGTTCTTCATTAAATTTTACTTACATTAATTACATTTTATTCTTACGGATGTGTACCAACCTGTTAAGCTATAATTTATTATTTTAAGCATTGCAAAGCGAATTATAAAAATGTACTTCCAAATATTAAGTGAGCATGGACAGTGAGCAAATTAAAGGGAAATTACCAAAGTGACAGCACAAATGATCATTCACAAAAGCACAGATTTATCAGGCATCGTCAAGTTGTCTATGGAAAAGGGTAAGCAATGTCTTTATTAATTTGATTGGATTTTTTCCAACTTGGAGAGTCAATGATGATCATTCTTCTTAGCAGTCTGTACAGATAATGGCAAGAAGCTCTTGTTAATGTCCCAAATAACACCCCATCCACCACTGGTGCAAATTGATGCAAAGAACATGCATTGCCATTACTCAACAAGGCTTTTTCAGCAAGATTTCCTGAACTTCTGACCTCTGCCACTAAGGAAGACAAAGACAGCAAAGGGGCGGCATGGTGTCGCAGTGGTCGAGTTGCTGCCTTACAGTGCTTGCAGTACCAGAGACCCGTGTTAGATCCCAACTATGCGTGCTGTCTACGCGGTGTTTGTACATTTCGCCGTGACCACATGGGTTTTCTCCGAGATCTTTGGTTTCCTTCCACACTCCAAAGACGTACTTGTTTGTTGGTTAATTGGCTCAGTGTAGGTGTAAATTGTCCTTAGTGTGTATAGGATAGTGTTAATGTGTTAATGTGTGGCTGGTCAACGCAGACTCGGTGGGCCAAAGGGCCTGTTTTTGCACTGTGTCTCTAAACTACACAAAAAAATGGTGCATGGGAACAACGCCATTATTTATTCCCCTCTGTCACTCATTACCTTGACTTGGAAATATAGTGTGGGTTAGAAATCCTGGAAGACCCTCCACTATCACGCTGGAAACTGCATCAAGTCAAGGTGATGTCTTACCATGATCTTGTCTTGGACAATCTGTGTTGGGCAATAGATGTCGGTCTATCAATGGCAATGGTAAATGGAGAGAAAATGGCAATTTAATAAGGAAATCAAGATCATTCTCAGTAAAATTTGAGGGAATGCCGGGTAAAACATTTTTTTGGAGGTTTAATACACATATTTTAAATGACGTGCAAGGATATCAATATTTAAAACAACAAATGAAACTTTTTTTCGATACAAATGATATACCAGGTACTTCGCCTTCTTTATTATGGGAAACATTTAAGGCATTTATGAGAGGAATTATAATTTCATACCAAAGTTTTCAAAATAAAAAGAATAAGACAGAACAATTGTTGTTAGAACAAGAAATCAGACAGTTAGAGTTGGATAATGTCAAAGATTCCACGACAGATAAACACAATAAGATAGTATTACTGAAATTTAAACTTAATCGAATTTTATCGGCAAGAGTAATAAGACTATTCAAAATTACAAAACAGGAACATTTTGAGTTTGGTGACAAGCCACATAAACTTTTAGCTCGCCAATTGAAAAAACAAGAAAGGGAAAATACTATAACCAAAATTAAATCAGAGAAAGGCGAATTACTAATATTACCTAAAGATATTAATAATAGATTTGCCCAATTTTACCAAAACTTATATACATCTAAAATTAAAATAGAAGATAGTAAAATAAAAACATTTCTAGATAACTGTAATCTTCCAATACTGGACCCTTTGGAACAAGAGGAACTAGGAGCTCAAATTACAATCAAAGAAATAAGTGAAACAATAAAATCGTTGAAAAATGGTAAGACACCGGGACCAGATGGTTTTAATAATGAATTTTATAAAAAATTTCAGGAGATAACGGACCCCTTATTTATTCAATTTATACTCCCATGCTCGTAAAGAAAACCAACTACCTGAAACACTAACAGAATCAACTATTACGCTTATTCCAAAAAAAGATAAAGATTTAGAAGATCCGGGCTCGTACAGAGCTATATCACTTTTAAATACAGATCAGAAAATTTTAGCAAAGATTTTAGCAAGTAGATTAAGCAAAAATATTAGTAAACTGATAAACCCTGATCAAACGGGGTTTATACCTAAAAGATACTCATTTAATAATCTGAGACGCCTGTTTAATATAATGTACTCGCATAAAGTAGAGGAAGAAGATATATCAATTATTTCTTTGGATGCAGAGAAAGCATTTGATCAGGTAGAGTGGCAATACTTATATAAAGTACTACAAAAATTTAACATGGGAGAGAATTTTATAACATGGGTAAAATTATTATATGATAAACCGATGGCAAGAATTTTAACTAATAACATGTTATCTCAAAAATTTCAACTATCAAGGGGTAATAGGCAGGGATGTGCACTATCACCCCTGCTATTTGCCCTTATGATAGAACCCCTGGCTGAAAGTATAAGAATTCATCCGAATATTCAGGGCTATAATACCAGGGACTCAAAGAATAAAATCTCATTATATGCAGACGATATACTTTTATATATTACAAAGTCACAAACGAGCATACCAAATTTATTAAACTTAATAGAGGAATTTGGGTCTTTTTCTGGATATAGAATAAACTGGAACAAAAGCGAAATCATGACATTAAAACCTCAAGAACCTACACACTTACTGAAGTTCCCCTTTAAAATCGCAACAGAAAAATGTAAATATTTGGGTATTCAGATTACTAGAAAATATAAAGCATTATTCAATGCTAATTTCATACCTTTATTAAATAAACTTAATACACGGATTAAATTTTGGAAAACACTTCCCTTATCATTATTAGGTAGAATAAATGCAATAAAAATGATCTTCTTACCACAATTACTATACCTATTTCAGTCTATACCGGTATATATACCAAAATATTTTAAAAAAAAAATTAGACTCTAACATTACAAATTATATTTGGGACTATAAATCACATAGAATCACAAAAAAACACTTATGTAAACCAAAAGAGGTCGGGGGACTTTCACTTCCGAATTTTATGTATTATTACTGGGCAGTGCATATTAAGAATATGATTTATTGGTTGGATAGTTCTACACAACAGACAGAATGGGATAAAAATGGAGAAGGAGGATTGTCATCCTTGTAATATAGGAACGATCCTCTTTTCCCCCAAAAAACTGAATAACACAATATATAAGAAGAACCCAATTATATATGGTACAATAAGAATTTGGAAACAAATAAAATTATCTTTAAAATTAAGAAATCTATCACTGTTAATGCCAATTGCGAATAACCCTTTATTTAAACCATCTCTTATTGATAAGACATATAACCAATGGGAAAGTCTCGGAATTAGAAGGATCAGGGATATGTACGAAACAGGAAACCTACTATCATTCCAACAACTACAATTAAAATTTAAATTGAAAAACAACCAATATTTTAAATATCTTCAGATTTGCGACTTTGTGAAAAAATATATACAAGGATATCAAAAAGTAACTCCTGACTTATTGGAAGAAGCAATGAATATTGAAGCTGACTCACAAAAATTAATATCCTATTTATATAATAGTATTCTAAATATAGACCTACCATCGACAGAGGTACTTAGAGAAGAGTGGGAACGGGAATTAATGATAAAAATTACGAAGGTTAAATGGGAAAAATACCTGATATATATTCACTAATGTTCAATTAATGTAAGACATAATCTAATACAATTTAAAATTGTACATAGATTATATTATTCAAAAACAAGATTGAACAAATTTTTATCCAAATATATCCGCCACTTGTGATAAATGTCTAGCCCAAAAGGCAACTATAACACACTCCTTAGTTTCCTGCATAAAACTTTATAGATTTTGGAATGATATTTTTGAAATACTTACAAAATTATTCAAGACAAGAATGGAACCTAATACTGAAATGATTATATTTGGTGTAATGGAAGATGGGAATAAATTGAACACATCTCAAAATCTATTCCTTAATTATGTTTAATAATAGCAAAAAAAAAATACTTAAATGTTGGAAGGGTACATCAATACCAACGCTTAAAATGTGGATTGCAAGTATGTTGGACACCGCTCATCTTGAGGAAATGCGATTCCTCCTAATGGATAAATCAGACCAATTCATAACGAGTTGGTCTCCATTCGTCGTTTTTTTGGAATCATATGGTGCAACACAATTGTAAAAAATAACTGTTTCAGGACTGGACGAGGGTTGGTCAAGACTATAAATAATGATCTCCTTTTCTTTTCACTATTTTCTCTCTCAACTTTCTTCATTTACTCGTTTTCTTTCTTCACACACTATATATTTCACATTTTTCTATCCTTTACTATCTAACCTCTTTTTCTTATTCTCATCTTTTTTCAATGTAACAAAAAAAAAAGAAGTTGTACATAAAATGTATTATGAAAATATATATTAGGCACTTTGGTGCCATATGACTGTGCTTACTTCTAATAAAATAAAATATTAAAAAAAAAAGTTGTCTATGGAAAAGGGTAAGCAATGTCTTTATTAATTTGATTGGATTTTTTCCAACTTGGAGAGTCAATGATGATCATTCTTCTTAGCAGTCTGTACAGATAATGGCAAGAAGCTCTTGTTAATGTCCCAAATAACACCCCATCCACCACTGGTGCAAATTGATGCAAAGAACATGCACTGCCATTACTCAACAAGGCTTTTTTCAGCAAGATTTCCTGAACTTCTGACCTCTGCCACTAAGGAAGAAAAAGATAGCAAAGGGGCGGCATGGTGTCGCAGTGGTCGAGTTGCTGCCTTACAGTGCTTGCAGTACCAGAGACCCGTGTTAGATCCCAACTATGCGTGCTGTCTACGCGGTGTTTGTACATTTCGCCGTGACCACATGGGTTTTCTCCGAGATCTTTGGTTTCCTTCCACACTCCAAAGACGTACTGGTTTGTTGGTTAATTGGCTCAGTGTAGGTGTAAATTGTCCTTAGTGTGTATAGGATAGTGTTAATGTGTTAATGTGTGGCTGGTCAACACAGACTCGGTGGGCCGAAGGGCCTGTTTTTGCACTGTGTCTCTAAACTACACAAAAAAATGGTGCATGGGAACAACGCCATTATTTATTCCCCTCTGTCACTCATTACCTTGACTTGGAAATATAGTGTGGGTTAGAAATCCTGGAAGACCCTCCACTATCACGCTGGAAACTGCATCAAGTCAAGGTGATGTCTTACCATGATCTTGTCTTGGACAATCTGTGTTGGGCAATAGATGTCGGTCTATCAATGGCAATGGTAAATGGAGAGAAAATGGCAATTTAATGAGGAAATCAAGATCCAAAAAGGAGCGAGTAGATGGATCTAAAGCTGGTGAATCGGGGGAACACAAAAGTCACGCTTAACAGGCATTTTAAGGACTACAATGCTGCAAAGAAGTTCCACAGGAAATTAGCTCCGTGACCATTGCATAAAGGGGTATATATGAATGGAATTCACTAGAGACAAAAAGCTGGAGTAACTCAGCGGGACAGGCAGCATATCTGGAGAAGGAATGTGTGATGTTTTGGGTCAAGACCCATCTTCATATTAAGTTATCTTGTGAGAGCCTGCATTTGATCAGGGAAAACAAGGCAAGAACAGGGTGGCACAGTGATGCAGCTGTGGAGTTGCTGCCTTATAGCGCCAGAGACACAGGTTCGATCCTGACTACGAGTGCTGTCTCCACAGAGTACGAATAGGAATAGGAATATTTTATTGTCACATGTGACTAGGCACAGTGAGATTCTTTGCTTGCATAAACAATGTATAAAAATAGCAGCCACCTACGATGCTGACAAAGTTACTTCGGCTCCCCCTTTTGTCCCCCCTTTTGTTTCCCCCCCCCCCCCCCCACCTCAGCGATTCCCCCATGCTGGGTCCCCATTGTCCTTTCTCCTAGTGTTGTACGTTCTCCCAGTGACTATGGGTTTTCTCTGGGTGTTCCGGTTTCCTCCCACATTCCAAACATGTGTAGGTTTGTAGGTTATTTGACTTCTGTAAATTGTGTGTAGGATGGAATTGGCCAGCATGAACTCAGTGGGCCCAAGAGCCTGTTCCCATGCTGTATCTCTAAACTAAACCAAAAACGCAGCATAAATGGGAAGTACGGGTGCTTGGAGTACACGTTCTCAGATCTCATAGCATTGCTGCACACACAGGCAGATAGGGTAGTTAAGATGACAAACTATTTTGGTCACTTTAAAGCAAAGGTGTGCTCAGGATTTCATCTGATATCCTTTCAGGGAGTGATTTCCAGGCTACTATCATGGTGCAGATGAAAAAAATAATATTTCCTACACTACACTACACCACAGAAACTGCAGAACAAATTGACAAGGATATCCTCAAGATTTGTGAATTTTATGGAGGGATTGGCTAAATTGGACAAGCTCTCTTTGAAATTCAGAAGCCTGAAGGGAGACTTAAAACTGTAAGATGGATCAATTTCCATGAGCAGAGCGGGGCACAGGGATTTTAAGTAATTGGTGGAAGGATTAGAGGGATGATAAGGAAATATTTATTTCAACTGCATAATGGCAACAGTCTGCAACTCACTCCCTGAAAGGGTATCAAAGGATGAAACTCTCAGCATATTTAAACAGCAGCCAGGTGAGTTAGAGCCCCAGACATGGAACGTGGGATTAATCCATACAGCTCATTTTGAACAACATGGATATGATCGGCCAAATGTCCTCCTTTGCCTTAACCTTCAATAATTCAATGATTATATGAGCATTGCTCATTTTCTCTCACCTATCGAAAATACACGAGTTATTACTGTGTCTCGTTTTCAATACCCAAGTAATCATTCCACGTGGAAATACGATTTCCTCCCCTGCACTACTTGTAACAATAAAGCACCATTTCCAACTAGGATTTGAAACCTGAAATTGAATAACATTCCCTCGTGCTGAAAATATAAATATTGCTTGGAAATGTATTCCTCATTTTCAAAAGTAGCAAATACTCTCCAGCTTCACATTAACATTCATTGTATATGCATAAGTGCAATGAAATCTGAAATGAGAAACAATGCCAGATATACATCTCACTGGGCACAGAGTAATCTGCCATTGCTTCAGTTAGCCACAGTCTGCTTTCTGCTGGTATTTGTTATTCCAGGCCATGACGCAACCTGTGTTAAAGCTGAGCCATGTCCTACTAGTTTTCACCTAGTCCATGGCTAAGACTAAGCAGAGGTTGGGTGATCGTTTCGCCGAACACCTCCGCTCAGTCCGCAATAACCTACCTGAACTCCCGGTGGCTCAGCACTTCAACTCCCCCTCCCATTCCCAATCCAACCTCTCTATCCTGGGTCTCCTCCATTGCCAGAGTGAGCAACACCGGAAATTGGAGGAACAGCACCTCATATTCCGCCTGGGTTGCTTGCGTCCGAATGGCATGAACATTGAATTCTCCCAGTTTTGCTAGCCCTTGCTGTCTCCTCCCCTTCCTTAACCCTCGAGCTGTCTCCTCCCATCCCCCCGCCCTCGGGCTCCTCCTCCTCCCTTTTTCCTTCCTTCTCCCCCCCACCCCCCATCAGTCTGAAGAAGGGTTTTGGCCCGAAACGTAGCCTATTTCCTTCGCTCCATAGATGCTGCTGCACCCGCTGAGTTTCTCCAGCATTTTTGTGTACCCACGGCTAATAATGGCTTCTTTCCTTTCAGTAAACATCGTTAATTATTTGCATATCTTTCATTCATTTGTTCTATATCACCACCTATATCTCCCGTTTCCCTTTCCCCAGACTCAGTCTGAAGAAGGCTCTCGACCCAAAACGTCACTTATTTCTTTTCTCCAGAGATGTAGTCCGACTTGCTGAGTTGCTCCAGCTTTTTGTGTCTACCTCCGGTTCAAGCCAGCATAGAAACATAGAAAAAAATAGGTGCAGGAATAGGCCATTCAGCCCTTCGAGCCAGCCCTTTTCAATATGATCATGGCTGTTCATCCTAAATCAGTACCTGCAGTTCTTTCCCACACACTACCAAAGTATAATCTAGCGATCGATTAGATCTGGCACTGATAGGGACCAATTAAAGCTACATTATGTTAACTGCAGAGGCTAATGTGTTACAGGATCTTTAAACTGCAATTTTAATAATTCTCTGAAAATTTGAAAAGTGATGCAATGTGGAAAAAAAACAATTTCTGCCAGCTTGCTCTTCCACAAACCAGTCATGAACAAAAAGCAACAAACTTATATGTTTCACCCAAGCCAACAGCAGAATAAGTCACGCAATATTCCTCTTTTTTCCTATTCAGCAAATAGTTGTGACCCGTTGCAAGATTGTAACAAACTAAACTTGGTTAAAACAGGAGAAAGAAGAAACTGCAGATGTTTATTTACACAAAAGGACACCAACTGCTGGAGTAACTCAGGCAACATCTCTAGAGAACACGGCTAGGTGACATTTTGGGTCAGGTCTCTTCATCAGACTGAAGAGGGGTCTTGACCTGAAACATTACCTATCCTTGTTCACCAGAGATGCTGCCTGACCTGCTGAGTTACTCCAGCATTTTTGGTTAAAACTGCTAGATGATATAAATTGTGTCTTTGTGTGGTCCTAGTTGAACTGAAATGTCAGTGCAATTTCAATCATGATTTTCTCAGCAGCCTTTTGCTCTGGAGTGAAGCAGCAATTGTAATATACTCTGCTAATTCTCCCACAACTGATTTCCATGGCTGTGATTTTTCTTTTACTGGAATTAAAGACAAACTGGGATGGTAGCAGGGATATTTTAGAATGAGGCAGGAACTTACCTTCAGCAAATATTTCAGTAGTTGACATTTCACAGATGACTGGGTAATTTACTTCTTTCTCATCTTCATGCAGTCTCCCTGGTCCATTATCAGGAATCATCCCACATGTTAGCTGCCTGGTATTGAATATATAGTCAGCTACACCATTTCTATTCCGCTATTACCATTTATTTTCACCAGCTTGGTCACAATTATTTAGTTTTAATGATTTTTGCTTTAATGGAACCGAGTTGCCTTCAAGTATCACATTCAATTGGGAAATAGTTCAGCATGACATCTTTTTAGTTTAGAGATACAGCGCGGAAGCAGGTCCTTCGGCCCACCAAATACGCACCGACCAATGATCCCTGCGCATTGACACTATCCTACACACACGAGGGACAATTGACATTTATACCAAGCCAATTAACATACAAACCTGTACATCTTTGGAATGTGGGAGGAAACCGAAGATCTCAGAGAAAACCCACGTGGTCATGGGGGGAACGTACAAACTCCATACACACAGCACCCTTAGTCAGGATCGAACCCAGCTCTCCAACGCTGTTAGCACTGTAAGGCAGCAACTCTACCGCTGTGCCACCGTGCCACCCAGATATGTCATTTAACCATATACCCTGAATCTCAATGCATCTCCATACCTGCACATCTCCAGTATGAGTTACTGACTAACTATGCAGTGAAATTATGAAATTCCGAACTATCACTCAACTAAAATCAGCTGAAGAAATATATTGGGATATCAACCAACCTAGCTTTGTCAAGGTGTCAGTAATCCCTTAGACAACTAAGTGTCCAACAACCATCAACATCCATTTATAGTAATCCTACCCAATCCTATTTTGCCTACCCTCTCCCCCACCAAACAGTAACATCAACTACCTGCAAATTGTATCACTCATCCTATACTTGACGCAGTTTACAGTGACCAATTAATGTAAACCTGTGCATTTTGTGGGACGTGAGAGGAAATCAGAGCATGCAGGGCAAATCCACATGTTCATCGAAGAACGTACAAATCCACACAGACAAAACCAGAGGTCAGGATTGAATGAGTCACTGCATCTGTGAGCCAGCTGTTCCTCCAGCTGTGTCACTGGGCCATCAATTTATCTTCTGCAAATGCAATGTATTCTGTTTCTGCACAGCAAGTGTATTTTACAATCTTTAGCTAAATAAATGACTTTAATCACATAAATAGGGAACGCCATTGTCAATTTTACACAACGTGTGAGAAGTGCAGAAATGTCAACTCGCCAGATACAAGTTAAAGGCAACTGAGGCTCAGTGCACAAAATATTCTATCGATGAAACCAAATTAAAATAACGCACCGCGTGTGCCTTTAAAAGCACAGAAATATTTTACAGATCGGATGGCAGTCAATGACAAAACCCAAAGATCTTTAAATGTGTACAGCTGGGTGAGTTGAGGGGAAAGCTCAGATGAATTAGGCAGGGTTATAACAACTGATCACTGAATCCACCATGAAATTCCACATGAATTTAGAAGGATGAGGGGGATTTTATAGAAACATATAAAATTCTTAAGGGAATGGACAGGCTCGATGCATGAAAAATGCTCCCCATGTTGGGCGAGTCCAGAACCAGGGGTCACAGTTTAAGGTAGGCCATTTGGGACTGAGATGAGGAAAAACTTTTTCACCGAGAGAGTTGTGAATCTGTGGGATTCTCTGCCACAGAAGGAAGTGGAGGCCAATTCACAGGATGTTGGCAAGAGAGTTCGATTTAGCTCTTTGGGTGAACGGAATCTAGTGATATGGGAAAAAGAAGGAACGGGGTACTGATTTTGAATGATCAGCCATGATCATATTGAATGGTGATGCTCGCTCAAACGGCCGAATGGCCTCTACTCCTACACCTATTTACTATGTTTCTAACGTATAAAAATCCGCACTAATGGTTTCTAATACAATTTTTTTTAATGCTAATGTCACCTATACTTCAGGATTCAATAAGACAAGAAGTGGACTGGTAGTTCAGTGTCACATTTCAACTATTGTCACTATTAAAACTGATAGTTTTAGCTTCAGATGAAACGTACACGTTACAAACAACCCTGTTGTTTTTCAGTAAAACTATAATGCCACCTATTGCTTTTCATCATTAATTCGTAAATATGTGAACATTTGGCTCACATTCTTGAAAAAAATTAAGTTACATGTTTTTTCAACTTTTGAACACAAATATATCAACTTATAACAATAGTTTGAAAATATATCAACCTGTAATAATAGTAAGAAAATACATCAACATAACAATAGGTAACCAAATATAAATTAAATAAATGACATAAATATAAATGAAACTGATTTGCTCAGAATCACTTATAAATTATAAAATGATGAGAACAGCTGAGATGTTACACAGTAGATAGCCACTCTATCTCTTTGACAGCCTGAACCATGAATAAAATCATTTTTAGCAGCCCTTTGTATCCACACTAGTCCCATCTGCCAGTGTTTGGCTCAGATTCCTCCAAACTACTCTTACCCAGGTACCCATCCAAATCTCTTTTAAATGTTGTTATAGTACCTGCCTCAACTAACTCCTCTAGCACCTCGTTCCCATTCCATGACCCATCTGATGATCCTGAGCAATACCTTGAAAGCCACTATTTTAAAAGACAAGAAACTATCACAGGTTTGATAAAGTGCTTCACAGGTGGAGGAAGGGAGCTGATTTTGGGAAGTCACTCTGCAGTGAAGCACCTTACCTTAAGCCAAAAGACACCCCCTGCATTCTTTATTCAAAATTTGTGCCATGTATTTGTAATATCCAATTAGTCAATCCTACTCCAGGTCTTTAAAGAGCTTGCTGTAAGTGGTCAATGCCTCTTCACAATGGCAGTGATTGTGATTGCTTTGTCAACCGTGAGCTAGAGTTGGGGTTTAAATCATGGGCATCAAATGTTCTCTTTTCTCAGATGATTAAAGCAGTCTAGTGTTGTTACTTTTAATATATAGTCACCTTAAGATAACTACTGCTTCCACTTTCATGGGAGATAGACACAAAATGCTGGAGTAACTCAGTGGGAAAGGCAGCATCTCTGGTTAGAAGGAATGGGTGACGTTTCGGGTCGAGACCCTTCCTCAGACTGAGAATCGGGAGAGTGGGAGACACAGAAATATGGAAGTCAGGTTTGAAAATGAGACATCATAGAGGCATTTTATTTTGCTTCTAAACAACTTTCTCATGCAAAAAAGTCTGACAAATCTCTGGAATCAGAGGCTCAAAACCACCTGATGCCACGCCAAAAATGCTATTAGAGAGGTTATCATACATCATTGTAAAATGCTTGGATAATGTTGTTAATATTGCACGTCGATGAGTGGTTATGCATTTATCAACCTGTTTATCTGTTTCAAGCTCTGTCAGAGGAACAGATTGCCAGGTAAATAGAGGGGGGAAAAATAAAGGATGCCCTGAAAGATTTTTAGAAAAAATGCAACATCCTCACTTGGGAATCCCTGGTCCATTACCAATCAGAGTGAAGTTTAAGCCAATGATTGTGTGGGATTTGCACAGTTCTTCAGTGTGTTTCCCCAGGTTGCTCAGAGGGTTAATGATGACCTCATATCCGGGGGAACAAGGAAGACAGGCGGCACAGTGGCTTAGCGGTAGAGTTGCTGCTTTACAATGCCAGAGACCCCAGTTCGATCCCGACTATGGATACTGTCGGTACGGAGTTTGTCCATTCTCCCCGTGACCTGTGTGGGTTTACTCCACAATCACCGGTTTCCTCCTGCACTTCGAAGATGCACAGTTTTGTAGGTTAATTGGCTTGGTATAAATGTAAATTGGCCTTAGTGTGTAGGATAGTGTAAGTGTGCGGGGATCGCTGGTTGGCGTAGACTCAGTGGGCCGAAGGGCCAGTTTCCGTACTGTCTCTCTAAACTACACTAAACTAAACATGCACCTCCTCACAAGCCATCCACCTCAATAGGCACCTTCTGCCTCATCTGAGAAGAAACAAGAGTTCTTCCCATATTTGGCGCCTCAGTCATGTCAGAAGCTTCGAACGCAGAGTGGGAACAAAATATCTTCGATCACCAGGTTTATCGACCACAGGTTAACATAGTCGCATCCTGACAGGGCAAGGCCAAATCAAATTTTATACAGCTTCACTAAATTGCATTTGCATAATGTCGAAGACAAATGCCAAAAGAATTGTTCCAACAATATTCTGATGTACAGTTGTAGGAACTGTATTAATCTGAGAGTGATTTGAAAGAAAAGGCTGTTCAAGGAAATACATCACAAAGATGAAGAATTCTTCTCAAATCCTTTATTTTGAATCCATGACTCATTTCTCACAGACAGTACCGACTGACAACTGCACGTAGAATTCTTAGTGCAAATGCTATTTAAAAAATGAAGTCTATTTTGGGAAAATAAAACAATGGTATAGTTTTTTACCATCCAATTAACTGCACGAGAGATGAACAAGGAATTAGACACAACGCCAATTTAAAAATAAGCTCCAGGTTACATTCCCTGATCCTTCCTCCACATCATTCTCCCATGAAATGTTGCAAAATATTTTTTGCAGCAAATGAAACTTCACAAGCCATCCACCTCAATAGGCACCTTCTGCCTCATCTGAGAAGAAACAACAGTTCTTCCCACATTTGACGCCTCAGTCATGTCAGAAGCTTCGAACGCAGAGTGGGAACAAAATATCTTCGATCACCAGGTTTATCGACCACAGGTTAACATAGTCGCATCCTGACAGGGCAAGGCCAAATCAAATTTTATACAGCTTCACTGAATTGCATTTGCATAATGTCGAAGACAAATGCCAAAAGAATTGTTCCAACAATATTCTGATGTACAGTTGTAGGAACTGTATTAATCTGAGAGTGATTTGAAAGAAAAGGCTGTTCAAGGAAATACAACACAAAGATGAAGAATTCTTCTCAAATCTTTTATTTTGAATCCATGACTCATTTCTCACAGACAGTACCGACTGACAACTGCACATAGAATTCTTAGTGCAAATGCTATTTAAAAAATGAAGTCTATTTTGGGCAAATAAAACAATGGTATTATTTTTTACCATCCAATTAACTGCACGAGAGATGAACAAGGAATTAGACACAACGCCAATTTAAAAATAAGCTCCAGGTTACATTCCCTGATCCTTCCTCCACATCATTCTCCCATGAAATGTTGCAAAATATTTTTTGCAGCAAATGAAACTATTTTGTAAGGCAAGGACTCATGTCAGAGACATGATAAATATAGTGTTGGAATAATCATTATAATGACTAACAGTGCTATATATATATATATAATGTCAGCAGCACACACTCACGTGTGACGAGGCAACAGAGCAGACTTTAATTCAGAAATATCAACCACTCAGCAGCATTGAGTAGGTTTTCTTTCCTCTGTTGGTAGAAGATTTTAAAATCATGCAGCGATCAAGATGTGGTCATTTACACTATCACACACCACCACTTTCTTGGAATTTATCAGTTTTTAAGATTACTAATTTTTTTACAACTGTTTTTGAAAAATGCACAATTTCTTAAGTTTGTCATTCTCATTGGAACTTTAATTGTCCAATATATCTGGAATATTTTGTGCATCTTCCTCTATGAAGGCAGTTACAAAATAACTACTTAATTCCCCTGGGTATAAATATGTAATTGAATTGAATTGAATAATTTAATTGAATACATTTTATTTGCCAAATATGTATGCATACAAGATTTGCCTGGATGGCACGCAAAGCAAAGTTTTGCACTGTATCTCACTAAGCGGAGCAACAATAAACGTATACCAATATATTTGTCGAAGAAATGTCAACAAGCTCGTGAAGGGCAATTAAATTGAGTTGAATTGAATTAATTTTATTAGCCAAGTATGTATACACATACAAGGAATTTGCCTTGGTGCTTTGCTCGCAAGTAACAACACGATATACAGTAGACAATTAAAAATAAAACATTATTAAGTAAACATGTGAAGAATGAAATAAAATACCAGAGCAAAAGGAGGCTACAGACTTTTGGTTGTTGAGTAGAGCTACTGCTTGTGGAAAAAAGCTGTTTTTACGTCTGGCTGTGGTGGCTTTGACAGTCCTGAGTCGCCTTCCAGAGTGAAGTGCTTCAAAGAGTTTGTGGCCAATGGTGAAAGGGGTCAGAGATGATCTTACCCGCTCTCTTCCTGGCCCTTGCAGTGTACAGTTTGTCGATGGGGGGATGGGGGGAAGGTTGCAGCCAACAACATTCTTGGCTGATCAAATGATGCGCTGCAGCCTCGGGATGTCATGTTTGGCGGCTGAGCCAAACCAGTCCACTTTTTCATTGTTCTGACGACAGGCTTAGTCGATTTAGTTTCTGGCTGTAGGCAGAACAATGCTGGAATAAAAATGGGTCAGGCAGTGCCAGGAATGGATAAGATACTGTTTTGGCTAACACCGTCTGCCCCTTCCCTCCACAGACACTGCCCGACTCACTGAGTTACCCCAACGCATTGTATTTTGCTCAAGGATCCATCATCTGCAGTTCTTTGTCTACCAAATAAAAACGATTTGGTGTACTGCTAATTGTTGAGTGGAAGCTTCCCTTTCAGGTCTGAGCTGTGTACAAGGCCCTCTGAACACCCTGTCAACCAGCGCAGTGCTCTATCAAATTGAAAAGTGGAATACCTATCTTATCACGGTAAAATGTTCACTCGTTGCCCAAGGTGATTCAATTACTTCTGAAATAGTGAGCAGGGTCACATCATCTATGTTTTTTTAATTACACACAACCCTATTATAAATGTAGCTCCAAGGGTGATAATCTGATCAGCATTCCTCAGTGCTGAATGGACATAAATACCTCCATACTGACAGACAGATTTACTCCACTTTTGCTCCCTGAGGAAACTAACACTTTACTCTTCGCTTGTTTAAACAGCACTAGGATTTACACTTGGCGAAAAAATTAGGCAGCCAATGTACAAGTATTCCCTATTGCAAGACTGACAAAGTAGACACCATAAGCTGGAGTAACTCAGCGGGACAGGCAGCATCTCTGGAGGGAAGGAATGGGTGATGTTCTTCGGTCTTCAGAAAAGTCACCCATTCCTTCTCTCCAGAGATGTTGTTTGTCCTGCTGAGTTACTCCAGCTTTATGTGTCTATCTACGGTTTAAACCAGCATCTGCAGTTCCTTCCCACACGAGGAGAAGTAGGTTGGGATTTGAAAAGTCTGCTAATTAATAAGACAGAAAAAGTCGGAAATCTCTAGGACTGGACAATGTTTCCCCGTCTACTCTCAAGCTCTGTGCGAACAACCGGCACCGGTCTACACAGACATTTTCAACCAGTCCCAGCAAACCTGTACTATCCCTGCCTGCTTCAAAGTCTCCACTATTGTACCCAAAAAGGCAAGGATTACTGGTCTTAACAACTACAGGCCTGTCGCACTGACCTTTGTAGTCATGAAGACCCTCGGAAGGCTTGTGCTGGCCAAGCTGAAAAATATCACGAACCCCCTGCTGGACCTTCTGCAGTTTGCATATCTGGCAATAAATCTATGGATGATGCAGTCAACCTGGGCCTGCACTTCATCCTCCAGCACCTCGACCGCCAGTGGACCTACGCGAGGATTTTGTTTGTTGATTTTAGCTCTGCATTCAACACCATTGTGCCAGAGCTGATACACTCCAAGCTTTCCGAGTTGACTGTGCCTGAACCCCTCAGTCGGTGGATCACCAGCTTCCTGACAGACAGGAAGCAGCATGCGAATCTGGGAAAGCCCATACAGGACCGGCAAACCCTCAGCATAGGAGCACCGCAAGGCTGTGTACTCTCCACTGTCCTCTACTCTCTCTACACCAATGACTGCACCTCCACCGACTCCTCTGTCAATCTTCTCAAGTTTGCGGACGACACAACCCTGATTGGACTGATCCAGGATGGGGAAGAATCTGCCTACAGACAGGAAGTGTCACAGCTGGCGTCCTGGTGCCATTGCAACAACCTGGAGCTCAATGCTCTTAAGACGGTGGAATTGATTGTAGACTTTAGGAGAGCTCCCCCTCCCCTCCCCCCACTCACCATCAACAACACCACAGTCACATCTGTGGAGTCTTTTAAGTTCCTGGGAACCATCATCTCCAAGGACCTTAAGTGGGGGGCTGCCATCGACTCCACAGTCAAAAAGGCACAACAGAGTGATGTACTTCCTGAGACAGCTGAGGAATCTGCCACAGGTAATGATGGTCCAATTATATGCGGCCATCGTAGAGTCTTTCCTCACCTTCTCCATCGTGGTCTAGTTTGGCTCAGTCACCAAGCACGACACCCGGAGGCTGCAGCGATTCGTCCGATCGGCTGAGAAGGCTATTGGCTGCAACCTCCCTCTATTGACGAACTGTACACTGCAAGGGCCAGGAAACGAGCGGGTAAGATCATCGCTGACCCTTCGCACCCTGGCCACAAACTCTTCGAATCACTTCCCTCTGGAAGGCGACTTCGGACTGTCAAAGCTGCCACAACCAGATATAAAACAGCTTTTCTTTTCTACATGTAGTAGCTCTACTCCATAACCAAAAATCTGTAGCCACCTTTTGCACTGGTATTTTAGTTAATTCCCATGTTTAATCAATAATGTTTTATTATTAATGTTTAGTGTTTTATGTATCATTCTTACCTGTCACTGTATGTCATGTTGTCACTTGTTGGCAGAGCACCACGGCTGATTCCTTGTATGTGAATACTTGGCCAATAAACGCATTCATTCATTCATTCATTCAATTTTGATCGTAACACAAATGATAACCAGCCACGAAGAAACACCATTTATTTTCAGTCATCTTGTAAAAAAAATGTTTTAAAACCATTAACAAAACAAATAGTGTTAGGCAGTGATAATAACAGGCAGAAATGTTGGAAGAAAGGCTTTGAATGAATCTGTGAGATGTCATGCAGTAGTTTGTTTGGTGGTTACATTACAGTGAAAACAAGGTTGATTAAGCATATGCTTCCTGGAGTTCAGAGGCAAAATATCCTATTACTGGAATAGCAAGTAGCATAAACAATGTGAAAATATGCACTTGCTCGGTGACGAGAGAGCCAAAAACAAGTTAATAATATCAGTTCAAAAAACAACACAAAGTGCTGGAGTAGCTCAGCGGGTCAGGCAACATCTCCAGAGGACATGGATAGGTGACATTTCAGATTGGGACCTTCGATCAGACTGACGAAGATTCCTGACCTAAAACATCAGCTATCCATGTCCTCCAGGGATGCTTAGGAATGGACTGCAGATGCTGGTTTATGTTGACGATAGAAACAAAATGCTGGAGTAACTCAGCGGGACAGGCAGCATCGCTGGATAGAAGGAATGGGTGTCTTTTACGGTCTTGACCCAAAACGTCGCCCATTTCTTCTATCCAGAGATGCTGCATGTCCCGCTGAGTTACTCCAGTATTTTGCATCTATCCTCCAGAGATGCTTCCTGACCCACCGAGTTACACCAGCACAGTGGTTTTTATTTGTGAGCAACTATCTGTAGTTCCTTATTTCTACACTATCAGTTCAATTCTACCTGTCAAAGGCACAGGTAAAATCTAATCCATTCAAAAAACATCCCACCAAGCGTAAATTGTTGTTTGCGGCATGCATTCAAGGGTTAATGTCACACAGAGTGCTTCCCATTAGGTTCTTTGTGATGTGATATGACACCAACATCATTCAGCCCTGCCTCTCTCATCCCAAAGACAGATCACTATAAAAATGCATTCATCACACCAGTGCTACATATTTTCAAAATGCACACATAACAGCCAGTTCATTGTTCAAGAAGGAACTGCAGATGCTGGAAGATCGAAGGTACACAAAATTGCTGGAGAAACTCAGCGGGTGCAGCAGCATCTATGGAACGAAGGAAATGGGCGACGTTTCGGGCCGAAACCCTTCTTCAGACTGAAGAAGGGTTTTGGCCCGAAACGTCGCCCATTTCCTTCGCTCCATAGATGCTGCTGCACCCACTGAGTTTCTCCAGCAATTTTGTGTACAGCCAGTTTATTTACTGGCAGAGTTTGTCCCAATATATTTTCAAAGTAATTCTAACCATTTCATCTCCCTTTCTCATTCCCACACTGTTCTGGGCCTCCTCTGATGCCAGGCCACATGCAAACTGGAGGAACAGCACTCTTCAGAGCTTACAACCAAACGGTATGAACATTGAATTCTCCAATTATAGGTAATCTCTAACTAATCCCCCCACACACACACCTCCACCCTTTTTTCTTCCACGCCCACCCTCCCCTTCACCGCACTCCCTCCCCAGAACTCCAGCTGGACTCCCATCTATTTCCTTTCCTTCCCTCCCTGTGGCTTCATATTCCGCAACTCTTCAAACGCTCTTATCTCTGGCCTTTGTCCCAATCACCTGCCTCTCACAAACCCCCTCGCCTGTGTCGATTTATTACTTGCCACACTTAGTCCTGTCTCTCCCATCAGCAGTTTAAAAAAAAATCTCCTCTACAATCAGTTGTGAAGAAGGGTCTCAACCCAAAAACGTCACCTATCCTTGTTCTCCGCAGATGCTGCCTGGCCTGCTAAGTTACATCAGCACTTTGTGCCCAATGCTTTTGTTACAATGTGTTTTGCTGCAGTAATGAAGATTTGCTGCAGATTTGTCAAACATGTAACAAACACAATTTAGCCTCCAGTTGGTGATTTTTTCAGCTCATCTATTAATGTAAATTTTTAATCAAAATTTAAAATTTCTATATGGATAAATTCACAAATTCACTATCTATTCCTCCTATGATTTTGTACACTTTCATAAGATTGCCCCTCAGCCCACTGTAATTCAAAGAATAAAGTCCTAGTTTGCCCAACCTCTTGCTAAAGCTCAGGCCCTGTAGCCCTACAATATCCTCGCGAATCTCTGCACTTTCAAAATTAATGATAACCATATTAATGGCATTTTGATGACCAAGACTCATCCAAACCCAAAAGTTGGAAGAAAATCCTGAATTATTGGGGATGGAAAGAAGTGTTTCAGTTCTCCCCATCATTTTCATAATTTAAAATGCATTCTGCACCATTTCTGGAATGTCTGAAGACTTCTCATTTCAGTCATACATTTCAGATCAGTCTAGAGATACAGCAAAGATAATGGCCCTTCGGCCTGCTGAGCCCTTGCCGCCCATCGATTGCCCGTATTCACACTAGTTGAATGATATTCCACTTTCTCACCCACTCCCTACACATGAGGGACAATTTCCAGTGACCAATCAACCTACAAATCAGCATACTTTTTCAGATGTGAGAGGATCACCCAGATTCCAGAGCTTCCGAAGGAAACCCACACAGGCACAGGGAGAAAGTGTAAAGTTCACATACACAGCACCCGAGGTCAGGATCGAACCCGAGTCTCTGGCGCTATGGGGCAGTGGCTCTATCAACTGTGCCTCTGGGCTGCCCATTTTTAATTCAAGTCCCACAAAGCATAACACATTGTGCTGCACTGCCATAGATGCCGAGCTTTGGGGTGAGATTAAATTCAAGTCTTATTTGAAGAATACTTATTCTTCTCTCAGCACCAAAACAGGTGACGTACACAACAATTTCATTGCTGCTTGTGAAAACCTGGTGAAAATCTGTCCACAGCTTTGATCAGCAATGTCGTTGTCAAAGCATACCCTGTTAATTTGTCACCTGTTTCACATCTCTGTCAGCGAGTCATCAGGAAGGAAACATACAATAGCTGCACAAATATAGTCGCCGCATTCATTGCCTTCTGAGCAATAAAATACCTAACACCCATGCAGTAATATTCTGTGTGAGACTTTGGCTCGGTTTCTGAATCAAATAATGCAATAACAATGCCTATAGGATTGAAGCATTTTATTACATTCAAAATCAATAACCCTGTGTCTATTTCTGGAAAGCTGGTGGTTGTGGTGTGCATGGAAAAGCTCCAAATCCAAGGTGGTCTAACTCTGAATTACCTGAGAATAAATCAACCCTTTATTCGTGCAGAATAGGAGGTGAATCATTGGAGGGAATTCTGACATATTCTTGCAGCATTGTGAAAGATCATAAATCACTCTGTTCATATTCTTTATCTCTCTGTCAACTTAGATGTCAGCCTGCCTCACACATGTGACATTATTGCAGCAGACATTGCCAGGATATGCAACACATGGGGAGGGAGCATTCAGTGACTAACACACCGCAGACATAATCTATCGTGCAACTGCATGTGGATTACAGCAGAGAGGAATGATGATAAAGTTAGAGACCGTGTTGGCACACTGCTCTATTGTACTTGCATCAATTAAACCCATCAAACATAGTTGGAGTATTGCAGGCAGTTCTGGGTGCCCAATACAGGAAGGATATTTTTGTTTAGCTTAGTGATGTAGCATAGAAACAGGGACTTTGATCCACGAGTCCATGCTGACCAGCGATCATTTATGCACTAATAATATCCTACAAACTAGGGACAATTTACAGAAGCCAATTAACCTGAATGTCCCTGCATATGATGGCTTCGGAACAGGTGCAAAGGATGTTTACCAGAATGATGCCTAGATTAGAAGGTATTAGTTACAAGGAGAAGTTGGTTCGGTTTCGGTTTCCTCCCACATTCCAAAGACGTGCAAGTTTGTAGGTTAATTGGCCTCTGTAAATTGTTGTTAGTATGCAGTATGCAAAACTGTGATATTAATAGAACAAGTCTACTGTTGATCGTTGATCAGCATGGACTCGTTGGGCCGGAGGGCCTGTTTCCGCACTGTATTTTTCAATTAAGCTAAACTAAACCGGAGGTTGAAGTGTGACTTGATAGAAGCATAAAAAATTATGAGAGACATGGACAGGGTAGACAGTCAGAACTTCTTTTCCAGCTGGAAATATCAAAGACTAGGGGGTATCGTTTTAAAGTGAGAGGGGCAAAGTTCAAGGGACATTTTTACACAAAGGATGGTGAGTGCCTGGATAGTGCTGTCGGGAGTGGTGGTGGTGGTGGAGGCAGTTACGACAGTGATATTTAAGAGACATTTGAATAGCATATGGATATAAAGGAAATGGAGGGATATGGATTATGTGTAGGAAAGTCAGAGTTGGCTTTTACATTATATTTCGCACAGACATTGTGAGGTGAAGGGCCTATTCATGTGCTGTTCTATTCAAAGAAACAAGCTAAATAAATTGATGATTAATTAATTTTCCTGCAAATAAAATTAATGATCTGAGGAGAAAACAAAACACCTTCAGCTTTAGCAGCCTCTGAGTAGACTATCTGACCCTCTGTATCCTCCACCACAGTGCCATTTCCCCAAATGTATTCTCATTATCCTTGAGATCTGCTTTGAAAGAGGCGATTTCCAAGCTCCCCACATCCATCCAGAATAAATAATTCCAAGGGCTCCCCACCTCGGAGTGACAAATTTTCTGCTTGCCTTAGTTCCAAATTGCCTGCCTCTTATTCCGAAACTGCGACCCTGCTCTGAAGCAAAGGCGAGTTGCCAATTTTAACAGTTGATTCTTTGTGGTTTTTACTTCAACATTTATTTATAAGGTCAGAAATATTCAAGGTGTTGCGTGGATTTTGTGTTCTATCTGAAATTGGAACAGATTGGCTTGTCAAAATTAGCAAGGAAGCCATCTCAAGAATTCTGTAAATATTAGTAAATATTAGTATCATCATCACAAAGAAAATATAAACACCTGAAAGATAAGAATGAATCTAACGGAAGGTGGATGACGCCAAAATGCCCATGCTTTTAATAAAATCATGGATAATCCTCCACCTCAGATCCACTTTTCCACATGATCCACACATTCTAGCTTCCTTTGATGTCTGTAAGTGTATTAAATCCAAGATTCTTAACCTTGAACAACCATTGCCCAGTAGAAGAGAACATTTCAAAGTTTATGAGAGGCATAGATAAAGTAAACAGTCTGAACTTTTATCCCAAGCTAGAAATGCCAAAAGTCTAGAGGGCTTAGCTTTAAGGTAAGAGGATAAAGGGGCTGTCCCACTTGGGCAACATAATTGGTGAGTTTAGAAGAGTTTAGGGGAGTTTGAAAAAATGTCATGTTGAAGACCTCCTTCGACTATGTTGAAGACTAGCTTAAACTAGCAACAAGCTAGTTACGACAAACTTCACGAAAATTGGACACCGAATAGTGGAGAGTGAAGACGACCTCCTTCGATCTCCTTCGACCTCCCTTCGACTATGATGAAGACTATCTACACAACCTTCGACTACCCTCGATTACCTACGACTAACATGCCGACCTACTACGACCTACTACGACTAAACCTACGAGAAAAGAAAGTATCTTTTTTTTCCATGGTGACCTTTTTTTACTCGCGGGCATTTTTCAAAATGTTGAAAAATACGCCGCAACCTAGCTGAAGCCTCGAGTACATGGGAACTACTCATGCGCATGAAGGAGAGTTACAAAAACCTCTTATGACCTTGTGTCGACCATGCTGCGAGTATGAGTCGAGGGCGAACTCGCAAGAACTCGCGGATTAGGTCGCCTAAGTGGGACAGCCCCTTAACATTTAAAGCAGAGGTATGGGGGAAAACTTATTTTTAACCTGGAATGTCTTGGACAGAAGATCAATTGGCATTGTTTTACTGTCACCTTGTATTTTGTACGCCAATGATTCTTGTCACCGATAGTTTCTTATATTGAGTAGATTAGAGATTCAGTGTATAAAAAGGTCTGATGAGATGGTGGTCACAGACACTTTAGTGGCAGTTATGAAGGGTTTAGATAGGCACATGGATATGCAGGGAATGGTAGGATATGGATCACATGCAGGCAGAAGATATTAGCCTATCCTGGAATCATGTTCGTCACAGTCATTGTGGGTCGAGAGGCTTGTTCCTTTGCTACTATTCCTTTGATCTATTCTTGACATTTGCAAAGCTGGAAACAAAGATATCTCCCCAGTTTCACAATCCTACTGCAGCATCCTGCAATTTGTTGGTGTTTTGCAGGATTGGTCCCCATTCTTAAAAATAAGAATTCTTTCACCTGAGTCTAAGACCCCCGAGTTCCAGATTCTTGGCTAAAGAAAAAGATCTTCTCACCCAGTCACTCCATCCCATAATCTTGTAAACATCAACAAAGTAATCTTTAATTCTGCTGAACACAGGAGAATAATCAGATCTTATGCAGTCTCTTTTCACGAGATAGCCTCGTCTCCCAAGACTAAATTCAGTGAATAACGCTGCAAAAAATGTCAAGGTAATTACATCCTCCCACCGGCAATGAGACCAAACACACTATATTTCAAACGTGCTCACCTGACCCTTTCAAAATTGCAGCTTCCTTAAAAGTAAATATCCAACCTGACGCGACATCCCAAATTGCTTGTTGAACATGCAGATTTTATTTTCTGTCCAGCATAATCAGAACCTCCTGCACATCAACAACCTGGACCATTTAAGAGGTACTTTGATTAGCGAATCCTCTGACCAAAATGAACAAGCTCCAATTTTCCTACAGCATGCTCCTATCTGCTGCATTCCTATCCGCTCACTTAAACTATCAAGGTCTCTTTGCAGTCTCCTTGCACCCTTGTTACAGTTCATTTTCACAGTCCTTTAATCAGTAAACCCAGATACGCAAATGTTTTCTTTAATTCATTATTGCAAGTTAAGGGCCTAGGGCCAATCCCAATGGCATCTTGCTAATAATAACTCACCGTCCTGAAAATAAGAATATTTTTACAAGACCACCAAATTTCCTTTCTGTTACTCACCAACAATATATAGGGATTTGTGAAGCAACTATTTAGCTGCATCTGAAAACTTAGGCATCAGAGTCCATGAACTCCTCAGTGGCTTACCAATGGCCAACACTCTCAGTTTAGTTTAGTGATACCACGTGGTGACAGGCCCTTCGACCCATCGAGTCTGCACCAACCAGCACATTAACACTACCCTACATACATGAGGGATAATTTACCCTTATATCAAGTGTACAAGCCCAAGCCAATTAACCGACAAACCTGTACGTCTTTTGGCGGACTGTGGCTATTACCCTCGAGTTGGATCTATTCGTGTTCTACAACAAATCTGATCCAAAATCTGGATTGGAGACTGACCCTGCAATATGAATTTTGATCAACTGGCAGTTAAGTATTTAAAATAATGATAAATCATCTTTTTTAGCAGCACAATGGTTCTGTGAGTGATTAATATGTTCAATGGTGAGATTATAATTCCTATGGTGAGAGAAATAAAATCTGGAGGGAACGTGGTCAAGATGAGTGGACAGTTATTTAGAATTGAAATTGGAGGCATGTCTTCAGTCAGATGCTTGCATATCTTTGAAACTCTTGACTCCTAAGGGTTGTGAATGCTTAGTCACCGAGTCAATTCAATGCTGATACTGATAGATTGAGGCAATCAGGGACTCAAGGAACTGTAAAAGAGAGAATTGGATGTTCAAGATCATTCAGAATCTTACTTAATTGGGCACCAGGTTTGAGGGCTTGTTGGATTTCATCTCCTTTCTCTTTTGGTTTTGGATCAAGCACCAACCATTCCAAATAAGAGATAATTTGCAGGACAAAATTTTTGGAGTTCCTTAGGGCAGTCCTGGGCCCATTAGTGTTCGATGAGTAAATATTTCACAGTCCTTCATCACTTTGGCAACTGAATTCTGCAATTCCCTCCCCAAAAACAATGGGGGAGCACCTACTGTATATCAGAAGTACTACAATGGTTCCAGGAAACTCCCCACTAACACCTTTTCAAGTTTTATTACATTCCCACACCCTCAAAATAAATGAATAGTTTAAAAATCGGCACTGTCCCTGACATCCTTGCGTGGAAGCCATCTACTGTCGCACTTGTATGCTGCGTAGCTTTCCAGAGGAGAAACAGGACATCAATACAAAAAAAAACAATGGCACATTTAAAATTATATTTAGTACTCTTAAGTTTTCTTCTGAAGTTTATAACAATTACCAAGCTCAGATTTAGCCTGGCATTTGAAGTAAAATGAAGCTTGTCATGCATTGCCTTGCTTCAAAAGCAGAGCAATTAGTCACCTCCTTATTGTCACAAGGTTTCAGGGGTTTAATTACATTTGATTCCCCACATCTACAGTTATCAAGATTGTTAAAATGATTTCCTGTGGACCACAAGATGGAGCAGAATGAGATTTCCTGATGCACATTGATTTCTCATTAATGTTCCCATGCCGGCAGATCACACAAAATAATGTTTTTTTCACAGTATCTCAATGCACATGACAATAATGACCCAGTACTATTTTAGCAAATTCCAAGTGTTTATTTTATTTTCAGTTTTGTGTGTTTGTATGTACATGTTCATTGCAATAGGAGTGTGTGTTTATTTGAAAGAGGCAGTGATTGATTGACTAATTTATACTCTCCCCAATCTCCTCTCTGTAATTGTCATTTCTGAAATTACTGGGCAGAGACTGAAGAGAGAGAAAACGTTGTTGCAACTGGATTGAAATAAACAATAATTACGCCTTTATAAATGTCAGGAATTAAGCATTTTAAACACATCCCTTTGACTTTTACCTACTTCAGAATATAACTCTTAGGATCAACGCCCCACTCCATGGATAGAAAACATTGTCCCTCTTCAGTAGGTGAAATAACTGTGCCACATTTAGAAGGTTTCATTAGTTTACTAGATAAATGACAATGTCTAATGAAACCATCACAGCAACATAATGTTCCCCAGATACCTGGATAGACGCTTGAGGTGTAAAAAAAAGTGTGGGCAAAGTTGGAAATGTAGTTCCAGTCTCTGCTGGGATAACATTTACTTTGGACTTTAGAGGAACAGCTTGGAAACAGGCCCTTCGGCCCACCGAGTCCACACCGACCAATGATCACCCCATACACTAACATTATCTGACACACTAGGGACAACTTACAATTTGTAGAAGCCAATTAACCTATAAACCTGTACGTCTTTGGAGTGGGTGAGGAAACCGGAGCACCCGGAGAAAGCCCACACTGAAACAGGAGACAGTACAACGCCCGCAGTCAGGATCAAACACGGATCTCTAGCGCTGTAAGGCAGGAACTCTACCTTTGCGACACTGTGCTGGTTTTACCACTTGGAGATTCTTCCTGACCTGCGCAGCACAGCTGCAAAATCCACAGGAAGTTGTTGTACTCGCCTTGGTTTATTGGACTTCAACTACTAACTGTTTATGCAATGCACTGTCATCACCAGCCAAATGTTGGTTACAGCTCGTCACAGTGCAAGATAGAAATCTGCCAGATTGCTGATATCGCACATGTACAGTGCCCTCCATAATGTTTGGGACAAAGACCCATCATTTATTTATTGGCCTCTGTACTCCACAATTTGAGATTTGTAATAGAAAAAATCACATGTGGTTAAAGTGCACGTTGTCGTATTTTATTAAAGGGTATTTTTATACATTTTGGTTTCACCATGTAGTAATTACAGCTGTGTTCATACATAGTCCCCCCATTTCTGGGACACATGCTTTCACAGGTGTTTGTAATTGCTCAGGTGTGTTTAAATGCCTCCTTAATGCAGGTATAAGAGAGCTCTCAGCACCTAGTCTATCCTTAGTCTTCCCATCACCTTTGGAAACTTTTATTGCTGTTTAGCAACATGAGGACCAAAGTTGTGCCAATGAAAGTCAAATAAGCCATTATGAGACTGAGAAACTATAATAAAAATGTGAGAGGCATCAGCCAAACCTTAGGCTGACCAACATCAACTGTTTGGAACATCATTAAGAAGAGAGCACTGATGAGCTTATTAATCGCAAAAGGACTGGCAGGCCAAGGGTGGCCTCCATAGCTGAGGATAGAAGAATTCTCTCTATAATAAAGAAAATCCCCAAACACCTGTCCGACAGATCAAAAGCACTCTTCAGGAGTCAGGTGTGGATTTGTCAATGACCACCGTCCGCAGAAGACCATGAACAGAAATACAGAGGCTATACTGCAAGATGCAAACCACTGGGTAGCCGCAAAAATTGGATGGCTAGGTTGCAGTTTGCCAAGAATTAGTTAAAAGAGCAACCACAGTTCTGGAAAAAAAATATTGTGGACAGATGAGACAAAGATGAACTTATATCAGAGTGATGGCAAGAGCAAAGTATGGAGGAGAGAAGGAACTGCCCAAGATCCAAGGCATACACCTCATCTGTGGGGGTGTTATGGCCTGGGCATGTATGGCTGCTGAAGGTACTGGCTCACTTATCTTTATTGATGATACAACTGCTGATGGTAGTGGCATTATGAATTCTGAAGTGTATATACACTTCCTATCTGCTCAAATTCAAATAAATGCATCAAAGCTTATTGGCCGGCGGTTCATTCTACAACAAGACAATGATCCCGAACATACTTCTAAAGCAACAGAGGAATTTTACAAAGCTAAAAAAATGGTAAATTCTTGAGTGGCCATGTCAATCAGCTGATCTGAACCCAATTGAGCATGCCTTTTATATGCTGAAGAGAAAACTGAAGGGGACTAGCCTTCAAAACAAGCACAAGCTAAAAATGGCTGCACTACAGGCCTGGCAGAGCATCACCAGAAAAGACACCCAGCAACTGGTGATGTCCATGAATCACAGACTTCAAGCAGTCATTGCATGCAAAGGATATGCAACAAAATACTAAACATGACTACTTGAATTTACATGGCATTGCTGTGTCCCAAACATTATGGTGCCCTGAAATGGGGGGACTATGTATAAACACTGCTGTAATTTCTACATGGTGAAACCATATGTATAAAAATGGTCTTTATTAAAAATCTGACAATGTGTACTTTAACCACATGTGATATTTTTCTATTAGAAATCTCAAATTGTGGAGTACAGAGACAAATAAATAAATGATGGATCTTTGTCCCAAACATTATGGAGGGCACTGTATGGGTTTTGCAAGACCCACAATGGATATATTTTTATGAATTTAAAACAATTCACAGTAAATGATAGCAAACTGAATATTATTAACATGCTCATATTGGACAATTAAGACTGACATCTCAGTTTCATTGCTGTCAACTGTAACTCATCATTGAATTTCCACTGATCACTTTGGGAGCCGCAAAAGACACAAAATGTGATGCATTACATGGGTTAAGAGTAATACACACTGCGACAGGCCTTGCTGCAGAAAGAGTGACATGTTAACAATGCGCTGTTAAATAATGCACAAATTGGGAATGTTAGTTCAGATCATTAAGACGCCAAGTGCTCAGAATTTTAGTTGTTCAATATACATCACTCCATTGTCTGATTCACACAATTGGCATGCCTTTCCAAACATTTTCTAAGAACTTGTTAGCTTTTCACATTATTTGCCCATTAAACTCAACGCTTAAAGACTGTGCTGGTAACTGATCCAGTACTTTGAACGAATGTTTTAATCGTTAATACATTGCCAATCAAGTGCTCTGTTCCAGAAAGAATACACATCACCACTTTCAATCTTCTATCTGCAGGTGGTAAGTCCTTCACAGAGGTTTAGAAATATGTTGCCTTAGTTCCTGCTGAGTGCCCTTCTACCACATCTCCTCCTCCCTCTTTGATCAACGTCCTACAGCGATGTCCTCTGCTCATTCTACCAGTCACTCTTTCTAAGGAGATGCATCCATATCCAGGAACAAAAATAAGGGGCTGGTCGTACAGGCAACATCATGCTGAGAGAGAAATGGACAGAATATTGATCAGGTAGCACCATGTGGAGAGAGAGAAACAGAATGAATGTTTAGGGTCAAAGAAACAAAAACCTGCGTGTTTTGCGTTACAGGAAAGGAGAGGGCGTAAAGAACGAAGCCAACAGCTCTGACAGGGTGGAGATCAAGATTGTCCAGATGAAATAATTTCTAAGAGAGGAATCTGCCCAGTGAAGGCAGTATGAAATGAAAGAACAGCAGGAATCTTGATGCCAAATCTAAAATAAAGACGAATACTGCATGGTTCCCCAGCTGGTGGAAACTGAGGCATAAATGTTTGGCCATGTTGATGGTGGAATTACTTGAGAGACTGCTACGAGAAGGTAAAGATTAATGTACATGGAAGAGCGAACCAGGAAGTCATGAAGGAAATAGTTCCTTTCAAATGCTGGGAGGGGAGATGAAGTCATGTCTGGTGATAGAATCTCATTGAGTATGGTCTAACTTTTACAGACAACACACCAAACATGTAGACTAGAGAACTCCTGGCTGGAAGGGGAGGGTATAAGGGAAGGTAAATGGAGGAGATGTGGTTGAGAACCATGGCAACTGTAGTAGGGAGATAAAGATGGGTGAAGAAAAGGGAAGACACGACTGAAGGTTGAAAGTCTCACCATTAAATCAGGGGCAATGGTTTCAAAACATTTGGGTCATTGGGATGAGAGTTTTGCAGGAATTTCTGTTCGATGGTCATCAATTTGCTCAGATTTTCTTTCTCCACGTGTAAATCCATCTCTCCACCTATCAGCATTTAAAAGATATCTGAACAGGTACATGGATCAGAAAGGTTTAGGATATTAGCCAAACTCAGGCGGTTGGGACAAGTGCAGTTGGGGCATCTTAGTCGGCATGTGCAAGTTGGGCCGAAGGGGCTGTTTCCATGTGGTATGATTCTATAACTCGATTATGCTATCCAATTGGGCAATTATTTCCAGTATTCGCTTTTATTTAAGATTTCTGGCAACTGCTGTGTTTGTCATCTCAGTATCACTGCTCTTCAGAAATATTCCTCTGTCAGACACCACCAAAAATGATTCTATTACCCAGAAAATCTCCATGACATTCCTCCCTTTGTTTTCTCTACCCCTAACTCTCTCCACAAATTGAGACTCACTTGTTTTCCCCTTGAGCAAATGTTGATGGTCGTCAACAGTGGCAGCACGGTGGCCCAGCATACAGTTGCTGCCTTACAGCGCTTTCAGCGTGAAAGTCCCGGGTTTGATCCCGAGTACAGGTGGTGCCTTTACGTTCTCCCCGATCGTGTTGGTTTTCTCCGAGATCTTCGGTTTCTTCACACTCCAAAGACGTCCAGGTTTGTAGGTTGATTGGCTTTGCATTAATGTCAATTGTCCATAGTGTGCGTAGGATAGTTTTGATATGCGGAGATCGCTGGTTGGGGCAGACTCGGTGGGCTGAAGGGCCTGTTTCCACGCTGTATCTATAAACTAAACTAAACCATGAACACTCCGTTCTTTTGTCCAGACGTCCTGCATGGACCTGCTGAATATTCCCTTCATTTCCTGTTTTTATTTAAGATTTCTAGCATCTGCTATTATTTTTTTTCTTTTCAGAATCCAAATACGAGCGCTACCTGTCTTGATGGCAGGGCAAATCCCCTGAGCAACTGACACACATTCTTTCAAAGACTTCAGAAACAATTAAATAATTTGCAAACAAACCAAGCAATTATTCGTCAAAATGACTGAAAATCTACGAGCGGGCACGCTTCATGTGGTTGATGCTCTCTGCAAATAGCTTGGTTGATGGGCCCTTCATGTTAATGAACACATGCGTGGCATTGAGTGGACGTGGGAGGCATCAAATCTTTGTGGCTATTTTGGAATGAAACTGGTCTCCATCGCACTAAAGCAATTGCCACCACAGTGTTGTTCAGCAGCCTATACTCTGTTGTTATTTATTTCCTTCATTTTACAGCTTGCCGAGCCAGATACAACATCATTCCGGATTCAACAGTGAGCAGAAGAAAGAGGTTTGCCTTGCAACATGAATTATTTCTCAAGGCAGTGGGTTGAAAATTCACTTCAAACAATGGAGAACATACAAGAAGCAATTCACTGGAAGTCTGAGTTTTGATGGATTGGATTTGATGGTAAAAGTTGTCATTGCCATATCAGACTTGCTCGCTACTTGTCATAACAAGAGAAAGAAGTATGGTCGAGCATCCAGAATCTTCCCATTTTTGGGTAATTTACAGAAAGGAATTTAATATCACGAAAAGATCACCAGCAAAAAAATAATAATAATTGCCAATGAGAATCTTGCGGCCAATAGGTGCCGGTTGAGTCTGAAGGAGGGTCTCGACTCGAAACGTCACCCATTCCTTCTCTCCAGTGGGTGCTGCCTGAGATACTCCAGCTTTTTGTGTCTATCTTCGGTTTAAACCAGCATCTGCGGTTCCTTCCTACACAGGATGCCTGTTATATCCGTGACATCACATTTCCCAACATGGGAACAAAATAAAATCAAGGTAAATACTGTCTGGTTCTTCCTCTTAACCTTATTGGGTTTGTTTCACCTCTGGTGAATGAGCAGACAAGGATTTAGTATCTGAAAATTACTATTTATTTCTGTGACCAATTAACCGTGAATTGATTTTCACCTCTACCTATTTAGACTACGTCATTCCAAAGAGGTCTCATCACAATTAATGCCACTCCTTTATGCAATTCCTTTATTTGTCCCTCATCAATGGTGCTGCTGAAGAGATAATTAATGCCTTCAGACTTCTGAGCATCCTTATCATCAGCAACCTAACCTAATCCTTTCACACTGATGCGATGATCAAGAAAGTGCATCAGCCTGTTTACCTTGTTGGACATCTGAGACGGTTTGGTATGTCCACAGGGATTCTTTCAAGCTTGTACTGATGCTCTGTAGATAGTATTGTGATGATAGACACAAAATGCTGGAGTAACTCAGCATCTCTGGAGAGACGGAATGGGTGACGTTTCGGGTCGAGATCCTTCTTCAGGCTGATGTCATGGGAGGGGGTGGGACTAAGATATAATGTAATCTGAGACAGTGAGAGTAGTGGGAGAACTGGGAAGGGGATGGAGAGAGAAAGCACGGGTTATCTGAAGTTTGAGAAGTTAATGTTCAAACCGCTGGGGTGTAAACTACCCGACAGACCCGAGCCATGGTGCATGTGGCGGATCAGGCATTCATCCCACAGGTGGTTCCACCATCAGAAGTCCATCCAAAAGCGTGACATTCAAAAACAATGTAATGGCAAGACATGTAGGCCACTGCCACCATTAACCAAGGGGCAGGTATTTTGTTTGCAACCTGACAAAGGCCATGACCGTATTGGTGTTATTTCTGGAACTGCTTCTGAGCCACGCTCATATCTGGTCAGTGCCGATGGCAGCACCTACAGGCGTAACAGCAAACATATCCTGCCTGTGAATGAGCCAGCTCCACCTCCGAATTATCCAGACCATACAAGTGTACTCCAGTCCATGTCCAGCGGCATTGATCCGCCTATACCAGCACAACAACCCACTTCTGGAACGGCTGCTTTGCCAGTGGCTATGCCCCCTCCGCCTGCGCCACAGTCCCGTTTCATCACCGGGGATGTTGGTTCAATCTCCGTCACCAGTGAAGCCACTGGCTCTATCCCCGGTGGGGAAAAACGGAGATGGTGTTTATCGCACACATGCTGCTCGTGTTTGCAAGCCCACCGTGAAGTACCCGGGTTATGTGTGACTTTTCTCCAGCTTATTATCAACTGCTATGCATGCCTTATTTAGTCAATGGTTTTGTACTGACATTTAATTATTTAAGTGGGAGGGTGTAGATCAGTGTCACTCATGTTATGAGTCATACTTTGTAGCTACAACCACTAGTTTAACAGAAAGCTTCTCTGCCCTTTCTCCCTCCTATGGAGTTACGTGCTGAGATGAAGTTACCTATGCTGTAACGTTAATAAAGTCTTTGAATCTTAATCACGGTGCGTGACTTAAGTTATTCCAACAGCATAAGCACAACAGGAATACCATGTCCTGTAACAAACTGGGCATTCCTGCTTCAATGTTGGGCAGCGAGATGGGACTGATTGGGAATGTTAGACTTAAAGGCCTGTCCCACTTAGGCGACTTTTTAGGAGACTTTGCACTCGCCTCATGATCGCCATATGTTCGCTGGTGGTCTCTGGTGCGTCTCCTTCATGGTCGCGAGCAGTTTCCGCATTCTGGGAACTAGTCGCGGCTTCAGTATGGTCGCAGCATATTTTTCAACGTTGAGAAATTTTCTGCGACCAAAAATTGGTCGCCATGGAGAAAATCGATACTTTTGTAACCATAGGTGCAGTAGTAGTGGGGTCGTCATGTAGTTATAGGTAGTCGAGGTAGCAATAGTTTGTTTTAGCTAATCTCCTTTGCTGACCCGGAATTTTTATTGACTCATTGGGGAAAAAAACATAAGCACGAGTTTTCAGAACCAAGGAAAACCAACCGGTAATGTTAAATGCCCGCCAAACTTCACAGCTGTGTATCTCTGGCTTATTAAAATTTATCTGGCTTCTTAAAAGTGTCTCCAATCCTTCTTCTCCCGCCCCCACCCACTTCTCCCCTTCCTTTTGAAGGACTTACCGTACACTGTCCTAGCCACCTTAACCTTCCTGTTCATCGCGATGTTTGTCTGTATCACCTTGGCTTTGCACTGTGTGAATTTCAGACAGCGCTCCCCCGCTTTCCCTGGCCCCCGCCTTTGCGATGTGTGTGTGTTCCACTCTTGACACTCGCTGTTCCACTTCCCTGTTTTGCAGCGGGTGCCGCAAGCTTGACACTCGCCGGCAGCCCGCTGAAAAATTGCCTAAGTGGGACAGGCCCTTCAGTAATCCTCAGAGAATGGAGAGGCCAGGGTACTGCAATTTTACAATTTGAGAATGATGTGGTTAAATCTGAAAGTAGTGCCTTAAATGTAAACACAGCAGTTACGTAGGTATGAGAGATGAGTTGGAAGAAGAAATTTGCTTAAAGGACATGACAGCAAATTAAAAACATTGGAAATGCAAATGAATTATTCATAATTTTCTATGAGCAAAACAATACACTGGGAATGTTGCTAACAGAAGAATATAAGTACCATTTTAATGAATTTGATTGATATGAAATGTTAATTTGAACCAAATATTGCTTCACCTTTTTTCCAAGATTTTAATGTTTTCATTTCAAATGTACAAACATGTATAATGTTTTATTTTATCCTAGCCTACTAAATTACATGCAAATTATTATTATTTTTTTTTTCGATTGCTTGATTGTAAAAACAAATGTACTTGCACTGGCTAATGAAGAATAATTTCAGTATTAACTGGAGTTTTGGAAAAAAAATAGAAAGATAGGCAAATTGAAAACTAAGAGGCAATTTATCTGGAAAATAATAAAAAATGTTTCATGCAATGGGTACAAGCTACAAATATCCAAGCTGGCAAATCCATAATTAATGAAATAATTCAGAAACATTACTGTAACTGCAAACTTTCTTGAAAGAGCATGAAACATTCATTCAAAATCCACTCAAAATGTAGCAAAATGAATTTTTAATCCTTCTTTGTAGAAGTGAAACAAAAAGTGCCTTCTGTAAGTGTTAATGTGTTTGATGTTCAAAATGTTAAAATGACATTTTGAGTGTCTTGGAAGATAGGACATCAGCAAATATATTGCATGAATGAACACAGATTATGTGGACAAATACTGACAGGTTTGCCTTTATTTAGTATATTTATTAAATAGTAGGAGAGCCCTTGATTGAGTAAAACATTGACAATCAGACTACGTTGGTGAAGTAGCTGTGGATTCCAAACAGAAGATGATGCATGATACCAGGTCGCGTTTGATACCACAGTGCAGGACAGAACTGTTTCCACTAAATATTGAGACATAAGGGGAGTCGGAACAGGTGTTCTCTTTTCTCATGAGATGGCTGGTGTCAGTTTCAAGGCATTAAAATCTCATCCAATAAAACCTAAATGATTAACCTCTCTGTGTGCATGCTTACTTCAAAGAAAATGCAAAATCGGAACGAATAAATAGCATAAAGCACAGTGGGTGGCAAAACTTTGATTTTACAATCCTATTCCTTGTTTGCACACCCCATCCAGGTCACGCCTCTCCTCCACGATCTTCATGCTCCACAAATGCCAGCCTTCAGTCATCTCAGCTCCTTCATCTTCAGCACAACAGCTGTGGCTTCAGCTGCCTAGAATCTGCAATCTCCAATTCCCTCTTTAAATTCTGTCTTTATCTCTTACGGCTGCTCATTAACCAAGCGTTCAGTCTCTCGTCCCAATTCAACCATGTACCTAGGTACAGTGAAATTATAATTGCTTTGCATACAACCTGGTAAAATCCTGCAGCAATTGCAGCCTGGGCAATACACAAGTGTCGCAACATTTCTGGTGCCGATAAAGTCACAAAAGTTCACCGATCAGTCCTATCTTCTGCCCGCTGTCACACATGGCCCCCTGCCGGGACACCCTTCATTCTCCGTGGGTATCCCCCTTCGTTCTCAACAACTCCCCTGCCAGGTCCGCTCTTCGCACCAGGTGGCCCCTCTGCTGGGGAGCTATCGACGGCACTCCTCGCTCAACCCTCACAACCAAGAGACATGTATCTGAATGTACTGAAGGTGTGATATAAATATATGCCGTATTGGCTGCTGAACATTGGTTCTAGCTGTAGATTGGGGCAAAGTAACACCATGCTCATGTCATTTGCATGCCACAGGTTGGCTTACAAGTCCACATGAGATAAAGCTGATGGTATCAGTATTCATACAAGCCACAATCAAGCAGGAAATCATCAATTTCCTCTTGACCTGCGACTTAACTGAGTATTACCCCAGAGCCACACGTGTATAGTAAGTTAGCATCAGTCCTAACCCACACTTGTACAGATTGCATCTGCAATATGGGGAAAAGTCTATGTTTCTCACATTGGTCTTATTAACCACCTCGCCCAAACAATTAGAGTGGAGAGCATGTCATCATCGATCCTGAAGAAATGCATAAGAAAAATATTTTGCTGAAGTAAAAGCAGATCTAACCATTTAGATTGGAACCCATTCACTGAAAGATTGCAGGATGAGGAATAATGTTTCAGAGGTTATCGATAAGTAAAAACATTTTTTTTTAAAGATTTGAAGCATACTGTTGTACTTTGGTAGCATGGGGTTCATCACTAAAATTAAGGTATGGATTGCAGTGGGAGCTGTTTTCTACCATTTGATGAAAGATTACATCAATTCGAACTATTAAATTGGCCCTATGGATGATTACCCAACTTGCCAAGTGCTTCAGCTTTGTATTGCTTGCAGACCAGTCATTGGACAATGTTTCAGAGAACCGATTTGTCTATGGCCCAAAATTACAAAATCCAGCTGACATATTTGCGTTGCAATTATTGTTTTTTGAGACACAACGTGGAAACTAACCCTTCGGCCCACTGAGTCCACGCAGAATAGCGATTACCCGCACATTACTTCTACCCTATTCACGAGGGACAATTATTGAAACCAATTAACTTTAAAACCTGCAACTGAAACCTAAAACCTGAATGTGGGAGAAGCCAAAGCATCTGGAGAAATGACATACGGTCACAGAGAGATCGTACAAACTCTGTACAGACAGCACCCGTAGTCTGGATCAAACCCAGGTTTCTGGCATTGTAAGGCAGCAACTCTATCGCTGTGCCAATGCGCCTCCCCACAGTTCCTTGTACTAAAGGACACAACAAATATTTTAAGATACCTGTATGACTGATTTCTGTGGAATTCTCTGCCACAGAAGGCAGCGGAGGCCAATTCACTGATGTGTTCAAGAGAGAGTTAGATATCGCTCTTAGTGCTAACAGAATCAAGGAATTTGGAGAGAAAGCAGGAACACGGTACTGATTCTGGATGATCAGCCACGTTGATATTGAATGGCTGATCATCCATGGCTCAAATGACCGAATGGCCTACTCCTGCACCTATTTTCTATGTTTCGAATTTCACATTCACTATCGGACCAATTTCTGTGTGAATAAATAGTACACAGCTCATAAATGTCTTCTCCTTTGGCATGTACTCCAAATAAATGTAGTTGGCCGTCCCACCCAGGGGATGGCACTGTAATGGATGTAATGGATGTATTTATGTGCACTACCCAGGATTGATTGCAATCCTATATTTGTGATTTTCAACACCCGACTGAGCTGTCAAGCTGAGGGACTGACTGAAGACCAAAAGCTTTATCACAAAGACATTGTCTTGGAGATGGACCAGAATTAGCAGAGGATATTGGCTGGGATCAGCTCATCTGATGAGCGAGAGAAGTAGAGAAAAATAGGAGGGGAAGAAAAAGAAGAAGAAGATGTAACACAGGCGAGTTTTATTTTTTATTTACTTTTATATTTTATTTAATGGTTAGAAATTAGGTTGCTTAGCACTATTTATTTCAACACCTTCTGGGTGAAAATGTAAATACCATAGAGTAAAATATGATAATGACCATTATGGCATAATTTTGCATAACTTCAGATAGTCTATCTACACACTGTGTGCACATCTGATATAATTTCTTTATTAGAAATATATCCAAAGACATTATTCCCTGTGCTGTTCTACACTGACCATCACGGATGTTCCTGTAAAAAGAAAGTCTTCATGGCACCCATTATGTTATGTAGCATTATTTTATTCTTTGACCCCCCCTCTTTGATGTATCAATTCCCCTGGCTATTGATCCCTTGACTTCCTGACATGCTCATGCCTTTGATTTCCTCTATTCCTTCATCTCCCCGACCCAGCTATTCACCCAAGGCCTCAATTACAACCTTTCGTCCCAGTCCCACCCCTGACTTATCTGGCCACTTACCCACTTGGGCTTCAACCAAATCCTTCCCTATCTCTGGCTTCCTACATCTGATCACTGACCCAAAGTCGATTGGATCCCAGATCCTCAGTCCCATAGCAATGTGTTCATCAACCACCCACTCCGCACTAAAATAAATGCTGGAGGTTTTACTGCTGAAGTCTTCAATGACTCATGTCCAAAATGGCTGCAGACATGCCTTTGTTATATCATTTACTGCACCCATGTTTGTACATTCAAATTTCTTGGTCATGTTTTCTTTAGGTCTTTTTTTTGCCAAGTCCCTTTGCAGGTGTAAATCTCAGAGCCATTTGGTTCTGGCCTTTTGAGATAATTTCCCTGAAGGGTCAGTGTTGGCCTTTTCAATACAACTGGATGATTGTTCAATTGTTTGGATTAGTTTTATTCAGTTTGATATTCAGGAGGACACTCAGTTTTTGACACAAGAATGATGTTCATAATTCCGCTAGAAACATATTATTTTAACCTCATTCATACTTGGTATCAACGTGCACAAGCATCATGCTACTCTGTGAGAAATGCACACTCTTTAGTTGAACTATTCACCGTCTGCAACGTACTTAACATCTCTCAATAACTCCTGATAAAGATGGCAAAGATCTAAGCACAGAATTCTATTGTGCCAATTAGAACACAATGCCATTTGACTTGAAATGCTCCACTCAATATTCATTCATTATGGTCTAATTATCTGCCAAGTACTTCTAAAAGGTATGACTTTGCACAATACAGTAATTTAATTTAATCCTAATGGTAGTGTGAATTGTCAGATAGACTGGAGGATATATATTGCATGTCATTTTTCATTGTAAAAGTAGGATTCATGGAGATGATATTTCACAATTAAGATATTATTTGCAAAATCCTTTCTACTGAAGCAAAATGCAATCGCAGCATTTCACCATGACAAATCAACTTGGGTGTTCTTACCGTGAAGACCTCAATCTTAGTGAGCAATTTTGAGCACCATATCTGAGGATGGATGTGCTGGCTCTGGAGAGGGTCCACAGGAAGTTGACACGAATGATCCCAGGAATGAATAGGTTAACCTATGATGAGTGTTTGTCAGCACTGGGCCTGTATTCGCCGGAGTTTAGAAGAATGAGGGAGGACCTCATTGAAATAGTGAAAAGTTTGGATAGAGTGGATGTGGAAGGGATGTTTCCATTAGTCTAGGACTAGAGGTCATAACATCAGAATTAAAGGATGGTCTTTGAGGAAGGTGATTAGGCAACATTTATTCTTTGCCACAGACGGCTGTGGAGGCCAAGTAGGTAGATATTTTTAAGACAGATAGATTCTTGATTAGTACAGGTTTAAGAGGTTATGGGGAGATGCAGGAGAATGGGGTTAGGAGGGAGAGATAGTTCAGCCATGATTAAATGGCTGAGAGGACTTGATGGGCTGAATAGCCTAATTCTACTCCTATTCCTTCTGACCTTATCTGAAAATGGTCTCAAAGACAAAAAGATAATCTTTATTGTAAATCAATTTGAAGGCAGCTAACTTCATTTGATTTTTCACATGCACCACCAGCTAAAATCCGGCTTCCAGCACATCTTAGGTACCTCTAAAATGTACTCAACTTCACAAATGTATTTTCAGTTAATCTGCTCGGTTGTGCTGGACCTGAATTGAACAGAAATTTATTGTGAACTTTTTCACCCACATCCAGTGTACCATTTTTGTAAAGATGACACAGAGCAAAAAAAAAAAAAAAAAAAAAAAAAAAAATCACTGGCAGCCTTTTATTTTAAGAAATGCTAGTATATTTTTTTTAACTCAGACGTGGTGAGTTATGGTCATGGAGTTTTGCTGACAACAGCAGGTGTGTGGCATTGGTGACCTACCCAGAATACAATGTTGTAAATCAACGTTTCCAGCAGTGTTAAAAGCCATTTATCAGCTGTACAGACTGGCAAAGGCAGCTGGAAAATTGGGGAGGTCACTGTGAACCAGGTGAGAAGGAGGCGGAGGGGAAGGTACAGAATATCAATCACGCAAACGCTAAAGATTAATGAATGGCTTATTTCCCCGTCCCCTCCTTTGACACCAAAATGCTACACGAGTACTTGTTCCATAAACAGAGCTTTTCCAGTATTATAGGATACAACCACTTAATTTCTAAAATAATTTTCATCTTGCACTTGCTAGCCATTGCAGAATAATGCCCTCAGCCCCCCCCCCCCCCCTTCAAAAAATATATTGTAAGCATGACAGAAAGATTAGGGGTGGGTTCTAGGAGCAGAATTAGGCCATTTGGCCCATTAAGTCTACTCCGCCAGTCAATCATGGCTTTCTCTCACAACCTCATTCTCCTGTCTTCTACCCATTACCCCTGACAATTTACTAACAAGAATCTGTCAATTTCTGCCTTAAAAATATTAATCAACCACAGCTTTCTGTGCCAATGAATTGCACAGATTCACCACCCTCTGACCCTCCTCATCTCCTTTCTAAAGTTATGTCCTTTTATTCTGAGGCTGCGTCCTCTGGTCTTAGACTCCCTCACTAGTGGAAACATTCTCTCGTCATCCACTCTATCCAGGCCTTTCACTTGGGTTGTCGCTGTCGCCTGCAGGTTCTTCTCCTTACACATCTGTGCTCTGTTCTTCACTGTTGTCAACTCAAGGCTACTCCCATGCAAGTAAACTACAGCTCTTACAAAATGGCAGCAGGTTGGACCCTGCCCCATTTCAATCGGATTTATCTTCAAAATGACGCAGAACTCTTTAAATAAATAATGTTAAAATAATTACATTTAAAGCCTGAAATGATTCATTCTTGAAAATATAGTTTAAAATATTTAAATCAAATAAGTTTTCAGCAGCCTGTCATTCCCAATTTATTGGGCTCCAAATTCTCCAAGAAGCACCAGGGGGCGGCACAGTTGAGCAGTGGTAGAGTCGCTGCCTCATGGCGCCAAAGACCCAGGTTCAATCCTGACTACGGGTGCTGTCTGTGTGGAGTTTGCAGGTACCCCCTGTGATGACGTGGGATTTCTCTGGGTGCTCCAGTTTCCTCCCACACTCCAAAGATAGACAGGTTTGTAGGTTGATTGCCTTTTGTAAAATGAATTGTAAATTGTTCCTAGTGTGTAGGATAGTGCTAGTGTATGGGGTGATCGCTGGTCAGCGTGGACTCAGTAGGCCGAATGGCCTGCTTCCCACTTAATCTCTCAAGTCAAAAGTGGATTTGTTAGACGAAATAGTGGGAAACCTGTGGAGGTTTGTGGCCTACGTTGGTCTCCAAAGAGGTAGTGCTGATGTGCCATTTATGAGCATTCTGCTGGGTGGAAGTAGCTTGGAAATAGCACAGTTTGTCACCTCTTTTAGTACTCGGTGGAAGATTGGACCCCTTTCCTCATCTGTGCAAAGAGCAGTCAAGCGGGGCATCTTGTAAAGAAACATTTTGCTCCTACTCGGATCCATTTCTCAGTGACCAGCCTTTGATTCTGTGTCCCCAACACAACCATACAACAGTCCAAGGGTTGAAATAAATTAACAATCATTCTGTTAATGCGGTTGTTATTGGTCTTAACACTTGCTTTGTTTTAAGTGAAACACAAGCACCAACCAACTCAGAAAGGTTTTAGACACAAAAAGCTGGAGAAACTCAATGAGACGGGCAGCATATGGAATGGGTGACGTTTCGGGTCAAGACCCTTGTTCAGACTGAAGGATCTCGACCCGAAATGTCACCCATTCCTTATCTCCAAAGATGCTGCCAGTCCCGTTGAGTTCGTCCAGCTTTTTGTATCTTCGGTTTAAATCAGCATCTGCAGTTCCTTCCCACTCAGAAAGGTTGTGTCTTTTTTGTAAAGATTTTGTTTTCTAAGATATCAAAGTGGAATGTCCCACCCCTCCGCAAATTGTAAGTACCGAATTCATTTGGGCCAATTAAAACACAATGCCTTTTGACTGGAAATATTCCACTCAATATTAATTGAATATAGTCTAATTATGTGCCAAGTACTTCTAAAAGATAAGACTGCACAATACAGTAATTTCACTTCATTAAGGTGTTCGTGTGAATTATCAAATAAACTGTCAAATATTGCAAATCTCATTTTTTTTCTCGGAAGGATAATTACAGATCATATTCCAACATTAAGATTTCCTTTGCAAATTGTTTGCATGTGCAGCAAGTTTTTAAATTGACACTGTGAGATCCAGAGAGATCATTAATAAGATGAATGGCCTTAAGAATAATAATGTTTTATGAAAAGGACCCACAGCTCTGCCCCAATAAGGCTATAATTGTCAGATACAACTATTTTATTTTAATGTGGATATTTGCAAACAGCAGGTCATGGTGATTCACTTCAAATGTCTTTGTCCATTTCATAAATTGGACATTGAGGATATATATTGTACCCATTCTCTGAGGAAGCCCTTAAACTGAGTTCAGATGGAGGTAATTGATGCCCTAGCTTTATTCTGAAGAAGAACAAGCAAGTTGTTCTTGGCTAACACTCATCACTCAGTCTGAAGTCACTAGAAATAAGTATATAACCATAATATATAACCATAATATATTAATTACATAACCATTATGAAGCAGCAGATGAATCAAGAGCTCTGTCGAGTTGGAGAAATTGAATGTTCAGGAACCTCAAGTGATTTAAGAGCCATTGTGAAGTTTACTGGGACTGGGACAGGGACTGGGACTGGGACGGGGACGGGGACGGGGACGGGGTTATGACTATGAGCTAGTCAAAAAAGATAACATAGATAACAAGACTTTCCCCAGCAGCACAGATAAAAAAATTCAATTTACTCATCGGAATTGTAAAAGTAAAAGCCTCTCCTCTTTATCTTCTCGCACCTTCAGCTACATGACACACAATTCAACCTTCCTTGCTTCACCTTGTTCTCTCACATACACCGAGCTCTGGGCTGCCAATTCTTCCAGCTCCTTTTCATCGATCGCACTTTTTACACTCTCGCCACTTTTGTAAAGTTGAGTTCACTCCGCTTGACAAACTTGCCACTTCTCACCCAGAAACCTTGAAGTGCATTTACAGCTGAGTGGTTTTTGAACCGTTGAAGAACTACTGACTTTCCTCTATCAGAAGACAGTGCAAGTGCACACGCCGTCACTCAATTATCAGTGTCCTTGTTAATGTCACACAGCCAGCTAAGCCAGACTACTCTCGCCTTTGGCCTGATGCTTCAGTGTGCAGTCAAGTCTTCCAGAATTAGAGCAGTTCGAATGATGCATCTAATAGGCTTGTCATGGAGACTGATGCTCATGGAGACTGATTAAAACTACTGCAACAGTACGATTAAAAACAAAAGTTAATTCAGGGAAAAAAGACACAATGAAAGGAAAGTTTACAGCGGAGTAGTACAATCACGGCTTTTCTGAATATATGTTACCAATATTCAGCTTGAAAGAATCATGGTCACAGAATGGACACAGGCCCATCTCGTCCATATCAGCTGTCTGAAAGAATGGTTTTGATGCAAAGTTTTGAGCTAAATTGTTGATTATCTCTTTGCCCGCACAGATGGTGCAACTTCCTCCTGTTGTTTATGGTTCATAAGGACAACCCAGCCAAGAGTTTGCAAGGGATCTAATAAAGATATTCAAAATCGTGAAGGAGATAGACAAAACAGATGAAAGGGAGTGGTTCTCATTCATTGAGGGATCAAGAGCAAGGGGACATAGAAGAAGGAAATTGACAAGGCTTATATGGATAAACTGAATTATTACAGAATAGGTGATTAGGTTCTGGAGTCACTTGCGAGGGGGAGTAGCTGAGGCAGATTAAATTGTTCCATTCAAAAAGAAGCTGCATAAGTGTCCACAAGGAAACATTAGCAAATTAGAGAGATGAGTGAGATCACTTTTCCAAGGAGCTGAGACAGAGTCAATGGGCAGATTGGTCTCCTGTGTTCTAGCATGTTCTCAGGTTTGGCACAGACGATCACATGAAAAGTTCTCAACCACTTCCTAAGCTGCAGCCACCAGGAAAACGCTTTTGGATCATGGGACTAACAGCACAGATACAGAATGCCGTTCTTAACAAGTCACAATAACTATCAAACACAAATACATTGGATTTTTAAAATATCTAATTGGCATTAATAACATTTGGAATGAGGTGAAGATTAGACCCATTAGTGTTGGAGTTCAACAAATAAAATCAGGTTACAGCAACACAGAGATGCAGTTGATGTAATGGAAAATTTGGTCCATCCATGGCATCTTTGGATCTGTTGCCATTGAAGAATTTGGGCAGTGTGTGCTGCTATTACCCTTCCTCTTGTTACCCTTCCTGCATTTTGTTTTTACACTAAGGTGGTGGCAAGATAGATTCTTGCTAATATTTTCAGCCTCCAGAACACAAGTACTGATTTCAATATTCAGTCAGATTAGGAATACCCTCACAAAGCAAGAGGCAGAGTAAAAATAGTTTCCTGGTGACAGCATGATTGAATGTGCCGATTGAACTATGATGCGAGTTGTGAAGAAATATATCTGCACTCAAGTTATTTGGATTTCATGAACAAAATGGAAGTGAAATGCAATATGGCTCACATTTTATTATGCTTTATCCCCTGAAAAAAATCCATATATTCAACTACTGATAAAATGGTTCACTGATATTGCTTCCTACCTTGACAATAACTCTTCCACAACCTAGTTTCTTCGTAAATAGCTAAAACAGAAGTTTTCACTTTTTTCGTTCAACGTTACATTATATTTCAGCGTGTACTGTCCGTGGATAAAGTGCTCACATCTTTTCAGCTTTCATTCATTGGCTACATGCAATTACTCTTTCATGACAAACTCTTGCATTTTGATATTGTGACAGAAAGCAAAACAACATGATTTTTATCTAATCTAAAACAGGTAAAATCAGTGACTGTTGTACCGTAACAAGATATGCCCCATAACACAAATGCTGCTGCAATCTTCAAGAGCCAAACAGCAAACAAAAAGTGGTGGCTCAGCACTTCAACTCCCCCTCCCACTCCAAATCTGACCTCTCTGTCCTGGGTCTCCTCCATGGCCAGAGCGAGCAACACCAGAAATTGGAGGAACAGCACCTTATATTCCGCTTGGGGAGTCTGCAGCCTGCGGGCTTGAACATTGAATTCTCCCAATTTTGTTAGCCCTTGTTGTCTCCTCCCCTTCCTTAGCCCTCGGGCTGTCTCCTCCCATCCCCCAGCCCTCGGGCTCCTCCTCCTCCTTTTTCCTTCCTTCTCCCCGCCCCCCCTATCAGTCTGAAGAAGGGTTTCGGCCCGAAACGTTGCCTATTTCCTTTGCTCCATAGATGCTGCTGCACCCGCTGAGTTTCTCCAGCTCTTTTGTGTACCAGCAAACAAAAATGGTGCTTGCATCATCTTGAATGAAAAAGCTTGATGGAAGATATAATTTATAATATTTAAAATTATAAAGGAATTTAATGAGGCACAAAGTGCCGGAATAACTCAACAGGTTCAGCAGCATCTATGGAGGACATAGATTGGTGATGTAATGGGTCGAAACCCTTTTTCAGACTGATTGAAGAGGGTGAGGGGGAAGAAAGCTGGAAGAGAGGAGAGGTGGGGCAAAGCGTGGCTGGAAGTAGCTGAACATAGATGAGGGTTTTTTTTGATAGGCTGATTAGTTGGAACAAAGGGCAGAGATTCAATAGGTACAGAGACATCATTAAGTGAGTAGAGCCTTCTCAAGAAGAAAAATCACAAACTTAGAGCAGGGCCATTGGGCAGATATCAGAACACAATTTTGCCATGCAAAGAACACAACACAATCAGAACACTCCGTCACAAGTAGCAATGTGTCAAGCAGAATTTGCAAGACGCAGACAAATGATTTATTGGTAAGGACATCAAGCATAATCCAGATAAGTGAAAGTGGGATGTACTGATCAACCATGAACAATTAAATACAAGAACATTGCTCAAAAAGAAGAATGATCCACTTGTATCTCAACATAATAACAGCATTATCATTCATAAATAAAATTATATTTTACTTTAATACATTGTCAGAGATAAATGTTGTTATTTCATTGCTCGTGTGTGAAATGATGCTTCGCTAAAGCAAAGGGTACAATGAAAATCATTTTAATTAAATATGCTCTCAACAAATACTACAAAGGAAATCATATTGAAAAAAAAATCAAAATCAAAATCAATGTCAAACATTTTCACTAGGACTGTCCAGAAAAATCACACGAAACCATGTGGCATTTACACTGAAGGTAACACTCCAGAACTAAAATACACTGTAAAACACCCAAGTTACTAACTTTGTTTACATATCATATAATATTTAATAGTGAATGTGTTCCTTGATCATCAACTTCAATGGTTCATTTCGAATGTTATTGATAATTTTGCACAGAAACAACTACTTTTAGTAACTTATTGTATTATCGTAAATTATCGTAGGGGGCGCTGCTCTGGCAGCAGCCATGTCAGCAGCGCGTTAGTTTTTACAACTTTTTTTTTTTTTTTTTAGCATGTTTTAAAGTATGTTTTTGATGTTCCTCGGTGTGTCTTGTGTGTGGGGGGGGGGGGGGGGGGGGGGGGGGGGTAAGGGGTAACCGCTTCGGTCGCCTCCTCCATGGAGAGACGAGTTTTTCCAGGTCGCCTCCCCCGTGGCACTAACATCAAAGATCGGCGCTGCCTTTCCACGGAGACGCGCCCAGGACTTCAGCGGTGGGCGCAGCATGGACTCTCAGCGTGAGCCATCACTGGGGCTCGCTGGTGAGCCCTCGCTCGGTTTCGCAAGCCCGCGGCAGCCGGCAGCCTAAAGCCGCGGTCCGCAGAGTTCCAGCTGGTGCGGCGTCTACAGCCCGGGATCCCTCGTGGGGGACCCGGGGGGGGAAGAAGAAGCCACCACTGCCGGCCCGCGGCCAACTTCTACCGCGGGCCCGGCGTGAACTTAACATCACCCCTGGAGGGGAGCTTCGACCGCCGGCCCTGCAGTCTACGGTGCTTCTGGCTGCGGCGGAGACTTTAAATCTTGACCGCCGGCCTGCGGCCTACAACAACTTAAAGCCACGGTCTCCGGTGAGGAAGAGCCGATCCTGGACTGACTCTGGACTCTGGTCCTGTCCATGGGGGGAAATGGAGGAGGACTGGCCAAATGTTGTGCCTTCCACCACAGTGATGAATGCTGTGGTGGATGTTTGTGTTACATTTTTATTATGGCTGTGTGTTCTTTATTATTGTACTGCTGCTGACAACCCAAATTCCACCGACCCTGGTTGTGTGGCTAATAAATTCTATCTATCTAATTCTATCTTATTGCATCTTCAAACGAGAAAATGCTGCACATATTTTTTCCTCTGTAAATCCTTGCAAATGATATATAGTTTATCATAATTATGGCCAAGGAAAAGTCATATTTGCAACGTACCAAAGGACAGCATCTCCTTCCTAAGCTGTAGCTAGCCAATACAATGCATGACCTAAAATATGCTTACCTCAAAAATATGCACACACAGCAATTTTTTTTGTGACATTACCAGTCTAATTGGCACACATTAGGTACTTAACTATACATCATGGATGACACTGGAGCTGGAGGCGCTAAGCCTCTAAAGATTCACCTGGCATTTGAGGTATAAAACTGTATTGTTATTTAAAATTTCTGCCCAGGAATTACTGAGGTAAAACAAATTGCCTGATTGGTGGTATCCAGCATGTGAGTGCAGTGGAAATTTGTTGCAAACTTTATTTTAACTTAAGTGATTAAACAATAAAAGTATAATACAGACGTCTGTTTCAAGACTACATATACAATCATAATGCATAAAATCATGAGAGGAATAGTATGCATAGCCTCTTACCAAGTAGGTGAATCAAGGACCAGAGGAGATAGGTTTAAGGTGAAGGTGGAAAGATTTAATAGGAACCCGAGCGGTAACGTTTTCACACAAAGATTGGTGGGTGCATGGAATGAGCTGCCAGAGGAGGTAGTTGAGGCAGAAACTATCCCGTTTAAGAAACAGTTAGACAGGTACATGGATAGGACAGGTTGGAGGGATGTGGACCAAACGCGGACAGGTTGGACGTGTAGCTGGGACATGTTGGCTGGTGTGGGCAAGTTGGGCCAAAAGCCTGTTTCCACACTGTTTAACTCTATGACTCTATACTGCGGATTTCTTGGCTGCAACATCGGTTCTCTTTATTTACTTCACACTATTCACTGAATTTCGATTCCCAATACTCAGCGGGCAGGAGAGATGAAAAACTGTGTTGACCAGAGTCTCTTTAACTCAGCAACTGCATTAGCATATTATTTCTGAGTCTGCAGTCCCAATTAGGTTGAAGAGACAAAATTATGCACACAGCACTCAGTTTTAGCTCTATCATTTGAAGGCACATTGCATGAATGAAAGATGAGGGAATTTGGAGTTGGCTCTACAACAAAGGATAGGGTGGGGGTGGAAATGGTTTGCAGATGTGCCAAGACTCGCACTGCTTGAATTTGTGTTGTTGGATTGGTTATTCAATTTCCCACTGATCAACTGCCAAGAATTTACTAGCTCATTACTGGCACCCAGATGCAAAGGGCCAATGAGACGGAAAATGAATACGAGAGGTTTCCAGCAAAGTGCTCCCACTTCATATCCACAGATCCTTTTCCACCAGTGAGCTACATGCTGCCTTCTGTTTTGGCTGCCCCTTTCTGTAAAGTGGAAGGGCTATTGAGAATAAGCTTCTTCAAGCAGCAAAGCAAAAAGGATTTCAGACATGACTTTGGGCAGCATGGTGGGCACAGCAGTATAGTTGTTGCCTTACAGCATCAGAGACCTGGGTTCGGTTATGGCCACGAGTACAAGTCTGTACAGGGTCTGTATGTTCTCCTCATGACCTGTGTGGGTTTTCATAGACCGTTAGAGTGATACAGTGTGTTAACAGGCCCTTTGTCCAAACTTGCCCACACTGGCCAACACATCCCAGCGACACTAGTCCTAACTGCCTGCATTTGGTCCATATCCCTCCAAACCTGTCCTATCCATGCACCTGTCTAACTGTTTCTTAAATGTTGGGATAGTCCTTGCCTCAACTACCTCCTCTGGCAGCTTGTTCAATACACCCAACACCCTTTCTGTGAAAAGGTTACCCCTCAAGTTCCTATTTCCTTAGGAACGCCAGTTTCCTCCCACACTCCAAAGATATGCTTTTCTCCCACACTCCAAATGGTTTATAGGTTAATTGGCTTGCTAAAATTGTAAAAAAAAAAAATGCCCCCAGCATGTAGGACAGTGCTAATGTGCTGGGATCACTGGTTGGTGCCAAACTTGGTGGGCCAAAAGGGCCTGTTTCTCAAAACTAGAATAAGCTATTCCAAAAACCTGGGCAGCCTAATCACATCTCTGTTGAACCACCTTATGCACCACCAAAGCCATCGTTCCTCAAGTTACAATGCCCATCCATTCGTTTGAAGCACTCCATTTCTCTCCACTTGGATTTATGCAAGAGATGTCCCAATTTTTACTTGGCCACTCAGTTTTACAGAAGAGTCCCACTTCAACTGCCTCTCTTCCATAAACTGCCTTGCAGAGACTGAAACTTTAGTTTTCGGGAAGCACAAGGACAAATCTTAAATCAAGTCATGGAAATCTTAAATCAGGACATTGGAACAATTACGATCCATGGCAACAACTTGATTATCCAAATCCATCAATCTCTCAACAACTCTTCCAAAACAATTTTGGAAACATTTGATGAGCCGTACAAGCTTAAGGCCATATTCAGCATGAACAACACCATTTCCCAGTCCCTATCATTTCCCCGGGGCGGCACACTGTCACGGCGGTCGAGCTGCTGCCTTACAGTTCTAGAGACCAAGGTTCAATCCTGACTAGGGGTGCTGCCTGTACGGAGTTTGCACGTTCTCCCCATACTCCATGGGTTTCTCGGGGTCCTCCGTTCTTGCCACACTCCAAAGACATACAGGTTTGTAGGTGAAATTGCTTCTGTAAATTATAAATTGTCCCTAGTGTGTAAGATAGTGCGAGTATGGTGAGTGATTGCCGATAGAAGTGCTCGTTGGGCCGAAGGGCCTGTTTCCATGCTGTATCTCTAAAGTCAAAAGTCTATCTGCATCAGAATTGTCATTTCCCCATGCCAGACTGTGCTTGTGACTCAGTGATACAGTAACTGACAAATGCTTTTAAATTCATATTACCGGGATACTAATTCCATAAATAATGGATCTCATACTCAGAGGTTTTGGAAAAAATAGTTCTGTTAGTTCTCAACTAGATGAAAAGACAGACTGCAGTCTGATGGTGAAATGAAGGTCAGATAGCAGTGGTTAAAGTTCTGACCTGCCACATGGCAATTTGATGGTGTTCTGGAGGTGCCACAGTTCCCTGTGCTGAGCCCATCTACACCAATAAGGATGTCAGAGGCTGGGGTGATGTAGACTTGGGGTCGCATAGGAAAGGGTGGAAGCAGAACAAGCATTGCCCCAAATCAATCTGTAACAAAGTTTGGCAAAGCTCCTTGATTGCCATGTATTCTATATGTTTCTGATATTCAATCAAATTCAAAAATCTAAAGAAGGATTAACCGGCAAATCTAACTAAAAAACAAAACTTGAAAATAAACGAGGGAAACCTAAAACACCCAAAAACATGAAACAAAGAACCAATCTACAAATGTTGAATACATTCTTACCTGGTCCCTCCCAGCCCAAGTGAGATGAATGGAGCAGAAGATCTTGCACCAAGTGAAACATGGAGTGGAATTTACAGCTGTACCCAGTGGAGAATAATTGCAGCATCACTCACTATAGCCCAGCAAATTATTCTCTCACAAATACCTCACTAATTTGATTTTGAAGGAATCAATTTGACTTCAACCACCTCTATGGGCAGTGGAACTCCAAATCAGAGCTGTTTTCTGTATAGACAGGCACCCCACATTTTATGCGTTTGATTCATGTGTTTCTACATAACACGTTTGTTTCATTAATATCAATTTACACGCTGTATTTTGGGAATAACGCACTCAAATTTACACCTGTTTTGACGTATAGGTTTAATTTTCACATATTTGAATCACGCATTGCTTCTCAGGAACATAAACCCTGCGTAAAACACGACATGCCTGTATATGAAACTTAAAAATCCTTGTAGTTCTTTGCTTCAATATTTGCATCCAAGTCCATGATTGTTTGAATCACCTGCTAATGGGAGCAGCTTCGCTGAATCTCAACCAGTAGATATCCATGAAATGTTCTCTCAACTCTCAGACCCAGGGAGAAGGAGCCCAGGTTCTCCAGTCACTCTGAGCCAACATAGAATTACTGAAGAAGGGTCCCGACCTGAAACATCACCCATTCCTTCTCTCCAGAGGTGCTGCCTGTCCCACTGAGATCCTTCAGCTTTTTGTGTCTATCTTTAGAATTACCACTGTTCTCCCCATGGAAAGAAATCCTGCCCTTGCTCCACACAATGGTCTCTGTCTTGTTAATATATAGTCACGACTTGTACTGATTGAAATCACAAATTTAAGTTGCTCTCTTTTGAAAATAACCTTCTCACTCGTAAAATCTAAGCACACTTCAAGGCATAAGCAGCTGGTTATGTACATAGATATTGCTACAATCATTCACTTAATTACCAACTTCCAAAAGGAAGCTTGATGCACCTTTGACTAACTACAGCAGTTTTGTGGTTTCAAATGCATGTACACTGTGGATTAATCTTTGCCTGAAGAATTTAATATTGTAAGCAGATTAAACTCAGGTAATGTTACATTGAATAACTTACTGCAGTATTATTAAATGGGTACATAATCCTTTTATGAAGTAAATACAATAATACAAATAATTTGAAGAAGTGTGTTGGGTAAGTCCGTTGACTTACAGAAGAACAAATGTGAAACAAGTGAAAAGGGCAAGGGAGATAGAAACAGAAAGCTGGAGTAACTCCACGGGTCAGACAGCATCTCTGGAGAAAAGATGGAGATCTTTCATGGAGAAGCTTTCACCTGCACAGTTCAAGAACGTGTCAGAGATGCCGTCTTTGCTGAGTTACTCCAGCTTTTTGTGTCTATCTTCCGTTTAAACCAGCATCTGCAGTTCCTTCCTGCACAAAAAGGGTGAGGGAGTGGGAGCCAGAAGCCCCAAAGATAAACATATCTGCTGCATATTTTTTTTTTAAATATCGACTTACCGAACCTCTAAAAGGTCAGTATGTTACATGGATGCACATTTGAAAGAGACAGTAAGAACATTGAACGCCATAAAATGTTTATTTGAATTGATACAAGGGGAAAAGAAACACAGGGACATTGGTCATGAATTCAACAGATTATAAGGGAAGAGTAAACAGTAGAAAGATAACAAAAGAGTAAATATTGAAGTGGCATTGTTATTTTAAAATGAAAACACATCTTTGCTCTGAAGTATGAGTGTTCACAGTACTATTTGATTATCAGTTGTATACAAGCCATTTATTACAAACCCCTCATGACCCCGAGTAGTTTGTGCAGGGTGCAACCAGGCAGGTCGACTTGGCGGATCTGTAATCATTTATAGATGGGGCCAGCTAAGGATGGCAGATTTACTTTGCTGAAGCACATGGAGGAACCAGATGAGTTCTGATGAGAATCTAGCAGTTTTATAGCCACTCAGGCTGATTTCAGCATTTTATTTTTTGAGATTCATTTGAATTTAAGTTGCCGAGGTGGAATTTGAACTCGGATCCTTCGACCGAAAATCATGCTTTTGCTTATTAGTCAAATAACATAACCATTATGCGAACATATTTTCCTAAACACATTGCAGTGTGCAGATCCTAAGTGTAAGTTTCAGATTCATATCTCACATGAACCTTTCATAACACCGCAGCTGAGAAATTGGTTTGGTTACCCTCAGGGCTTTTCTCCCTTTCATGCTTGTTGTTCAGTTTCTTCTGTTATCAATTCACCCACAACTGTACAACAGTTTGACACCGTATGCTGATGTATTAACAATCTTAATTCATTGCTGCAACATTTGCAAAGCAATGTAGTATCAATTTGCTGGATAAACTTTCATCTGCACAATTCAAAAACATGAGTCAGAATGAATCATATTTCAATATTCTTGCATTGCATGCAGTAATAATTTTAATAATTTGATTATACAGTTGAGGAATTGGGTATGCACTATATTTTGTTTCAAGTAATAGAATATCAATAATTCAAACAGTTAATTTGTTTCACAGTGAGAAATAGACTATGTAAATGTGTTCAAATGTCATTCAACTGCTTCTGTATCGGATCAGATTTTTTTGTTTGCATTTTACTCCTTCCTTGCATTTATTAAACTGCTGACTATACTTCCTGCAAATCTGCTTTCATAACTGATAGCAGATGGCACTGCTTGACTGCCAGTGTCAATCACCAGCTGATCTGATCGAAAAATCAATAGGTCACATCTTTATGATTGACCAAGGCTTAGGAAATAATGTCAGCAGTTTATAGAAAAATAGAGAGCTCCCGTAGATTTGCAAAGGTTCCATTTCTTCCGAGATGTTTAACAAATATGTAAAAATGTATGCAATATAAATGGGAACGTTAAAGGTCAGAGGAAGGCAGACGGGTTGCATGGCACAAACATGTCACCCATTTCAGCACACCATATGTCTATATAAATCGGATGATTTTTCTTCCAGTGACTAATGGGTGAAATTAATATGTTTTGCATTAAGTGCCAGTATCAAACAATCCCTGGTCAAAAATATCACGGAGATTGATTAGTATGGGTGTCAGGGATTTTGGGGAGAAAGCAGGAGAATGGGGTTAGGAGGAAGAGATAGATTAGCCATGATTGAATGGCGGAATAGACTTGAAGGGCCGAATGGCCTAATTTTGCTCCTATTGCTTATGAACATGATCTTATTCCTTGTCCTTTGTAAAAAATGTCACCTACACGACTAGGGTAAGTTATGCTCCTACATCACCACCCCAAAGGGCCCCGAACTGAAACGTCACCTATCCATATTCTCCAGAGATGCTCTCTGAACAGCTAAGTTACTTCAGTACTTAACAATTTGTACTGGAGTAACTCGGCTTTTTAAAGCAGTATCTGCGGTTCCTTGTATCTACAAAACAGGGATCACCACTGATTTTCTTATTATATGATATCTATATTTTATATACAAAAGACTTAGTGCACAGAGGGTACAATTTTCAAATTGATGCTAGATGTAAAACTGGAAAGCACAGCAAATCATGAGGAGTGCAGTGATAAAATTGCAGAAGGTACACACAAGCTCTCCATCATAAATGGGCAGATAGTTGGGAGAAGACATTTCATGTTCGAAGAATGAGGCGAGGCAAAATAAACTAGAACTCACAATATTAGAAGGCTACAAGAACAGATCTGGAGGCATTTATGCATAGTTTTTTGAAAGGGATAGGATGAGAAAGTGACAATAATCCTGGAAAGGGATCAGGGCTTTATAAATGGAGAAGCAGAATACAAGAACAAGAGGTTCATCCATACAGACTAATCTGTGCAATTGAATATGAATAGGTTCGCACTAAATCATAAAATACAAAAGATTCAGTGCTTGAACATGAATCTAAACTTGCTGCATCCAGGACAACAAAATACTAGCATAATTCAGCTGGTACATATCAGTTTTTGGCCAAATGGTCAGAATTATACCCAAAGAACAACACAGCAGAATAGTGGAGAAACTTCACACGGAATAGCATTGTTGAGATGACAGGACTAGGCTGGAGTTAGTCACTCGGCCCTGCAGAGAAAAGGATCTGTAGAGCTCGCCAAGCATTTGTGCTCTTTGCCAACATCACTGATCGCTGCTTCCAACTGCAGTTCTCCCACAAAGCCGTTCCCATGTATCCATATGGATTACTGCAAGACAAATGTGGACAACTTCCTCATATTGGTGGACAGCCAGTAAGCATGTTTTGAGAATATGCACAAGGAGCCTTTGGTTTAGTTTAGTTTAGAGATACAGCACAGGAACCAGGTCCTTTGGCTCACCGAGTCCACGCCGACCAATGATCCCCACATACAAACACTATCCTACACACACTAGGGACATTTCACCATGCCAATTAGCCTACAATCCAGCACGTATTTGGAGTGAGGGTGGAAATCAGAGCGCCCGGAGATAAGAGAGAATGTACAAACTCCATACAGTCAGCACCCGTAGTCAGGATCGAACTCGGGACTCTGGCGCTGCAAAGCAGCAACTCTACCACTGCGCCGCCATGTCTCTCGTGCACTATCACTGAATGCACTTAGAGAGCTCAGGCCTTTTGTTGGATTGGATTGGATAATGATTTACAAAATCAACCATTGCAAGCAAGCACTCTGTGGATCAAAATGGGATCAAATAGCTCTTCACATCTTTCATTAGAAGTTGAGATGTATTTTCATACTGTGAAAGAATTTAACCATGCAAGCCCAATTAGAGCAATTTTTTCATGTGGCATCAACCTATAGATTTACTTCTGTTCTGCAATTCTCTGTCTATCCCAACAATAGAGTGCAGTTCAGCAGAGCAGTTGAGGTGCAGAAAACTCACCTTGGATCACATCCAAGTTAGGTTCAGCCAAATCTGGACTAGAAGATTGAGGTCGATGCAGACTTAAGGCATAAAGTCATGACAGATGCGATAAGCGAAAAGAGTTATGATTTGAGTGCTCACAGTATCAACAGGTCTGTGATAAGAAAATGGGTTTTTGTAGAGATTTTTTAGATCCATGAATTGCCTTGGGAGAATAGGTGGGAAATCCAGGAAAAGGTCGACTTAATCCTAGCGCAATACCCATGGGAAGAAGATTGTGACTATGAATATATTATTGAAGTGAGTCCTACAAAGTTGATGATGACATGAACCATGATTGAAGTGATGCCTTCACTGAGTCGAAAGATGCTACACCAAAAGGCAGCAACAGAAATCAGGATGGCATGATGGCCTAGTGGTGGAGCTACTGCCTTATATCACCAGAGACATGGGTTCGATCCTAACTACGGGTACTTGTCTGTAGGGAGTTGTACGTTTTCCCCGTGACATGTGTGGGGTTTTTTCCAAGATCTTTGGTTTCCTCCCACATTCCAAACACGAGCAGGTTTGTAGGTCAATTGTTTTGTTATACATGTAAAAATTGTCCCGAGTGTGTGTAGGATAGTGTTAGTGTGTGGGGTCCCTGGTCGGTGCGGACTAGGTGGGCTGAAAGGCCTTTTATCCACGCTGTATCTCTAAACTAAACATTATCTACTCATTATTCAGAATTAGCGCATCTCACACCAATGTGGTGTGAAAAACCCATGAGAATCAAATTATGGTTTACCTGTTAAAGAAGTAATCTGTAAATGCATTTTACTTTTTCCTTTCAAGTAATAGAGGAGAGCGATGTTGGTTATCTTGAAAATGACACCATTGCAGGACATCATTCATCATGGGCCTCAAGGAGATCTCCATATTTGCACATGTTACTCTGTGTACTCTGCACGTTGCTCCACAAGAGACAAGAAGATATGGTAGGTCTAGACATTAAAGTTACCAAGTCTGGTGTTTAAACTTTTTCAGGATTCAATGTCCTTACGTTTTACAATCATCAATCTCCCATTCCTCTAAAATCATTTCACACTGATAAGGGCAAGATGTAATGAACAGTTCTGTGCATAATGTACATTTGGAGGTCCTGAGGTTGTTCTCCCGTTCCGACGTCGGACTTCCATCATCGCGGCGAGCGGGCCTGAACATTGGGCCGCCCGTGACGGTGACTGCGGAGGACTCGGGAGGCCCCGACCATGGGTGAACAATAAAGTACATCAAAGAGGAGGATGACTGAATTTTTTGGGCCTTCCCGCACAGTGGGAAACTTTGATACTGCTGTGTGGGGATGTTTATGTTAAAGACTATCGTGTTCTGTGTTCTTTATTTTATTCGTATGGTTGTATGCTGACCACAAATTTCACTGCACCAATTGGTGCATGTGACAATAAATGTCTCTTGTCTTGTCTCAGTTGAGCCTGATAATTAAAGCAAGAGGTTGTAAAATCAATGTCATACCATATCCCAATCTCGATCAAAACGTGATCAATCGCATTGGGTGAGGGATATAAAGCACTTCACCAAGTTGCCATGAGAAAGCAACTTTTAATCTTTACATCCACCAATATTAGGATCGCCAGCGATAAAAGTGCCAGTATTGGGATCAGCAAGAATTAATCTGTTAAAATGATCTCAAAACCCACATTGTTCACTAATGTTGTTCAAGAAAGGAAATCTGACATTCTCACAGAGTTTAGATTCTCTGTGATTCAAGGTCACCAATATGGTCCATTATTGACTTCAGTCAGTGGTTTAATCATGGATGGAGGAGAAATGCCTTGTATTGTAAACTTTGTGCAAACAAACTGATTTTCTTTCCCCCAAGAGAATATATCAACCACATTTGGCTCCATCAGAACATAAACAGGAGGTGTGGGCTGATCCTCCGTTCAAATCTGCTTTGCCATTCAATAATTCATTTCTGATTCAACTATGCTTCAATGCCCTGCTCCCTCCAAAACCCTTTGATTCAATTTGAATCAACTGTTTTTTTTATGCAATGATTTCCCCTCCACAGATCTTTGGGGTAGAGACTTTCAAACACTCATCTGCCAGACAACATTTCTGACCATTTCCCTCTCAAAAGGGCAACCCTTTATTCTGAAACATTGCCCCCTGGTTCAAGATACCCTAATGAAGAAAACATGTCTGTTAATCCTCTTCAGAATGTGATACATTTTAATGAGATCACCTCACATTCTCTGAACTCCAAGCACAGAACCAACCTGCTTAACCTTTCTTCATGCGACAATGAAGAATGATGAAGATAGATGCAAATAGCTGGAGTAACTCAGCGGGACACGCAGCATCTCGGGAGAGAAGAAATGGGGGACGTTTTGAGTCAAGACTCTTCTTCAAACTGACGATGAGTCTCAACACGTAATGTCACCTATTCCTTCCCTCCGGAGATGCTGCCTGTCCTGCTGAGTACTCCAGCAATTTGTATTTATCTTTGGTGTAAACCGGCATCTGCAGTTCCTTCCTACACATGAATTTAATAAACATTTTGCATTCTATCTCTAATGCAACCCTATCTTTCCTTAAATACGGAGACCAAAACTGTACATAGTAGTCCAGGTTTGGCCTCACTAGCATGCTGTAAATTTGCATATAAATGCCTTCTTTTAAATCCCAATAAAAACCAACATTTCATTTTAGTCTGAAGAAGGCTCTCAACCCAAAACACCACCTATCCATTCCCTCCCATGATGCAGCCTGAGCCGCTGAGATCCTCCAACACTTGCCTTTTGGTCAAGGTTCCAACATCTGCAGTTTCCTACGAGTCCAGCATTTTAGTTTGCTTATTACTATTTCTATTGTCATGCTAATTGTTTGTGCTGCATGTACTAGGACCCCCATTTTGTTGCAATATTTTGCAACAAATCTCCATTCAACAATAATAATTTTATTTTTCTTTCATACTTCCAAAATGCACATTTATCTACCGATGTCTGGACCAATTAGTTAACCCGTCTATACCCCACTGCAGGCAAATGCCATGCAGTCAGAATATGAAATTGCTTTTAAATGTTCTTTTTAATTTAAGAGAGGGCGTGGAGTTTACAGCATTGGGTCATCTTCTTGGTTGAGACCTAGGGTCTCAGAGAGTCAAAGTCATGCAGCATATAAACAGGCCCTTTGACCGACTTATCCATGCCAACCAAATTTCTCCATCTAGGATTTACTCACATTTGACCTATTTCTCTTTAAAACTTTACTCCATGTACATGTCTAGATGTTGTATTGAGCAGCATCAACTAATTTGATCAGGCACATGGATAGATCAGATTCAGATCGGATCAGATTCAACTTTATTGTCAAATGATAGGAAGGTTTTATAGAGAAAGACATTCCACCCTCTGTGTGGAAATTGAGAGATCAGACTGCCACGATTATGCAGCACCATATGACAAGCACATATCAAAAAGCATTGCAAAGCAACCACATTTTCAGTTTGAACTGAGTACAAGGATCTTTGAGTACTACTGATAAATGCTTGTGGTTATTCTAATGATATAACAGCCGGTGTGATTATTCTTCATCAGAGTTGGTATTTTGGACACATTCTGTAGGATTGCAAGCCACTCCCTGATGCAGTTCCTCCTGCAACATCAGACATGGAAGTCCATCATGTTCAAAACTCCACCTGGCTACAAATGACCTTGAATCTCCACACAGTTGACAAAGTTAATGGTGTACCACTCTGATTAGAATTCCCTTCAGATGTGCCACCAGCTTCCTTTCACAGCACCATCTTCACAACGGCAAAACACTTGCAAATGTGAATTTGCTTCCATCTCATTTAGATTGCTGCCCTGCCATTCTCACCATCTGTTCTGTTCATGAACATGACTAATAACTTAGCATCTTCACCAATTCCTCCCCCATTGTGTAAGCCGCGACTAAAATATGTTGCCTTTCATCTGTCTGGATAGAAAATCAAGTCCAAAATGTTTTACTTGTGAATAAATTAAACCAAAATCAACTTAAGGCGAGTGTATTGCAACTGTGGAAATAATTCCATATTGCCTGGCTTGCATACAATTAAATAAAATATATTTGTCATTTATACCAATGATTTGGATGAGAATGTCGAAAGTTTGCAGATGATTCTAAATTAGGTGGTATTATAGAGAGTGATGATGGTTTTCAAGAATTACAGAAGGATCTTGATCAGATAGGCATGGGCTAAATAATGCCCAATGGAGTTATATTCAGATAAGTGTGAGGTGCTGTATTTTGGAAAGTTGAATCGGGGCAGGATCAACACAGCGAATGGGTCACAGGGACGTTGGAGTATAAATACATAGTTCCACAAAAATGTATTGCAGGTAGATAGGGTGGTGAAGGCAGCTTTTGGCATGCTGGCCTTCAACAGTCAGGGGAATGAGTTTAGAAGATAGAATGTTATGGTGAAGTTGCACAAGATGATGGGGAGGCTGTACTTGGACCATTGTGTTCAGTCTTGGTCATTGTGCTTTCAGAAGGATGTCATTAAGCTGGAAAAAGTGCAAAGAAGATTTCTGAGGATGTTGCTATGACTCGAGACTGTAGTTAGAGATGAGCAGTTGGGTGGAATAAAATGTTATTCCTTGGAGCACAGGAGTCTCAGGGGTGATCTTATAAGGTAGGCTAAGTGCCTGTTTCTGTGTGTACGACTCGATGCATCTATAACTATTATCATAGAAACCAAACTCTGTATTTTAAGCAAGTTTCAGGATATTAGGTAAATTCACCTCCAAAAATTCAACCTGAAATTCATACACAATCTCCACATGATCTGACAGTATATGCAAGCTAAACTTAACAGTTCAACAAATATACAGCTGTCAAATTCAATGGATGTCTAAAAGAAAACTCTCTGCTGTCAAATAAGCTACTGCTGATTGTGGAGCCAATGAGAATCTTGGAGTACAAATTGACCCAAATAGGACCCAGATATTGCTGGCGCATTCAACATTATCCACCTGCATATTGAGAATGAAGTCCATCATCAACAGCTCAAAAGTAATATTTAACACTGCTCTCTATTGTTCCTCTATTTTCCTCCTGTATCTGCCTGCTGCAATACACAATTATGTAATTAAGAGCATGGATTGGATTTAACCTTATGAAGAGGTTATGGGGAGGAGGCAGAAGAATGGGTTTAGGAGGGAGAGATAGATCAACCATGATTGTATGGCGGATGGCCAAATGGCCTAATTCTGCTCCTATCACTTATGATCTTATGAAATTAGAACCAACACAAGTTTATAAATTCCTACCCAAGAGGAAATAATTGAAACCTATGTGTTCACTGTTGAACCCTGCCAACCCACATCTTTAGGAAACTCCACTGGATAGCAACACCAAACTAGATAAATCAAAGAGACAGACACAAAGAGCAGGAGCAACTCCGTGGGTCAGGTACCACATCTGAGAAAAGGAACAGATGAAGTTTGGGGTTGGAACCCTTCATCAGGCTGGGTTCTGAATTCAGCTATGTTTTTTGTCAAAGGAAAATACTGAGGCTAAAACTCACACTGTTAAACTGTGATCATTGAATTCTACTAGAATTTACCTTTGAGCTTGACTGACACTTGGCAGATTTGCTCTGGGCATAACAGTAGCTTGAAAGTGGGAAATTTAGCCTATGTCTTCCCATGACAAAAGCACCCCTGGATTTATCTAGCTGGTTATCAGTATTCAATGTAGTGCCCTAAAGACATGTCGGTTGGTTGGGTAATTCGGCACTGTAAATTGCCCATGTTTTGTAGGTGAGTACCAGGATCTGAGGAAGTTGAAGCGAACAGAACGGAACGAATGTAAGTGGTTACTTGATGGTAAGCGAGGATTCGGTAGATTGGACAAACTCTATCCATGCCAATGAACGCTATTACTCCTCAAGAAGAGTCTACGTGTCAACGTGCTTTTTTCATGATGGCTTTCACATCGACCTCTACCAGCTGAAGGGAAATATATTATCATTCCCTTCATGATAGCCAGGGCTAAATATTGAAACTATCTCTCCAGCAGCATCACAAGAGCAGATTCAATACAAGGTTTCAAGCAGTCCAAGAAAGCAGGTCACCACCATCTTCCAAATAGGAATGGTAGCCATGCCACATCGTATTAATAAGTAAAATTACCTCTTTAATGCTCTAACAGTTTGGCTGTCTCAAATCTCAAGCTCGTTTTTGAAAATAAATGTTTACCTGGTTGTGATGCACGGTAACTTGGTTCCCGCACCCCTGCTTTGAAATCCAGCAATAATTTATTTTGGAAAGAATGAACAAATACAATTTCTGCACCTTAAATAATTGAGGTGTTTGGAAATGTTCTACTAGAAACACAACAGGGATTTCTGATTGTACAAACGAGGAACTGCAGATGATGGTTTACAAAAAAAAAGACACAAAATGCTGGAGTATCTCAGTGGGTCTGGCAGCATCTCTGGAGAAGTTACAATTTGGATAAGTTACAATTTGGGTAACTGAAGAAGTGCCCGAGCCAAAATGTGATCTGTTCAGTGCTCTATGAAAAGTGGCACGAGACCAAATCCTGTTATGGATCTCAGTGAAAGTACCTGCATTAATTGTTCTTCCCCAAAGACAGCAGTTGAATCATAGTCAGAGTCTGGAGTACATGGTAAGACAGCAGATTTCCTTCATTAGAAGGCATCAGCAAACCAGGTGGGTTTTTTCACAACAATTTGGTCACTAATATTGATGCTAGTTTTTGTTCTAGATCTTTTTAATTAGTTGGATTTAAATTCCCAAGCTGGCCTTGCGGGATTCAAATTCATCTCTCCGCCATTGATCCACAGTTGCTGGCACAATGGCTTAAGTACTGCTCCACCATGGCAGCTCAGTGACACAGCTGGTCAAGCTGCTGCCAGAGACCTGGGTTCAATCCTGATCTCAGGTGCTGTCTGTGTGGTGTTTCACATTCTTCTTCTGAGGATGTGGGTTTCCTCCCACATTCCAAAAACGTGCAGGTTTGTAGGCTAATTTGCCTCTGTAAATTGCCCCTCATATGTCGGAAGTGGATGAGAAAGAGGGGTAACATAGAACTAGTGTGAACGGGTGATTGATGGTCGGTGTGGACTCGGTGGTCTAAAGGACCTATTTCCTAGCTCTATCTCTAAACTAAACATAACCATTTACTGAAATACTAGAATGTTGTTCAATTAAACACACAGTCATTAAACCGAATTAAATCATTGCAATAATGGCATCTGCCTTTGCAAAGCATCAATAATCTTACAAGAACCCTCCTTGGCATCACTGAAAATGATCTTCAAAGATAAAAAGTACATCAATCTGCATAGTTCTTTCACATACTTTTATGCATTAAACAAAATTATTGCCATCATGTATTTTAAAAATCTACACTGTTGTTGTTCCCACAGTGACTTTAACATCTGAAATGGCGCCTGTAAACATTGATTTTATGCCACAAAAAAACATGCAATCTGACAGCAGCTTAAAATGTCTCCAAGAATAAACTACAAGTAAAAAAAATGTAATAGCAACTGCATGAAATACTGAGAATACTAAATGAGTGCCATATAATGTTGTTTACTTGTATTTCAGTATACTGGGAAATATAGCTTATCTTTACATGCTACTGTGTCAAATACATTATCATCACACTGTATGCCGCAGGTAGCCTCACAGGTGACCTTGGAACAATTTCCATCTGTCTAAATGTATTGGTGATATGCAAGCATGCTTCAAAACACATTCTATTGGTAATGAGAATAACATCTCACATTTACAACTAACATATCTGGTACAAATGCATTATTTTACAGATACTACTCATCTGCTCTGCTTCATTGCTGAATTCTCTGTCCAAGGAAAGCAGATAGTTTTTTTCTATCATAGCAAATGACAGGCATATTCATATTGAATGGCAAGTCTGCACACATAGAATGCTGGAGTTTAACTCTGAATATCTGTTTACTCTATCCACGCAAATCTTAAATGTAGGAGGAAGCTTTGTGTGAGGCAAATCCCTTGTCACATATGTCAGCAACACTGGGTGGGGGAGGAGAGCAACTAGGAACTTGCAAGATGGAGAATTAATCGGAGGTGTTAAGCCCGAACGAGTTCAGCTCAAACCTACAAGGCCTGCAATTGCAAAATATGGGCAACCATCCTAGTTAAGTTTCAGATCAGAAAGTGGACTGGAACCACTGAGTTTCACAAACAGAGAACAACTCAGCCAAGATGGCAGGGCATAACCTTCACTTCACTTCTAACCCTAATTGGTCTGATCATCCATTTCTGAATACATGACAATATTATATAGATGTCATAGACTTATTCCAGAATGAGTAACAAACAAACAAAACAACAACAACAAGCACAACATTTATAGCCAAAAGTTACTGATTGTTTCTGATAGACCTCAAAATTTAATGGCACAAAGTGATGGCATAACTCAATGGCTCAGGCAGCACCTCTGGAGAACATAAATAGGTCACTTCTTCAGACTGTTTCTATTTAAATCTGAATTATTGTCTTACCTCCCATCGCCTTCATTGATAAACCAGTAAATAAACAATTAATTAAACAATAAATGCAAACAACTGGCCATATAACTAATTTATAGGACTTAGAAAAGTGCCTACACAGATATTTTAAGTACCTTAAGCACATAAATGCAAGGCAATTGAAACATTCTTCCAAATTGGCCATAAACCAGATTCAGGTCAAATGCGTCACCATAAAATGGAAAGTGAACCTCTCCCTACCCCTCTGCAATAATAAAGTAATTCTTACATTGTCTACACAAACAAATGTGATGATCTCAGGATGGCCCAGACTTCTTCCAATGCAATTTATAACTTTGCTCAATGGATTCAAGATCCATGGAAATGTCTCGACTCTTCTCAATGTATGATTTTATCATTTAACAAAAATGAATACGCTGACCAGTGTCTTTCAAAATTGAAGATGGACAGACAGCAGCCAAAGTAATGTTACCTTCTCCTGTATTATTTTCCCAAATATACAAAAAAAAACATTTGTACCCAAAGACTTCTACTTTTAGCTGCCAAACACTTCATGTTAGCAATGATGCTCTTCATCTCTCAAAATAAGAGTGACTTATAAAAAGAGAACACCATTCACCCAAAGCTACAAGCTTAAAAGGATTCAATCTCAAAACAGATTCCGCTTCATATAATACTCTGAATTAGATGCAAGTCCTTGAAGCACATAATGGTTGGAAAAATTATCAATTGAATATTTGAGAGGATAACGTTAATATTTTTCACTGCAAATGTATTGGAATAAACTTCTCATGTCATCAATGATTTAATCCTGTTGATGCCATTTAATACTGTGTTTCTTTTCTCCAAGATTGATAAATTGCTTTTGGGCAATGGAGCAAATGTTATTGTGAATGGATGGTTCATTTTGCCTCTGATGTTTTTTTTTATTCCCTCGAAATTCCCTCGACTGACTGAACTTTATTGCCTTCCATCACAGTGATCACTGTGGTGGATGTTTATGTTAAGTTTTATCGTGTATTGTGTTCTTTTAATTGCCTGGCTGTATGGTAACTCAAATATCACTATCTTAATTGGTGCATGTGACAATAAATGTGAACTTGAACTTATCCCATAGGGTTGGCATTAAAAATATCCGTTGATTAGCTATCAAAGTACAATTTCGCTGCAGAATGTTTGTAGTGTTTCACATTTTAAAAAGTGTTCATTGTTCTTCATTCCACTGGCCTCTTTCTTCCCCTCATAAATCAATAGTTTGCCTGAAATAGTGCAGATATTACAACTTTCCTTCAGTCAGATGACAGGCACAGCACAGATGCAAAGACTTGGGAGAGGTGAGCTGTCTAAACCATTTCTCTGTGCACAATAATCAGGACCTTTCCAAACTTGACAAAAACTACATATATGCCTCCATGCATGTCTGAATTTCTGATAGGGAAACATTTCTTCCAGCTTGCATCAGTCGCAGGTATAAACTGAGCAACCGCTGCCAAATTCCTTTGCACTTGTCATCGCGGGGAGAATGCTTCCCTCTCTGAAACCACCTTTAACCAAATTAGCATTTTGTGGTGCTTAGAATTTTTTTGGGCAAGATTGCAAATTTGAAACAGTCCTTCAGTTACATTTTACAGTGGACTTTTCATGTCACCCTCAGGGGGTGGCTGTAAAATGTGATGAGCAATATGCTGAAAGGAGGAGAATGAGACAAAGCGTGTATGAAATTAAAATTTAGAGATAAGTGATGATGGGGTACTCAAACAAATTCTGCTCGGCCTCAATGTGCGGTGATTGTACATAGGTGATATGTGCTTGCAGTGGATGCTGAACATGAAATGGCCTTCATTTCCAGATTGCGCAGACAAATACCTATGTGCAACAAACTCTGAACAAGGGTCTCGACCTGAAACATCACCCATTCCTTCCAGAGATGTTGCCTGCCTGCCCCGCTGAGTTACTCCAGCTTTTTGTATCTATTTCCAATTAAAGAATGTCCTCTTTAGTCTCTTCACAATCTCTCTCTGGAGCTTCCAATCAGCATTGTTACAAACTAGAGAAACCAGAGAGCAATTAGTCACATACCGCAGTAACAAAGTTAATGTAATAACAATGGTCATTTAATTTTTTTTATAATCAAGCCACGACAAGTGTCAGCTCAAAATAATATTATATCCGAATGGAAGCACTACATAAAATTGCTGTATGTCCCCACTATTATACAGAAATATTAACCTACATGCTCAATGTTCAGTAGGAAGGTTTACACAGATGGAGGTTTATACAGAAGATAGACACAACATACTGGAGTAACTCAATGGGTCAGGCAGTATCTCTGGAAGGAACTAATAGGTAATGTTTCAGATCTGAAGAAAGGTTCCAACCCTAAACATCGCCTATTCTTTTACTCCAGAGATGCTGCCTCACCTGCAAAGTTACTCTAGCATTTTATGTCTCTATGCTCAGTGTTGAACTGCGACAAATCAACCCCAAATTTTCAGAATGCAAAGCAAAATTAAACCCATATACAGGAGAGATGGACAGATACATTGTGCAGAGAAATAAGCATGGTTTAAATGGAGGCAGTCAGTATTTTTCCTTCTTTCCGCAATGTGTCCAAAAATTTGTTGATATTCTTTTTAACCTACGTGCGATAATATCATAATTTATCAATCAATTGAGTATGCATCCGGTGAAACAGCAAAAAACACCATTAAAAATAATTTGCTCTGCTCAATATAATAAGTGTGTGCAGGACCAGTTTTTTTGGGCTTCTGCATACCTCACCTCAATATGATTTTCTTGTGTCACAAGGCCAGTCCTTGAACATTTGGCAATAAATTCAAACTGGAAGTGAAGATTTAAATTTTGAACATCGAGACTTTAAAACAAATATTAATATGAGATTTTGATTCTTGGCATTTATACTTCAGGTCAAATAGAACAAGCAATTATCACCATGTAGTTTTTTAATTTAGTTTAGATTATTATTGCCATTTGTACCGGTAGAGTAATAGTACAAGTACAGAGAAAAGTTTGTTGCATGCTATCCAGTCAATGAAAAGACAATACATGATTACAATCAAGCCATCCACAGTTTACAGATGCAGGATCAAGAGTATTATGTTTAGTGCAAGATAAAGTTTTGATTAAAGATAGTTCCAAGGTCTTCAATGAGGTAGGTGGGAGTTTAGGACCACTCTACAGCTGGTGAGAGGATGATTCTGTTGTAGACAAGGTATATTGCCACTAAAGAAGGGTCTATTATGTCATGGCTGGATCTTACTGAACCCTGCCCTTCATTTACAGCTGACACCTGCATCCCAACATGCCCAGAGTTACTGAGAACCGAGGGTTCATTCTTGAGGGCTCACACATCCTCATCTCAGGCAGCCAGTTCTTGGTAGGGATTGGATCTCAGGTGAGGTATTCTGGAGATCCTGAACTAGTAAAGCCGTGGTGGAAAGCAAAGCTGAGGTCATGCATCATCTCCCCTTCCAATCTGTGTGACATTTCAATAATTTTGATGTCTCTAAAACTATTCAAATTGATGCCAACTGGCTTAATTAAAAAATTGCAAATTAATTGAAAACACATAAAAGCACTTAAAAATAATCTTAAAACAAAATCAATGAATTGATATAAAATAGAACAAAATATACCTTCCCTTTCCTCCTTCCTGAAGGTCCCCATTGAAATCAGTATGGTCTCATATCCCATGTTTGGCATGACCTGGCGACGAAAGGTCCCCAGCATAATCCTGATTTATTTCAACAAGCTTGCAACCCACTGTGCAATGAAGCTGTAGAACCACATATGAAACAAACGTCAGTCTAAAGAAAACCTTCCGTCTGAAGAAGGGTTTCGGCCCGAAACGTTGCCTATCTCCTTCACTCCATAGATGCTGCTGCACCCGCTGAGTTTCTCCGGCATTTTTGTGTACCTTTGATTTTCCAGCATCTGCAGTTCCTTCTTAAACACTGCATCCCTTTGGGATGCGAGAAGAAACCGGAGCACCTGGAGGAAACCCATTGGGGCAACAAGTTAGACAGGTACACCAATAAGATAGGCTTGGAGGATATGGGGGGGGGGTGGGGGGGGGGGGGGGGGGGGGGGGGGGGGGGGGGGGGGGGGGGGGGGGGGGGGGGGGACTAGTGTGTAACTGGGACATGTTGGGGGGGGGGGGGTGGGGGGGGGGGGGGGGGGGGGGGACTAGTGTACCTGGGACATGGACTTTTGGCCAAAGTGGGCAAGTTGGGCCGAATGGCCTGCTTCCACGCTATGACTCTATGATGTGGTCACCAGGAAAACATACAGACTCCACACAGACAGCACCCAAAGTCAGGAGTGAACCCTGGTGTCTGGCGTTGTGAGGCAGCAAATCTATCAGCAATTGTTCACTGGCAAATAAATTCTCAAATGCAATATTTAAACAAAGCTTTTGATCTATTTGTTTTCCAGCTCTCTGTGATTTTTATCCACTTTCATTTTCATGACAGTTGAAGATCTATTTTTTTGCAACCCATCCTATCATTTAGTGTTTCATTCCACTTGACGGTTGCATAGAGAATTGTGGTTTGTTGTAAAAGTGACGGAGGTGAGAAGGCTGGCACAACTGCAGGGAGCCGATCACTGTCTCTAAGATATAGCTGCACTGTCTGATGTTACTAAATTTAGAATAGAAGACACTTCATCTTGCACCATGGTCGATGCTCATATTCCAAAACTCACGTGCATTCTGTAAATAATAGACGCTCTTTGTATGGGAAGAGACTGACAGAGACCAAAGATCAAACCATGAAGCTAAAAGGGCTTACTGCTGTAAAATATTTTGTGTCTCCTCAGTGCATTGCAAAGAACATTGCTTAAACAAGGAAACAGGATGATATATTTAAATAAAACTGATAATAAATCTAATTATAAAATACAATAGGTCAAATTAAATGTCATAATCCACATCACAGTGAATAACTGGTCAGCACGGTGGCACAGCGGTAGAGTTGCTGCCTTACAGCGCTTGCCACGCTGGAGACCTGGGTTCGATCCTGATGACGGGAGGCTGTCTGTAAGGAGTTTGCACGTTCTCCCCATGACCGTGTGGGGTTTTCTCCGGGACCTTCGGTTTCCTCCCACACTCCAAAGACATACAGATAGGTTTATTGGCTTGGCTTTGTATACTTGGTACATGTGTAAAATTGTCCCCAGTGTGTGTATGCTTGTGTTAATGTGCGGGGATCGCTGTTCGGTGCAGACTTACTAAACTAAACTTGAATTTGAGGAAGATAGTAGTTCAGGTGTTTTATTCCAAAAGAGTAAAGTCATTTATCTTAAATAAAAATGTAATAACCTTGTTCCTTTCATAGATTTAAAAACATAACTCAATTTCTTAGCAATCAGTGTTGCAAATAGAATGTCACCCCTTGAATTTTAAGGTCAGAGAGTTTAATAATGATTCCATAAACAATCTGTGTCCCTCAGGATCAGAATTCTGCATCTTTTACTTTCTGCCTTCATGGAAAATGGAATAAAGTTTCGTAAGTTTCAGATTTCATTAATTGTACACCATTCTAGTTTCTGAGCACACCAACACCTCCTTGGAAGACTTAAGGGTCTGTCCCACTTGGTGATTTTTTCGGCGACTGTCGGCATCATCTCAGGGTTTCCAAACAATTTTGAACATTTCAAAATCCAGCAGCGACAAAAAAAAGTTGCAACAATTGAAAAAACACCGCACGTCAACATACGTCATCACGCCACAAGTTTCTGGTGACCCGATATGTCAGTCAATTATGCCGGCAGTCGCCAAAAAAAATCGCCTAGTGAGACAGGCACTTTGGGAAGTTTGGCATGTCCCAAGAAACGCTCACCAACTTATATACATGTGCCGTAGAAAGCATCTTATCAGGATGCATCACATCTAGATTTGGGAATAACTCCATCCAAGACCGCAAGAAATTTATAGATAACGAGACGTTGCCCTGACCATCACACAAGCAAGCAGTAAAGAAAGCGAATGGTATGTTAGCTTTCATTGCTAAAAGGATTTGAGGTATACGAGCAGAGCCGTTCTACTGCAGTTGTACAGGGTCTTGGGTGAGACCACACCTGGAGTATTGCGTACAGTTTTGGTCTCCAAATCTGAGGAAGGACATTATTGCCATAGAGGGAGTGCAGAGACGGTTCACCAGACTGATTCCTGGGATGTCAGGACTGTCTTATGAAGAAAGACTGGATAGACTTGGTTTATACTCTCTAGAATTTAGAAGATTGAGAGGGGATCTTATAGAAACTTACAAAATTCTTAAGGGGTTGGACAGGCTAGATGCAGGAAGATTGTTCCCGATGTTAGGGAAGTCCAGGACAAGGGGTCACAGCTTAAGGATAAAGGGGAAATCCAAAAACCGAGATGAGAAGAACTTTTTTCACACAGAAAGTGGTGAATCTCTGGAACTCTCTGCCACAGAGGGTAGTTGAGGCGCAGTTCATTGGCTATATTTAAGAGGGAGTTAGATGTGGCCCTTGTGGCTAAGGGGATCAGGGGGTATGGAGAGAAGGCAGGTACGGGATACTGAGTTGGATGATCAGCCATGATCATATTGAATGGCGGTGCAGGCTCGAAGGGCCGAATGGCCTACTCCTGCACCTAATTTCTATGTTTCTATGTCTACAAGACAGCCTCTCTTCCATGGACTCCATCTAAACTCCATGCTACCTTGGCAAGGCTGCCAGCATAATCAGGGACAAATCTCAACCCAGTCACTCCCTCTTCTGCCCTCTCCCAACAGGCAAAGGTTTAGAAGTTGGAAAACCAGGAACACTTTCTTCCCAGCTGTTACCGGCCAACTGAACAGTCTTCTCATCAGCTAGAGTGCTGTCCTGAACTCCCATCTACCTCAATGGAGACCTTTAAACCATGTTTAGTCATGACTTTATCGGAATTCAATGTTACTGTATATCTTTGCACTAAATGTTGTACATTTTATCCTTTATCTGTGCACGGTGGACAGCTTGATTACATTTGTGTAGAGTTGTTTCTCTGACTGGATGGCAAACAAAGAAAAGCTTTTCATTGTGCCTTGGTACACGCGACAGTAATAAACTAAACCAGACTATATTATCACAGAGAATGCCAGACAAAGTACCAGAATTTTCCAGTCCAACACAATTAATTTAATTAAAAATTAAGCTAAAAATATAAAACTTTGAACCGTGCACTATGAAACATCGAAGAGGTAAAAAAAAAATTAAATCAAAGGACATTCATTAGAGCACAATGTGATTAGTTCCTCCCCACAGCCTCTTAAAGTAAAATTAGTGCCTTTAAAAAATGGGTCAGGGTCTTGTGTGCTCAAGATACTCTCCAGGAAACATGAAGAACCTCCAGTGTATATTGTTGAAGGAGGCAATTGTTTAATGAAATATTTCTATCTAGCTTAATTAACATTGTAAAATATATCAAAGTGCTTGCAAAGCAATTAAGGAGTTAGTGAATACTGATCCAAAGGAGGTGGCGTGCAAGTTGACAAATGCTTTGTCAACAAGGAAAGTTTTCATGTGGAGACTAGTGGAGGAGTAATGAGGGAAAAAAATAGTTGTGAAAGTAATTCAGTCTTGTGGGACAGTTAGAGGCACGTTTAGCAAATAAGGGGAGATGTACAACTGAAATGGATTATAGAAGAGTTTGTAAGACATATAGGAATAGCTGCGACAAGAGATCACTGCGGTGGGATTTCAACACAACAGCAACATTATAAATAAGGAAATGGGGAAAAGAATTAAATTAATCTCAGGACAACAATATTGGGCTGCAGGGCAACAGAGGATGTACTTCCGTCGGCAGCTGAGGAAGCACAATCTGCCACAGGTAATGATGGTCCAATTCTACAGGGCCATCGTAGAGTCTGTTCTCACCTTCTCCATCATGGTCTGGTTTGGCTCGGCCACCAAGCATGACACCTGGAGGCTGCAGTGAATCGGCTGATCAGCAGAGAAGGTTATTGGCTGCAACCTTCCCTCCATTGATGAACTGTACACTGCAAGGGCCAGGAAGCGAGCGGGTAAGATCATCTCTGACCTCTCTCACCCTGGCCACAAACTCTTTGAATCACTTCCCTCTGGAAGGTGACCCCAGATTGTCAAAGCTGCCACAGCCAGACATAAAAACAGTTCATATCCATGAGTAGTTGCTCTACTCAACAGCCAAAAATCTGTAGCCTCCCTTTGATCTGGTATTTTTTTGGTTCATATGCTTGATCAATGGTGCTTTATCATTAATGTTTTTTTATTATTATTAATGTTTAGTGTTTTCTGAGTCATTCATAACTGTCACTGTATGTCATGTACTTGTGGGTATAGCACCAAGGCAAATTCCTTGTATGTGAATACTTGGCCAGTAATATTACTTATTACTTATTTATTTACAGTAACTCTAATATTCCTCTATCAGATTATCTTGAAATATTATGGCACAAGAAACTGCAGACTCTGGATTATTGAGTAAAACGCAAAGTGCAGGAGTAGCTCAGTGGCAGGAATGGGCAGGCAATGTTTCGGATCAGGTCAGCATCTGACTCACTGAATGCCCTTTAAACCCATTGGGACCTGTGTCCATCCTTCACGTTAAACTCGTTGTGGCCCCATGTTTTACATTCCATTTAAATCTACCAGGGATCAGTTTCCTTTGCTACCCGCGAACTCACTATGTTAAAATTCACCCCACTCACTGGAAAGTATTATGATGCTATATACAGTAAACCCTCATTATAACGGACCATAGGGAGGAGGGGTGGTGTCCGTTATTGCCAATAGTCCACTATAACCAAGTCAGGGATTATAAGTGGTAGAAACAAAGAACTGCAGGTGTTGGTTGATATAAAAAAGGACACAAAGTGCTGGAGTATCTCAGCAGGTCTGGGCACATCTCTGGAGAACATGGATGGGTGATGTTTTGGGTCAGGACCCTTCTTCAGATGCACGCTCTGGAGCTAAGGAAGCTGAAGAAGCAGTATGGGCCCTCATTGGTGGCAGTAGGTCCAACGTGGAAGGTACTGGGGGTGGCAGTGCAAGCTAGGGGAAGCATCAACAGCTGGGACTGGAAGCTGCCGGGGTGGCAGTACAGACTGGGCCAGATATGGCGTTGGCAGCTTAAATTAATACCACAAAATATTTAAACAAATAGACCTGACATCATGCTGTAAATTATAATGTGTAGGAAGGAACTGCAGATGCTGGTTTAAAATGAAGAGAGGCACAAGAAGCTGGAGTAACTCAGCGGGACAGGCAGCATCTCTGGAGAGAGGGAATGGGTGACGTTTCGGGTCTCGAGCTTCTTCAGAAGGGTCTCGACCCCAAACGTCACCCATTCCCTCTCTCCAGAGATGCTGCCTGTCCCGTTGAGTTACTCCGGCTTTTTGTGTCTCTATCTATAGTATGAATCATTAAATGTGATGAGTGAAAATAATATCAGGACAGAAGCAATTGGCCAGAGTGTGGTTTGTAAAATGATGCGCATCTTCAATAGAGGAATAACAAATGAAAGAGTTAGGTTTGGAGAGTCTGTGCAACAGACGGACTGAAGCGGCTGGGGAAGTGTTGTTTACTAGGTGAAGGTAGGCAGCTCTAAATCAATGTAGACTCCAGGGCTTCCAGTAATGTAGTTCAATCTAAAAGAGAAGAACTGGAGTTGGAAATGAATATGCAGCACAGATTGAAAAAACAGTATCTGTATTCCCCAGGTTCATTTAAAAGGAATGCCTTGGGTCAGATGAGACCATTCTTGATGTGGAAAGGTTGATTGGGTGTCATGTGATGCCTGTGCACAAATTCACCATATGGTACGTGTTGGTAAAGAGGAAAATATCAATGATAATCCTCCAAGATCCAAAAGTAACAACATAGAAATAAATAGATCCCCTAGCTGCAGCTGGATGAGCAGCATTAAGGAAAGGTGGTTAAAAAAGCTGGATAACAAAGGGCTTTAGTAGACGATAAGAAGCCAAACGGGAGGCCATTCAACTATTCATGCCTCCTCTGACATTCAATAAGATCCATGGCTGATATTTCACTTCAGAAGGAAGATATTATGTGTGACTGCTGAAGATGCATAGAGGTCAGGAATAAAAAAATACAATGACAGTCACAGGGATTAAAAAAATCATCCCTCGCCCTTTGACAAGAATGTGTCAATGCAGTGACAGGATGGAAATTCGATTGCAGGCACTTCAATGGGGCAGGAGGAAATGATTGCACAATTTTGGATTGTGCAATCCAAATGTGTCCAAATGGGGAGGGGGGGGGGAGGGGGAGAGGGAGAGGGAGAGGGAAGATGGCGATACAAGGAATTGGGGATGCTGGTTCACAAAACACGGAGTAATTCAGCATGTCATGCCAGAAAAAAATCCCTGGCCAATTCCACCTCGGACTATCCACGATTGGACTTTGCTGGCTTTACCTGGCATTAATGTTATTCCCTTATCATGTATCTACAGTATATACTGCAATTGGCCCAATTGTAATCATGTATTGCCTTTCTATTGACTGGAAGGTGTGCAACAAAAGCTTTTTACTGTACCCCGGTGCACGTGGCAATAAACTAAATTGATCGACCAAGACAAGATTAAAGTCCTTGCTGCTTGTGAGACCTTGCTATGACCAGAGCAGCTGACACACTTTTTTGCACTAAATTCAACCATTGTCCTAGTTACTGCACTGTATTCCTTTTCTTCTCATCAAATGCACATTGACGTTAATTCGGCTATATTTTAGGCAATAGAGCCCGAGGGAAACCAGGAGACATTAAAAAGTGCAGAGCGCTTATGACCATTAGCTCCCTTCCCCTAATTTCTTGCAGGCGGAAAGCAATTACATTAACAGAGAAATGAAATTTACCTATTAATGACGCAATGGAAGATATGACTTCTTTTACGCGATTAGAACTTATCACCTGCAGCTTTCATGTATAATAAAGTAGGCAATTCCCACAAAAAAGTTAACATCAAGCTTAACCACTATTAGAAATGGAGGATAAATGCAACCTAGCTGCTGCATCGCTGTTACATTGTGGTATTTATAACTTCTGTTTACTAATTACAAAAATGTCTCTTGCTTTAGGGAGCACAACTTCATTTGCTTCTGCATGTTATTGCACATCGTGAGAGTTATTAATTTGCTATTTATACACTAAATACCGATTGTCAAAGTTGCAGGAGAACAAAGCTTTTTGCTGATGTTAAAGGTTAGCACAGACGTTCAATGGATGTACTAAAAATAAACAGTGCGTCGTGTTCAACGCAGCTCCTTTACTTCAGGGAACCTTATGCAAGAATTCTGGAATAACAATGTGTCCTAAAGGGCAGGGTTTTGTATGAACTTCTCCACAGATACACAAAGGTGGCTTGGAAATTCTATCACCTTTTAATTCATTGTACGGCAGAGTTCAAACAAACACCAACGTTTACTTTTGGATTTGTCCACATGTCCTGCTAATATGGATGGCCTTTTAGCCTATCAGGCAAATGTTGACATCAGACGTGTATATTAGACAAATATTGTCACAAGATCCCAAGTGATAGGAACAGAAACAAATACGTTTCAATTATTACTCCCGTCGGTTCTAATTTCATACGATCATAAGTGATAGGAGCAGAATTAGTGCATTCGGCCCATCAAGTCTACTCTGCCATTCCGATCGTGACTGATCTACCTCCCTCCTAATCCCATTCTCCTGCCTTCTCCCATAACCTCTGACACCCGTACTAATCAAGAATCCATCTATCTCTGCCTTCAGTGTATCCACTGACTTGGCCTCCACAGTCTTCTGTCTTTCCGCTGACTGTTTAGCACATAACAAATGTTTTTCACTGTAACCCAATAAACTAAACTTAAAAATGTTAGCTCCCAAAGTGTTCCCATCAGTTTTGTTCCCTCAAACAAAGACACAGAGTGTTGGAGTAACTCAGCAGGTCAGGCAGAATCTTTGGAGACCATGGACAGGTGGTATTTCAGGTCGGGGCTCTTCTTCAGACTGCTCCCTCAATCCTTATCATCGTTCCCTCATTTATTTCCAAGTAACCTATTTCATTTTTCATGCCCATTAACAAACCCAAACCCCAACCTACCACCGCCCAACATCGTAAATTCTCCCGTCTCCCGGCTGCATGCAGAGATGTTACGGTGGCCCCATCAATGTACCTGCACTTCTTTCACTTGTGAGAGGAAAATGGAGCATGGTGAAAACCCACTGGACCACAGAGGAAATGTGCAAACTCCAGAAAGGCAGCACCCCAGGTCAGGATCAAACTCATGGCACTAACCTTGGGCAGCAACAACACAACCTGCACACACTCCTCAGGCTACATCATCTATGCTGTTGGATCATGTAGCCATAGCCATAGAGTCATACAGTGTAGAAACAGGCCCTTCAGCCCAACTTCCCCATACTGACCAACATATCCCATCCACGCTAGTCCCATCTGCCTGCATTTGGCCCAACTTCTAAACCTGTCCTATCCATGTACCTGTCTAAATGTTTCATAAACATTGCGATTGATGCAAGGAGATGGATGGGCATGCAATCTGACATCAGTGTATGCTGCTGTTGTGGACATTGGTGGCATTGAACACTGAATTTGTTCCCAGCTGGGGAGTTGAGGCTTGCTTCAATCAGTTGGAGACTTCCATCTTCTTTTATGGTGTTCGCCGTTCAATTTTTCTTTTACTAATGTTCATAAATCATAGAAATCTTCCAATAACCACAGATCTCCCAAGTCATTTCCTTCCCCATCACCTTCACGATATAAGCTAACACCCTGAACATCTCCACCCATCTCCTCACCAGAATCTCCTCCTCGTCACCTTCAAACACCTCCCTCTCCCTCACTGATCTCTGCATCTTCTAACTGTAATGGTGGGAAATTGTGGGTGCAAACCCTTTGTCAGTGTTTAGGTAGAGTCAGAGAGTCATACAGCATGGAACCAGGCCCTTCGGCCCTACATGTCCACGCTGACCAAGATGCCCCATCTGCACTGGTCCCACCTGCTCATGTTTGGCCCATATCCCTCTAAACTTTTTCTATCCATGTCTGAATGCCTCTTAAATGTTGTTATAGTAGCTGCCTCATGTACCTCCTCTGGCAGCTCGTTCCATGTGCCCATCACCCTCTGTGTGAAAAGGTTACAACTCGGGTTCCTATTAAATCTTTCCCCTCTCAACTTTGAGCTATGTCCTCCGCTTCTTGATTCCCTTGCTGTGGGGAAAAAGACTCCGTGCATCTACCTTTTCTATTTCCCTCATGATCACACACATCTCCCCAAGATCACCCCTCAAGCTCCCGTGCTCCTAGCGATGTGTAAGGCCTATTTGGCTACTTTAAGAGAAGAAAAAAAAACTGTGGCAAATGCAGTGAGAAAATTCTGAAGCTCGTGGCCTTTGACAACTTTGTTGCTGCTATTGAAGCAATTTTGCTGTCAAAACCTACCAGAAGCCTGAACTGGTAATGTGAATATCCTGTGGTTGATTGCAGGTACAGAGGTGACGGTGCAATAGAGGGTCAAAGCCCTGTTGGAATTTATATACTAGCATGAGAATTTGAGATGTGAACAGTTGCTTAGCCAGAAGCAAATATATGCTTTGATGGGTAAATGGAACTGTGCGAGTTAGGCTGAGAGGGTTTGAAAGAGCTTGAATTTACAGAGGGTGGGAGATTGGAAACCAGCCACATATGACAGACACATATGACAGACAGGACTAGTAGCATGCGAGGCTGGGAAAGCACATCTCAGACCCGCAAACCCTCAGCATAGGAGCACGACAAGGCTGTGTACGCTCCACTCTCTCTCTACACCAATGACTGCACCTCCACTGACTCCTCTGTCAAGCTTCTCAAGTTTGCGGACAACATAACCCTGATTGGACTGATCCAGGATGGGGAGGAATCTGCCCACAGACAGGAAGCGACACAGCTGGCGTCCTGGTGCCATCGCAGCAACCTGGAGCACAATGCTCTTAAGATGGTGGAATTGATTGTAGATTTTAGGAGAGCTCCCCCTCCCCTCCCCCCACTCACCATCAACAACACCACAGTCACATCTGTGGAGACCTTTCAGTTCCTGGGAACCATCATCTCCAATCTCCAATGAGGGGCTACCATCGACTCCACAATCAAAAAGGCACAACAGAGGATGTACTTCCTGCGGCAGCTGAGGAAGCACAATCAGCCACAGGCAACAATGGTCCAATTCTATACGCCCATCGTAGAGTCTTTCCTCACCTTCTCCATCATGGTCTGGATTGGCTCAGCCACCAAGTATGACATCCGGAGGCTGCAGCGAATCGTCTGATCAACTGAGAAGGTTATTGGCTGCAACCTTCCCTCCATTGACAAACTGAACACAGCAAGGGTTAGGAAGCGAGTGGGTGAGATCGTCTCTGACCCCTCTCACCCTGGCCACAAACTCTTTGAATCACTTCCCTCTGGAAGGTGACTCTGGACTGTCAAAGCTGCCACAGCCAGACATAAAAACTGCTTTTTTTCCCCCACAAGTAGTAGCTCCACTCAATAACCAAAAATCTGTTGCCTCCTTTTGCTCTGGTATTTTATTTAATTCACATGTTTAATCAATAATGTTTTATTATTAATGTTTAATGTTTTACGTGTCATTCCTAACTGTCACTGTATGTCATGTTGTCACTAGTGGGCGGAGCACCAAGGCAAATTCCTTGTATGAGAATACTTGGCCAATAAACTTATTCATTCATGCATGATTAATATAGGGTGAGAACTTAAATAAAATGCATAGGCAAGGGTTCTAGCACCAGATCAGCTTAAGCAGGGGGCAGTCTGGCAAAGTTACAGTCAAGGAAGTATGAAGTTTTAATAAAGCTCAGGTCAATTATTGGAGTAGTCCCAGAATCAAATACATGTTTGAGTCTGGAATAAATTTGCTTCAGTCTTAAACAAAAGATTCAGCCAAAGGCAACACCTACAGCCTTCCCGGTACAGTAAAATCTCAGTTATCCAGTATGTCGGACATGACAAGCCCTGGTCAATACAATTTGCCAACTGATAACTCAATGGCCTACATGTTCCTTCTGGGGCAGCCTGGGACTCGATTAGATCAGATGCTGTTCCAAGTGGCCGTGTGTGCAGGTTGGATGCAGCCTGCAGCGGCATGGAGTGACAGACCTGCGGTGGAGGACACCGACAACATCACCTGGACAGGCCGACCCTGCAACTTTGACACAGTACTGCTGCCAGGTCAACAAACATTTATGACCAAGTTTATACTCTACACTTTGGACTTGAATCATACAAGATAGCACTGGAAACGTGGTGACTCTCATCTACTGCCTCAACGTAATCTACTATTCCCGCACTCCCATACTGAAGTACGGATTTGCCTATGTATAGTAAGAATTTTATTGAAGTATGCAAAAATAAATTTTACTGCACAAAGACACGTGACAATAAAGTACCATTGATTTTGCATCAATCTTCTCAAAAAAAGCATTATCACAATGAAAGCTGAACACTTCTGCAGTAAATAAAACACAAATATTAATGTCACTGCGCCTGAAGAAGGATTCCAACCTGAAACATCACCTTTTTTTTTCTCCAGAGATGCTGCCTGACGCTTTGAGTTTTACCAGCATTTTGTGTCTATCTTCGGTATAAATCTGCAGCTCCTTCCGACACATATTAATGTAACTTTTTTTTTTACTTCTTAGCTTCTGCCACTATTCCTGAGGGATTTTGCATTTCCGAGAGTCTGGTGTGAACCTATTCGATGTTTAGTTCAGCAGATGTAACTCATAAAGCTTGTTCTAACATGATAAACATAAATTCATCCCTTTAATGAAAACAGTGATTCATCACTCTTGTGAATTAAGTCAACAGTTCGATCAAAAACTAAATGAGTACCAAACTGTTGAATTAATAAAACCAAATACACATAAAAAAGGTTGAGTGATGAAAAAAAATCAACTTGGGAACTTTTTGTTAGCTCATCAAAATGTCTACACGCAAGACTATCATCTGCAACTCAATGGGTTACAAGCTCACAAGTTACAGGAGTAGAATTAGGTGATTCGGCTCATCGAGTCAACTCCGCCATTCGATCATGGCTTATCTCTGCCTCCTAATCCCATTTTCCTGCCTTCTCCCCATAAGCCTTGCCACCTGTTCTAATCAAGAATTTGTCTATCTCCGTCTTAAAAATATCTACTGACTTGGCCTTCACAACCCTCTGTGGCAATGAGTTCCACAGATTAACTGTACTCTAACTAAAGAAGTTCCTCCTCACCTCCTTTCTGAGGCTCCTTTAATTCTGAGGCTGTGACCTCTGGTCCTAGGCTCTCCCACTAGTGGAAACATCCTTTCAATGAGGTCCCCCCTCAACCTTCTAAACTTGTCAGATCATCCGAACTTGGCCCCCGTATGAAAATGGCAAATATAAATATTCAGGATGTCAGGCTTGTTAAAGACTTAGAATGCTTCTGAATTTCCTGAGTATACAAAGCATTTAATATTAGAATTTGATTTTTTCATCAATGAGGGTGGCATAGTGGCGCAGCTGGTAGAGATGCTGCCTCAAAGCACCAGAGACCCATATTCAATCCTGTCATTGTGTGCTGTGCGTGTGGCATTTGAACGTTCTCCCTGTGACCACCAGGCCCTCCAGTTTCCTCCCACATCCCAAAGACATGCGGGTGTACAGGGTGGGTGAAAGGTGAGATAACCAGAACGAGCGTGAATGGATGATCGACATTCAGCATAGACTCGGTGGGCTGAAAACCTCTTTCCATGCTGCATCCTTAAACCAAATTAAACTATATTTCAGTTAAAACTAAAATTAATTGATCATTTAAAAATACTTCAAAAAATTAGAAACATGAAAGCAAATACACAATTAAAAAAATATGAATCACCTTTAATTCTAGACTCATCCAATTCGATGAGACTGTGGTGGATCTGTGGAATTCATTGCCACCGAAAGCTCTGGAGGCAAATGGACATTTTTTTTCTGGTGGAGATTGATAGATTCTTGATTAGTATGGATGTCAAGGAATATTGGGAGAAGGCAGGAGAATGGGATCGAGAAAGACAGATAGATCAGCCATAATTGAATAGCAGAGACAATAGGTCTATTGCCATTCAATGTGATCATGGCTGATCATCCCCAATCAGTATCCCATTCCTGCCTTCTCCCCATATCCCCCGACACCACTATTTTTAAGAGCCCTATCTAGCTCTCTTGAAAGCATCCAGAGAACCTGCCTCCACCGTCCTCTGAGGCAGAGAATTCCACAGACAGACAGGCAGAGAAGACCTGATGGGCCGAATGGCCTAATTCTACCCTGACAAGTTACAAACTTATCAATTCTCTCCATGCGTATGTGAAGCTGCTCCTGCTCCAGATCTAATGACCAATATACTGTCTGGCAATAGAGTGCAGTCGCAAAAATGCCAAGGGCATGGCTTTGCAACTTCCACCTCTGTATGAGATTCCCCAAACCTGATGATTACGGGGGTGTTTCTGACCAGAACATTTGGTCTCAGTTGCAATGGTGCAATCATGAAATTGAACCATCTTTGTTTCTTCTGTCTATGAAAGCACAGAATCGTGATCGAATTGTGATGGATAGTGAAATTATCCACGGCTTGATCAGCGAAGGTCCCTATCCAATAATCTATTGATCACGAATGGCATCAAAGTTGACAAGTATGTCATCTCTATACCTTATATGATTTAGTTAAATCATATCTGTTATGTCCTAAGATACAGATTAATTGATATTGGTATTCTTGCAATGGCCACAGTACTTCACATGAAGAAAAACATCAATCCAAACGTGAATGGTCACAGCATGGACATAAAGACCCCTTAAGCTGCTGACTCTGAGCTAAATCAAAACCAAAACAATGTGTTCATTTGTAGATCTTTGGCAAATGCAGCAAGGGCAAAAATACAAAATAGACAAGAAACATGAGAAGATCACAGTTGCAACCACGAACAATAAAAGATTTTGTGAAAGCTTTTTTCCCCCCCAAATTTAATTTGACAGCTGAATGATTTTTTAGCACTGCTTGAGCGGTATTTATTGCACCCTGCTGGAAAATACATGTGCAAATCAATGGCACTGGTGGGATGCCTCTCCTACAGAACACCCTGGTGACATTCACTGGAGGGCAACCTGCATTCATGAACATGAAAATAAAATAAAATCAATGGGAAAGTTAAGGGTGGTGCCGACAACAGGAGCTATGCAGCAACTGGAGCACACAGCTGTGTGGCAAGTTTAATGGTGAACGTTAACATTCAGATCACATTTTTTTTTCTTATCACAACCAGAATGTTTTCCCACTGGAGAAAAGGAGAAATATATACAATTTTAAAGAAAGGAGGAATGTGGCAATGCACTCTCACACATGACAGGATGGCATTCCAAGGGAGATGCTTCATCGAAAGTTACATGCCAGCAGAGCAAACACAAGCTGCCCACAACCTCTCACAGGAATTGTGTTGAATTCTTTCATACTGCATTATGCAAGATCAAAATGACAGAAATAATGAACGAGAAGAAAACTGATTGATATTATGGCACAATAGAAGTGTTGAATCATCAGTGATTTATCAATTATGATTTGGATAAATTACATTGCACAAGCCTTGTACGGATTAATGGGAAAGAACCATAGATTGAAACAGTGAAGGTATCTCAGTCCTGCCAGAGAATAAGAAGGAAGAGATGGATAGGTTCATCTTAGGTTTGTTGGGATAATTGTCTTTTGCATGATGGAGACCATTCAGCCCATCGCATTCAGTTTGGCCCTCACTGGACCTCAGTCAGGAGGCTTCGGGCGACAGCCGCAAGAGCAATGTTAGCAGTGTTAGAAATAAACTGGAAGAACCAGAGTTATCTTACGGACTCCTCTCAATTACTGCAGGGAACACAGCCATACCGGCCGGCTTTCAGAGGAAATTAAATGTCACCAGAAGCTGCTGTCTGTACCGCAGCTGAAAAACAATTCCGTGACACAGCCACAGATGTCAAAGGGACGCGAACCAATTAATTGCTGGTCAGGCAGGATTTGAATGTCAACACTCCAAATCTAATCACGAAAGTCTCAGATACGCATTTTGCAATAATCCCCCTGGGATTCATGTCTGCCTTTATTATTAGTGAAATAGCTAATAAAAAGAAACACATCCCAAAGCAAACTGGGTCAGGATTCCTGCCTGTTCTGTGGCCATAAATTTACCTATTATCCTTTTTTTTCAGCATTATGAGGAGGAAATACAGTAAGGTCATACCTTCCACTTCTTTGTTTTATGAGGCACTCCACAGATGTTATTGAAAATTATATCATATGAAATTCAGCAATTAAGATAACAGTCCATGGAAACATCAAACAACAGAACTCCTGGGAACCATATTTTAATCTTGTTTCCTTATTCAGCACTATGAGCAACATTACAGTCAATGTTATTAAGTCATTTACGAAGGTAATATCAGATGCGAAACATCTTGCATTTTCATCATAAATACAGTAGTGAATTTGAGTTGATGGGTATGCTAGCTTTGATTACATCCTCTGCTGAGATGTGGGTGTTTTGGGGGCTAGGTCAGTGGGTGGGTGAGAAGTATTTGACTGTGTGCAAATTATCGTGGCCACAAGCAACTGACTTTTATTTCTGCTGTCGAAAAGTTAACCAGAATATATTGAAAACGCTAATGGGATAGTAATCGTTATAACAGAAGGGGCGAGGCATCACATGCAGTTGAGGGGAGATCTGATGGTATGTCAGATTATGAGTGGCATAGATAGGCGAGAACCTTTGTCCCAGAATGGATATACAAAATACAGTAAGGGTTTAAAGGACTTTGTGGAGAAATTTTTTATTTTTACACAGAGGGTGGTGAGTGCCTTGAACATACTTATTGGGGTGGTGGTGGAGGCAGATAATGGCATTTAAGAGACATTTGGATAGGAACATGGATATGCAGGGAATGGAATGACACGGATTATGTGTAGGCAGATAAGAATTGGTCTTAACATCATGTTCAGCACGTATATTGTTGAACAAAGATCCAGTTTCTATGCTGTACTGTTCTACATTCTATGTTTTATGAGGACCTCCATGTGCATTGGAAATTGGTGTGTAGAGTCACAGAATAGTATCGCATTCAGGAGACCATTTAGTCCTTTGATTTTGCACCAGCTCGTATAAAGTGAAATCCAGTAGGTCTCTCCCTTGTTCCAGATTTGACATTATCCTTTTTTGGAATTGTTGGCACCCATTTTTCTTGATACAACGAATCACCTAAATTTATTTTAAAAGATATTATTGATTCAATATCCACTGCCTTACCAAATTCAGCATTCCAAATCTTAATCATACAAGATTTATCTTGATGTTGTCTCTGTCTCACCTCTCCTCTTTACATGGGTACCTTCCCTCTCCACATTAGCCCTGATGCAAGGTCTCAACCCAAAATGTTGAAACATCATTTTCCCCTCCACATCGGCTACCTGGCCCACTGAGCTTCGCCAGCATTTTGTTTTTGTTCCCGATTCCAACAATTCCATCTATTTCTCCACCTGAGATTATCAACCTTTCAGCCATCAGAAACTATTAAATGTAAAACTGTTATGATTTTAAATGGACTTCATCAAATCTTCCCTTAACTTTCTGAGAATAGCAACTGTAATCCCTCATTCTGAAAACAAATGAATCTCTTCCATACAAGCTCTTAAAAGTCCCAGAGTTTTTAATGGCCTCTTGAATAGGTCTCCTATAAAGGGTTTCAATTGTAATTATTACATATCAATCTGACAGATGAATTAGTCATAATTTATTCTGTCAATCCATCCAAAAACCTTTTTCATCAATATGGAGACCCATTAATCGAGTCCTAAAACCATGACTTACATTTATTTACACCTCTCAGTTACCTCAAAGCATGACATGTGCCATGAATTACTTTGAAGTTCACAAGAAATTTTAGCACTTATCCAATCAACAAAATGCCATACTCCACGAGAGCCCCAAGTACCGACGAGTGGCCATAACCGCAAGGCCCCTGTCCCACTTAGGAAACCTGAATGGAAACCTCTGGAGACTTTGCGCTCCACCCAAGGTTTCCGTGCGGTTCCCGGAGGTTGCAGGTGGTTGCCGGAGGTTGCAGGTAGTGGAAGCAGGTAGAGAGACTGACAAAAACCTCCGCGAACCGCACGGAAACCTTGGGTGGGGCTCAAAGTCTCCAGAGGTTTCCGTTCAGGTTTCCCAAGTGGGACAGGGGCATAAATCTCCAAGTTCGAATCAAGGCAAACTCAGGAGGGCTCTTGGAATGAACTCGTACAGTGGGACAGGGCTTTTAGGAGTGGTTCTCAGGTTTATGCAGAAATTTGTTGGTTGAGCCTCAGAGGTCAAAGGCACAAAGTTCAGAGAGGGATGGCCTCAAATGACAGATAAATGGAAACTCAGGATCATCCATGTCGATTAAACATTTTAATATCTATCTAAGGTGCCAGAATACATAACTGGAGCAAGATTTAATAATTAATCTTTAAATCGATGTTGCACCAAAGTACAGAATTTCTGTCTTCAGTGTATAATTTGAGTTAGTTATTGTCAATTAAAATTTAAAAAGTGTCTGCAGACCGATAACATCAGATAGCATTGTCCATACACATGGCAAACAATGGGGAAACTATTGAAATTGTCTGAATGCTTGTCATGAATACATATTTGGTTGTTTCCATCTCACTACAGAGGGAACAAATGGTATTTTTCCAAGGGGCACACAGTCTCTCAGGTCAGTGCCAAAGTTTACTTTGTTGGTTAGATGTCATGAAGCACAAGTTTGGCTCTTGGTGTCAGGACTAGTCAAGATACAAGGTTGCAAATGCCATACACACAAGGCTTTACAAACAATAACTGATTGCTAACACTAGGAGCTGCAGATGCTGAAATCTTGAGCAAAACACACAGTGCTGGTGGAACTCAGTGTGTCGGGCAATATCTGTGGAGGGAATGGAGAGATGACATTTCGGGTCAAGGTTTTGACTCAAAATCTCATCTGTCCACTCCGTCAAGGATCAGTCTCACCCCGGTCGCTCCCCCTTCTCTCCTCTCCCATCAGATAAGAGATATGGAGGTTTAAAATGCATACCTCCAGATTCAAGGACAGTTTCTTCCCCGTTGTTGATCATCCTCTCACCAGTTAGAAAGCAGTTCTGACCGATTATCCCCTTCATTGGTGACTATGCAAACTATCTTTAATCCAACTTTATTGGATGTTATCTTACATTAAACGTTGCACTTGTTATCCTGTATCTGTGCGGGATGGTAATCATGTGTGTTTTTTTCTTTGACTGGATACCATTTTGTTGTACCTCATTACACATGACAATAAGAAACTACACAGTTGTTTGGATGAAGATATATGTGAAAAATGAACAATACAATGGGCCTAATGAAAATTGCCTCTACTCTGAAGATTTTCTCCTAAAAACTGCAAAAAGCAACATTTGCACTGCAATAAGCATGCTGCGTTTCAAGCGACCAAGTGCCACCTGTTCCAACGCATGCATCTGCAGATTGATTTGACTTGACACTGCCTCTGCTCACGGGCTGTCGTCATTATCTTTTCATGGCAGAAATCACTTTGCAGCAACATTAAAGACGGTGTGAAAGAGCTGTGACATTTCCTGACAACATTTACAACCCAACCAAGATCAAGCAAAGTACCCGCATCAGCACAATAGCTATTAATTCTGTGTTTATGATCAGCTTCATGCACCTGGTACTGTGGATATAATCCCATAGTGATGCAAAGTGAAGTGAGATTCCTTGAAAGGATGTGTCCTATTCTCTGTGAAGTGTTACACTTCATTCTGCAGTCTAGATTTTAATTTGCTGGTTTTTGAAAGGACATGCGTATCCTTCCGTATTGTTACAGGAAACCCTTCCAAATTTACTGAAAGGATAAATGAACCAATGTCAATATTCTCTACAAGGTCAATGACCCCGGTAGTGAGACCTAATTAACCTCAGTCGGCAGTGTTGGGCAGGCTCATCTTTCACTTGTGGGAACAGATGGTCCAATCAAAGTCCTACCTGGCAAGAGATTACCAATGGTGTGAGGAAAATATTCAACAATGGTACTCAAAGCCCACCTTGTGGAAATCCACCATTCCTACCAACCTCTTGACATCTCTGGCCAACGCCTGGTCAAAGTAGAGGAGCAGCATTCGACTTGGTCTTGAATATGTCAAGTATGTGTGTTTGCAGAATGAAGCTGCTCTGTTTCAGCCACCAGTGAGGTTCATCGCCTACAAATCCCATCCCACCCTCTCCGGCTGTGGAGCTCCCACAATGACCATGTTAACTTCCTCATAACCCACAACAGCTGCCATTGTCCCCAAGGGACTGCCGAAGATCTGTACGGGAGGTGGGAAGGGTATGTTCAAATATGCAATTCTTCCACTCTCCTTGTACTGCACATTCCCAAGTTAAAGGCATTTCAGACTAAACTAAATCCACACTTTGCACAAATTGACCTTAATTAACCCAGACTTGATTAGTACGGGCGTCAGGGGTTATGGGAAGAAGGCAGAAGAATGGTGTTGAGAGGGAAAAGATAGAACAGCCATCATTGAATGGCTGAGTGGACTTGACGGGCCATATACCTAATTCTACTTCTATAACTTATGAACATGAACTTGATAAGAAAATCGGAAATGTTGAGAAACAGCATGATTTCCTCAGCTCACTAACTTGTATCCTCAGTCTTTGATAAAGAGCTCTGTACACATGTGCAGATGCCTCTCTGAAACCAGTGAGTTACAGTTACAATCAGTGATGAACCAAGCAACATTTTGATGTCCATCTGCCTGACTGGACTGTTGGCAGAAAAATGAAAAATATGCACAAAAAGTTGTTTTTAATTCATAACGATGGCGCTCATTGTGATTAATCTTGGATAACTCCTTGAAGGAAGGTCAGATTGAGAAGGGTGTTCTGTGAAAAATGAAAAGTGTCAATGATCTGGCTTCAACGATGCTTATTCCAATGGAATTGTGCAAAGTGGAGTTACAGTCACACATAAAGTCCTCGTTCACAACGTCTTTTAGACCTTGTGTGGTTGTTATCTGCTGTAAATGATATTTTGCGCATTAGTTAGCTGCTAAAAATAGTTGACCGATAAATGTAGGAAGGCAAATGTCAAGATAAACTGAAAATAAGCTATTTTGAAGATGGTTTGCAACATATTGAAAAATCCATTCCTCATCAGCCTTGCACATTTAGCATTTGAATGCACACATGACAGCTCATCAATACGACAGAAAACTCAGACTTTCTTTGAACATATGACTATTTTGGAACAAAAATAAATTGATGTTAACAGGCAACTGCTCATGAGCATTCTTCTATTCAAGGAGTGCATGACTCCGAATTGGCTTAGAATTGCCAATAATGTTGTGAGGTTACTGAGCCGTAAATCAAACACCAATGTTTCATTCAATGGGATTTTGGAATGAGATTTATGCTGGTTTTATGCTACATTTCATTGTCCAAATTCCATCAGTCCTAAGCACTTCAACTGAGATGCAGCTAATAGAGCCATAGGGTGATAGAGTCTGCAGGATCCATTAAGCTGAAGTCAGTATATTATAGCCGTCTAACATTTTTAACATTTTAGTTTTTATCTGTCTATACTTTTGTAGGTGGGATTTGATACATAGAAGGGGTGTGTCTATTTCTGGAGTGCAGACTCATAGATTAGCAATCAGTTGGGTCTCGGAAGGATGGTGAGAATACAGTTTTTTATCACACACACCCGACATGATCATGACACACACAAGTTAATGAGACGACATACTTTTATAAGAAGAAACTTTCATATGATTTATGACACGAATGGAACAGCGATTAAGAATGGAAAGTGACAAATTATTTATTTGCTATGTACTACCAATAAAAGACCCATTAATCAAGAAACAACGTTTGGAAGATTCGTTTTTACTATCTTAAGTGTGTCGTGAGTGCATAAAATATACCTCCTAACCATCCCCGAGCAGGAATGGCTATCCAAGTTGGACTTTGAGAACATCGTAAAGACTGCCATTATAAGGCCCTTCGGTCCAACTTGCCCACACCAGCCGACATGTCCCACCTGCCTGGGTTTGGGCCATATCACTCCAAACCTGCCCTATCCATGTACCTGTCTAACTGTTTCTTAAACATTGGGATAGTCCAAGCCTCAACTACCTCTGCCAGCTTGTTTTATACACCCACCACCCTTTGTGTGAAAAGGTTACCCCTCAGATTCCTATTAAATCTTTTCCCCTTCACCTTAAACCCATGTCATCTAGTCCTCAATTCACCTACTCAGGGCAAAAGACTGTGCATCTACCCGATCTATTCCTCTCATGATTGTATACACCTCTATAAGATCACCCCTCATCCTCTTGCATTCCAGGGAATAGAGACCCAGCCTACGAAACTTCTCCCTATAACTCAGACCCTCTGGTCCTGGCAACATCCTCTTAAATCTTCTCCGTACCCTTTCCAGCTTGAAAACATCTTCCCCATAACAACAGCATATTTCCTGCAACTACAATATATTTCCTAAAACCTAGAATAGGAAATAAAAAGCCTTTCCTACTTGTTGGTAGTTCATCCCACTGTTACTAACCACCTCACAGAGTATTTGATGAACGTGTATCAGCACTGCAACAATGCATAGACTCCAAAGTGTTGGCATTACAGACCAGGTCAGGAATAATTTCACCAATGGTCATTTCTCCACTATTTTTCTGTGATTTTTTGCTGAGTTTCAAAATCTTAACCAATCATATCCGACCTCCAATGCATAATCTACTCAGCAATCGCGTTGAATAGGCTTACGAGTCGGAAGCCAGTGCAATTAGGGGACCAGCAATTGGGAGTGGGAGTAATATGGTCCAATGTGTTTTAAAAGATCGAATGTCTGAAGCAGCTTTCTCAAAAATGTACGCAGCACCTTCTGCAAAGTCCACAATCAATGAAACCATCATCGCCAACCATGAAGGAGATATCTGGGCAATCCTCCATCAGTTAATTTTGGTGATCACATTGCTCAGTGACAAAGGATGAATTATGCACCCAAGTTCTATAGCCATCTTCCATTCTCTGCCATTTTAGTTTACTTTAGAGAGATACAGCGCAGAAACAGGCCGTTCGGCCCATCGAGTCCATGCCGACCTGTGATCCCCACATATTAACATTATCCCCACACACACACTAGGGACAATTTTTACATTTACCGACAAGCCTGTATATCTTTGGAGTGTGGGAGGAAACCGAAGATCTCGGAGAAAACCCACGCAGATCACGGCGAGAACATGCAAACTACATACAGACAGCACTCATAGTCGGGATCGAACCCGGGTCTGCGGTGCTGCAAGTGATGTAAGGCAGCAACTCTACCACTGCGCCACTGTGCCGGAAAGATTTGTGGGGAAATTATGCTGCTTTTGGAGATGTCGCTTTGTCCTGTTTCTACTATACATTAAACAGTCCATTTCTGTGTGAATTAACATTGTGTGCTGGACATTGGACTGCCTGGTGTGCTACAAGATCCTCCCATTCCAAACAACAGAGGGAGACAGCGAGAGAGACAGCGAGAGAGACAGCGAGAGAGACAGCGAGAGAGACAGCGAGAGAGACAGCGAGAGAGACAGACACACACACCCATACACACCTTTTTTTTCTATTTTATTATATTGTTTACAGGGTACTATGCTTACACATTCTGTTGTGTTGCTGCAAGAAAATGTTTTATTGTTCTTTCTGGGACATATGACAATAAAACATTCTTGTCTCTCGAGATATGATGAAAGTTTATTGAGCTAAAATGTTAACTCCAGTTCTCTCTGGCCCGACCTGCTGAGTATATCCTGTACTTTTTTTCTTTTGTTTCAGTTTTCCAGCATATGCTCCGTTTTGTGTTGTGAATAACACAGCTCTGTTCTGTGCATAAAGCAAGTGGAACTGGAAGAGTGGAGGCAAATGGCTCCCTAGATGAGGTGTCATATCTGATAGCACCTACAGAGTGAAGTCAGCAACACATTTCGAATGGTAAAGCTACATATGGTGCCAGTGTGAACCTTGTGAGGCAATTCTAAATCATGCAGATTTGAACCAAATCAACAACAGCTTTTTCACCACAGTGCTGGATGCTAACAAAATGTCACCATGGTGAGAATGGAAAAAAGACAGATCCTTGTAAGCAGATGTAACAATGCAGCTGCCTATTCAGCTGAACGTAAAAATGAGACTCGCAAGCAGGGATACATTCCTTTCCAGTAAGCCAGGTGCTAAAATGTCAACGATCTCGATGGACCACCGAGTTCAAACCACGACTTTACTGAGAGTCAAACTTCCTTCCCCTCATTATGAAAGATACTTGTCAGACTCCTAAATAATGCAACACTACCGCTGTGAAATATCAGTGTGCTCTATTTAACACTCTGCTTGCCCGCGTTTCCTGATGTTACTGGAAAAATAACCCCTCAGCAGCAATATGATACATGTGCATCGCATTTTTCTTCCTAAGGGGAATACAGGATTGAAAAAGCAGCTTCTACTCTGTCTGCTACTGGGGTCACTTTTCTTGTTGTCGGCTGTTCGACCCTCTATCCATAGAATTTTACGAATGTTGCTTTAACTCTTCACACAGTGACAGCATAATTCAGAGCCAGAATGGGGATATGGTGGATGTTTTCTGTTAATCACAACTATAAGTGACTGGGATCACGTTTATGCACTAATTTGTATTGCATAATTAACCTCCATTTACTCCACTTTACTGAAGAAATTACGCTGCCATTATGTGGAAACTTTGCAATAATTCTTATCTCGAGTTCTATTTAATTCCCATCATAGAAATGTTTTTTTTAAATGGACATGATTTGTTAAGGACATGGTTTTTGGTCAGAGCTGCAGCAAATACCACTCCTTCTGCAACACATTAGCTCCCAATATATCCACATAATTTCCTGAGCTCACACTGCAAGATATAGTGGAAGACCCGTTTCAAGCACACTCTGAAAATGTCCACAGTATCCATTCAATGCTGTGAGCCAATAGTTATTTGGTTTAAAATGTACACATTTTCAAACAAAGATGCTGATTTTTTTTCAGGAAGAAATATCATATTTACAATGCCTGGTTCAGTCATTAGTCAGTCAAGCACAAAAATATTATCAATTGATCAGCTTACCTTGTTATTATTTTCTTTATTTTTCTCACTTTGCCATTTGTCAGGAAATGCACCAGGACAAGAAGCCAGGCTGCATTTCATTGTTCTAAATCAGTAACAGACTGCAAGCAGTTGAATCGGTCTGATGAAGGACCCTGAACTGAAATATCATCTATCCATGTTGTTCACAGATGTTGCTTGACCTATAGAGTTACTCCAGCACTTTTGTTTAGTTTAGTTTGGAGAACCAGCATGGAAACAGGCCCTTCGGCCCACTGGGTCTGTGTTGACCAGTGATCTCCACACACGAACATTCTCCTACACACACTAGGGACAATTTCACATTTAACAAGCCAATTTACCTACATACTTGTACGTCTTTGGAGTGTGGGAGGAAACCGAAGATCTCAGAGAAAACCCACGCAGGTCACGGGGAGAATGTATAATCATTTTTTTGTAAACCAGCATTTGTCATTCTTTGTATCTCCTACATCAGCAAGTAGTTTTAATTTGATTTATTGGTGTATTTCCATTGCACTCCATTGTAAACTAGGTTCCAGCCTTTATGCCAATTAATCACAATGTATTTTTTGATGCATTTATACTATTTAATGTTCTAATGTAGTACAATGTAGTCCAAACTCCAATGTAATACAATGATAAAAATAAGTATATGTCTGTCAGTTGGGCTTCCTTGTCTTTCAGAATTAAAAGTTAAAAGTTCATTGAAGCCCTTGGTCATCCAAACTATTGAAAAATGGGCAAGTATAAACAGGTATCCACACAATTATCATATAGACAAATATCATATAGACAAGTATCCACACTCATCTGTTATTCTAAATGTGTAGGTATACACAAAATGCTGGAGTAACTCAGTAGGACAGGCAGCATCTCTGGAGAGAAGGAATGGGTGATGTTTCAGGCCGAGACCCTTCTTCAGAGTGATGACTTTTCAGATCAATACCTCTTGTTCACTCTGAAGAAGAGTCTCGACCCAAAATGTCACCCATTCCTTCTCTCCAGAGATGCTGCCTGTCCCGCTGAGTTACTCCAACATTTTGTGTGTATCTTCAGTTATTCTAAAACCTTTGGAAAAACGTAACCAAGTTTGACAAAGGACTTTGGCATGCTGCACCAGACCGAATGCAACATCTTTAGCCTCTTTCACCTTTGTGTTGGAGCTAAAGTAACACTGGCAGCAAGCCACACACTCTATTATGGAGATGATTGTGTTGCATGTGAACATTCAAAGAAGACCCAGAAATATCCTTTAACTAGGTATCCGCTCAAACCAGATGAGGGCCAATCCTGAACATCATTGTAAATTCTCCACTTTGCCCTTGCAAATCATCAGACCCAAGAAGATCTACACTACCAGTGAGAACTTCGAAAATAGAAGATGGTTTGCCTAACTTGTCAATTCTCTGTCAGAATGAAAACAGAAATGTAATGAGATTTAACACAATTCATTTTGTCAACCTTGCATTTGGCAAACTTTCACACTAGCAGTTGTTCAATAAACAAAACTGAATACATGCATTTTCAGTTTACTAACTGCCTTAATCCCAACTCTGTCAGAACTGCAAGATTATAGATACCTCTGTGAAACAAAATCAACAGCAGCACCACTTTCTTTGGAAGATCCTCAAGAGAAACTGGGAGTAATCCTTGTATTAACCTCAATGTCCCCAACAGCTGAACACCATTGTTTGATTGCATGATGCCTTAATTGCACAAGCCCTGATTATCCAGCATCAGATAATGTGGAGTGGACACTGTGATCAGGTGCCTGATGCAATTCAGTCAGAAGACCCTGATCCTACCTTAGAGATGGACAACCTCTTAATTACCATAGTCTTGTATTTGAATTATGCAAAAGCAAGATGTGAGAGCAAATTAGTGTTTTCCAAGTCACTGTCTTGTATAACATATTTAATTTCAGCATTAATTATGTTTTGTGCATTGCAATGTGCTTGTGATGCTGACGGGAGCAAGATTTTAAAATTCCCTTCCCTCACCTTACTTTAGTTTGTGAGTGAATACAGTCAACTTGACCCATCGCTTTGATTGCAGCTTCTTGCACTGAGCTGCACTATGGAGAGAAATGCTGCAATCTTTCTCAGGCCAGCAAATAAAAATGAACACAGAGCACTTAGAAACATAACAAATAGGAGTAGGTCATACGGCCTTTCGAGCCAGCACTGCCATTCAATATGCTCATGGCTGATCATACAGAATCAGTACCCTGACCCTGCTTTCTCCCCATATGCCCTGATTCCGTTAGCCCTAATAACTATATCTAACTCTCTCAACAGTTAAACTTAGAGGTGCTGCCTGACCTGTTGAGTTACTCACGCACTTTTGAGTATGAATCAGCACTTGCATTACTTTATCTCAACGGAACCAGTCCCTTTGGCCCAACATGTCTCTACTGACAAGTTACCATTTATGCTAGTTTCATTTGCCTGCATTTGGCAAATATGCCTCTAAACCTTTCTTATCCATACAGCTGCACTTGGTCAATTAAAAACAGTGATCCAAACACTCCAGATGCTGAAAATCTGAAACAAAGTCCCAATAAATGTATTCAGGTTATGTAGTATATGTGGAAAGAGAAACAAAGTTAACATTGAAAATCAAACTGAGATTTCATCAGCAATGAGAAAGAAAGAAAAACAGATTGTTTTACGTGGCAGAAAAGGTGAGTCTGTGATGGATACGAGAAATGAAATCTCTATGATAGATTAACAATGGCAATTTTGGCCTCATCCTCTCTCTAACATCCTCATTTATGTATCAATCAAATAACTTAATCAATACCTTATCACCACAGCAACCCTGGCCTCACTATTAACCTCTGTAATGGCACTATTCCCCACTCTCTTGTTCAGTTGCCTTTTTATTTCTTAGGCACTTTCCTTTCTCATGTTCTTCCAGTTATTATTTTGTCCCCTTGCCAATATCCGTACAAGTTTATTCTGAATCTCTAGTTATTTCATTACAAATTCCTCACTGCCATTTAAAATGTAGATATGTTACGATAGTCCAAGCTACCAATTACCTTCTGAATTTGTTTCAACGTCAGGTCAATTCCTCATGCATTGTATTCAACTAATTCCTTTTCCCTTCAAGCTTAGCCTTGGTCTAACTCCAAAAACTTGATTTGTTAGCTGACTTTTTCCCTTTCAAATTTGATAATAAATTCAATTTATTGCATTCAATTTCGTCAAGATGCTCTCATGCCATCAGTTTTCAATTTCTGGTTCATTTCCCTTAACTAAATCAAGTGGAAATGTTCTTCTTTATTGGCTTTAAGACATATCACTTTTGGAAGCTGTCCTGGGTAAATTTGATCAATTTATATCCTTTGTTTCTTCTTGCTATTACTCAACGTAACTTGCATCTATACTGTGCCATTAATGCAGCAAAATATTTCAAGATGCTTCATTTAAAGCATTATCAACAATATCTGAAACTGAGCCATTGAAGGTCAAGCAATAATCAAAAAAAAAATAGTTGAAGAGGCAGAACTTAAAGCAGAAGAGAAATGGTTGAAGGGTCTTCTGGAGATGTTGCAGAACCAACTGCTGAGGAGTAATTAACACTGAGAATGAACAATAGCAGAGAACGGGTAGTATGGCCCTATGAGAAAGAGGCAAAGTTGCTGGGTGGCAGTGGGGAGACATTTTTGCTTAATGTAATTATGAGGCCCTTATATCCAGAGCCGGATTTACATATAGGCTTCTTAGACTGAAGCCTAGGGTCTCAAAATCAAGGGGGCCTCCGGCCAAGGAGTTTTTTTTCCCCCCCAGAGTAAAAAAAAATCCAGAGAAAAAAAAAGGAGCGCAATCAGTGTTTCCATTTTGACAGAAATTACCCAAAATTCTGATTCCGGCCCGCTGGAAGTTATGGGGAAAAAAATTGCGACCATCCGCGCCTGCGCAGTTGGAGGAAGCCGGTGACGCAGTAGTGACGCAAAATGATGCTGTCTCTCCGCGCAGTGGTCCCGGTCGGGTTCAGATCTCCATTTGCGCTCCACACAATCACCTCGATGCCTCGTCTTTACTGCCGCAGAATTTTTAAAAATCCAGAGAAATTTTTTTTAAAAAATCTAATGAAATTAAATTAAATGAAAACAGGGCCATTCATACTAGTTCTATGTTATGCCACTTTCCCATCCACTCACCACGTATGAGGGCCAAGTTTCAGTGGCCAAAGATGGGCAAATCCACACGTCTTTGGGATATGGGAGGAAGCCAGAGCACTGGGAGGAAAGCAGTGCACTCACAGGGAGAACATGCATACTGCACACAGCCAACACACAAAGCCAGGTTGAACCTTGGTCTCTGGCAGCGAGGCAGCATCTCTCCATCAGCTCCACCACTGTTCCGCCCTTATGTGTTATTCACTAACTTTGATTTTAATACCAAATCAGCCTCAGGGGGTATCAGGCACCCCACCACTCTGGATCACACCATTAAAAACCAAATCGGGAAACTGTCACCTCATTCAAGACTCCTCCACTGATGAAAACATCACTCTTTGTGATCTATTGGGAATCGGAAACTGACATCTCAAGCATCCTCTTCCCAATTTTGTACTTTTAAAAAAATGAAACAATGATTTCTCCTGGTATTGCTTTCAGCCCGGCCAGCTAGTTACATCCTTCCAGTTGAATGTGCAGTTCCATTTCCCGTCTTTAATTTTAATGATCCCAGTCAGGTAATTTGTTGCCTTCCTGCGTTTCACTTCTCGCTGTCCCCTTGCTTTTGTTAATTTACCATCCTGCTTAATTTCTATTACATTTCTAATTTCAGCTTTTCCTTCCAAGCTGCCCATTTCACAGCCTTGATTTGCTTCGTTCACGCAGTGTGAAGTAATTTGCATGCTCACCAGGAATTCAGGCAAAATATTTTCACTGAAAGGTAATAGACTTGTGGCGTAAGCACGACAGACGGGCCATTGAAAGAGCCATTATAAATAAGCGTCATTAAAGTCGGTTTCCACTGCTAATTGAACAACTTTTTGTGGTGTTATTTTCATCTGCTTTTTTACAAGCCAGGATAGAAAGCAATTAGGAAAGCAAATTGGCACAATGCTTTATTTTTCATGGGTTTGGAGTGTGAGCGTAGGTTAGCATTGCTACAACTGTCGTGAGCTTTCAAGAGTACTCCTTATAGTTTTCATCTACCCAAGCTCAATAAGGACAGACCTTTTTGTGGGTAATGCAACGGAGGTTTACCAGACTTGTGAAACAGCTGACTATAAAGCAAGTAAATAAACCAACATTTTGAAATGACGAGGGTGATGCAAATGGAACATGTAAGATTTAGCAGGGCTTGATTTGGTGCATCTTTTGAAGATATTTCCCTTTCCACTAAGTGTCGGGGAATTATGCTGCAGTTATTTGACTGGACAGGTACATGGACAATAAAGATTTATATTTATTCACACAGAAGGTGGTGGGTTTTTGGCTGACAGAAGTTTTTGGCAGATAGTTTAACAGCATTTAAAAGACATTTGGACAGCTCCATGGATAGGAAAGGTGTAGAGATATGGGCCAAACGCGAGCAGGTTGGTCTAGTGCGGATGGGACATCTTGGTCGGCATGGGCAAATAGGGCCAAAGCACCTGTTTCTGTGCTCTATGACTCTACTTCCTTGAGGTACTCTGATGCATCATCAACATATTCCCCTTGATGGCCTGTCCCACAGCGACTTTGCTGGTGTCATATCAGTGTCGCCAAAAGATTTTGAACATTTCAAAATCCAGCAGCTACAAAAAAAATTTGCGACACTTGAAAAAACACCGCACGTGATACGTCATCATGCCGTGTATTTTTCGGTGACCTGACACATCAGTCAATGATGCCGGCAATCGCCGAAAAAAATTGCCATGTGCGACAGGCCCTTTATAACTCACATGCTATCCTGACTTGGAAAGTAATCACTGATCCTTTGTTGTCATTCCATCTAAATCCCAGAGCTCCCTACTTAACAACTTTCTGGGAGTCATTTCACCAGGAGGCCTGTGATGGCTCCAGGTGGCAACTCACCACTATCTTCTAAAAGATAGGCAGAGGCAGTAAATGCCTCACCAACAATGCCCATATCTTGAAAAAAAAAAGTAAAGAAACTTTGGATAAGTGGTTAACCGAGTTCAGGATGAATTTAAAGGTAGACACACAATCTGACAGTACTCTAAGGAAATTAGCACAACAAAAGCAATTGATTTCAAATCATAAGTTCAGCTTGATGGCAAATCAAATTATTGTGACCAAAGACAAGACTGTGGTAGAGTTGAACATCACTTTTTTTGTTTTCCTGGACAGAATTATTTTTTTAAAGATTCAAAGTGTCATATGGTCATACTACATGGAAACAGGCCTTGAGCCAGATTTGTCCATGCTGACCAAGATGCCCCACATAGGTTACTCCCATTTACATGTGTTGACCCATATCCCTTTAAATATTTCTAATAAATGCACTTGTCAAAGTGTATTTTAAATGCTGTTATATCACCTGCCTCCCTATCTCCTCGGTCAGCTCATTTCATTCACCCACCTCCATCTGAATGAAAAGGTTGCTACTTAGGTTCCTATCTTTCCCCTCTGACTTTAAACCTCTGTCCTCTGGTACTTGATTCCCCAACCCTGAGTAAAAGACTGTGTACTCATGTTGATGTTTGATAAAGGAAAACAAATCATGTATCACTTTTCCTCACTTGGTATTACCTGGGCACAACTTTGGCTTTGAACTGGTACATTTTTCCTAAAATGCAACTTTGACTGGCTGTTAAAGGGAATAAGGAATATGCACAGAGCACAGGAAAATAGACCTGATATAAAAGTCAGCCATGTTTTGAAAAATAACACAGTAGGCTGTCAGCATCAGGTGTTCAACTCTTGCTCCTAGTTTTTACATTCTAATGGGCCTGTCCCACTTACGCGACTTTTTCGGCGATTGCCAGCACCCGACATAGGTCGTTGCAAGTCGCCGAAAATGTTCAACATGTTGAAAATCCAGCCGTGATCAGAAAGATGCTACGACTCGTTGGGCGACTAAGGAGACTACTAACGACCATACAGGCGACACCCCGGCGACACGTTGCGGGGTGAAGCCTGTATGGTCGTAAGTAGTCGCCCAAAGAGTCGTACTTTGTGCTGGTTGCCGCTAGATTTTCAACATGTTGAAAATTTTGAGCGATCTGCAACGACCTATGACGGGTGCTGGCAGTCGCAGAAAAAGTTGCGTAAGTGGGACAGGCTCATTATCATCCAAGTTGCACCTACCGTATTCTTTTATCAGGGCGATTGGTCAAAAATTATATTCAAATACCAAAGAAGAGGATTCAAATGATACAACCTCATGCAAATCCATGGTTAGAATTGGGTAACAAAGGACTTGAATACTCCGAGTTTTAGCCCAACTTATCAAGCGCCCTTTATGGGCGTCTATTTGCATACCTTGGGTATGCAAGGAAACAATTTCACTGTGACTTGTTACATGTGACAAAGTATTCAATTCAATTCACTTCAATTCAATTCAATTCAATTCAATTCAATGCACTTAAATTACTTACATTACTGGGAGTTTCCAGGTTGGCGAATGCAGTCGTACCCATAAGGCTCAATATTTCATGTAGTTCGAATGGGATTATTGTCAGCATTCTTCTGAAATCTCAGTCTTTAATCATGTCTGGAGAAGTTTTCCTATGTGTCAAACTAAATTCTACTGACAATGATTCTGATGTCGGAACAACGTTAGCTGCACAAACCCTGACATATTATTTTACTGAACTGTTGAGATTCCTGCGTTGTTCCTTCTCCATTATGAGAAAAAAAAGAGTGTATTGATCTTCCCATCATTCAAAATTATAGATCAAGTCAATCAACGTGTATGTGGATCAGTCTAAACTTGAATGCTTTTTGAAAAAAATATAGCTAATTACCAGGACTCCAAGAGTTCTTGCGTGTAATTTGGACTGCAGTTTTATCAACAATAGCTTACGTGTAGCAAGATCCCACAATTGACAAAAATGACTCTTTTCAATTAGTGGACTGTTCTGGCTCATTTTAATTCGGCAGGCTTTACACTATTGTTGGTGCAGTTTTTTTTGATAGGATGAGAAAGATTCATAACACTGAAAATAGTAGGTGGTCTCTCCTTGATCTGGTTGACATATCATCTCCAACCTACCCCTTTGGGTGCAAAGAATCATTCAAATTTTTCCTTGATTTTCTCAAACATTTGAAAAGATCAAGATGGGACCATCCTAGTCTTTTGTTTGATGTTATAGCCCCAATTTACCTATCTGTCATTAGGATGGCAGGGTATGGATTAAATGTTAGAAATTATGATAAGGGGATCGAATATAATATTAAGTTGGACACAAGGACACAAAAAAAGACACAATGTGCTGGAGTAACTCAGAGGTTCAGGCAGCATCTCTGGAGTATGTGGATATGTGCCCTTTCAGAAACATCACCTATACATATAAACTCAGGCTCTGAATGAATGAAGCCTGTATACTTGGAATTTCGTACTGAACGGCTACATTTTTCCCAAAAGGCAATTTTGACTAGCTGTTGAACCTCTGAGTTACTCCAGCACTTTGTGTCTTTTTTAAAAATCCAATATTAATTTGGGGAAAAGTGTACACACAAGTTATTTCAATTGTCCTCATGCTGTTCTCTTCTAACTAGGAGTGGATATTTAACCATACTTACAGAATGTAATTTTTCACTGCACAGGTTCACAGATATTGAGCACAAGGAGGAGACTGTTGAACAAAACTCATTCGTGAGAGCAATCCTACGTGAATTCTATTCCCCGTTTCCAACCAATGTCTTAGATTCAGGTATTATTCCAATTTTGACTTAAACCGGTTTCATTTGCTCTCTGTGACAGAATTTCATGCTCCAACAATCCTCTGCACAGAAAAAAAAAAACCTTCTAATCTGTCTTGTAAATTGACAATTCTTTGTCATTATAACCCAACCACAGGCAATGGTATTCTTGTCATGCACCATATCAAAAAGCTAAACGATTTTTAAAAAGCTTTAATTAAATCCTACTGTGGAAATAATCACAGTACCGCTTCATAAATACTTTCCCAATCACAGCACCATAATTGTGAATCTGCACTACATAGTCTCAAAAGCTCTGTGTGTTTCATAATGAGGATGCAAAACTGTACAGAGTCCTCTCCCTGACTAAAACAATGGTTTACACAAACTTATCATTGGCTATTGTTGCACAAAAAGACACAGGGCTACTTACATATTCTTGCACAATTTGCTAAAATTTGTGAAATTCAAAAGACATTTCTTACAGTTGGACTGAACTGGCTGCCAGGATATTGAATTGTAGTGCCAGGATATTGAATTGTAGTCAGGAGAAAAAAAAACATTTCACTGAAGTATCAACTGAAAAGAAAGTTGCGAATCCTGTAAAAATCCCATTTGGGAAATGTCGTTCAAGATATTTTTGCTCCACAAATAAGTGGCTGAGAAACTGGGTGCTCAGGTTTCCTCCCACACTCCAAAGACGTACAGGTTTGCAGGTAAATTGGCTTTGGTAAGAAAATGTAAAGTATCCCGAGTGTGTAGCATGGTATGGGGATTGCTGGTCAGCGCGGACTCGGTTTGCCTAAGGGCTTGTTTCTGTGTTGTATCTCTAAACTAAATTACTGTAGATGAGGAGGAGCTGGGCAGTGCTGTTTGCACGCAATCAAATGTTTGTTAAGGGCCTGTCCCACTTGCCGATTTTTTTCGGCGACTGCCGGCATCATTGACTGACATATCAGGTCACCAAAACATTTGTGGCATGATGCGGCGGTGACACAGCGTGATGACGTATTGACCCACGTTGTTTTTTCAAGTGTCGCAACATTTTTTTTTGTCGCCGCTGGATTTCGAAATGTTCAAAATCTTTTGGTGACACTGATATGACGCTGGTAGTCACCGAAAAAAATCGCCAGGTGGGACAGGCCCTTTAGGGTTAACTGCATTTTAATTGCATGGAATTGTTTTCTTCTTAAAAGCCATCTGCAAAGCAACAAATGGCTCACATCTAAAAGTAATCCAGCCAAAACATAAATCAATTTCACTGGGTAATAAAGTATTGACCAAAATAAATAGTGTATGCAATTATCTAAAAATACGTTAACATCAAAACAGGGCACGTAAAAGCAAATCAAAGCACACACGCGACACACACACACAAATCAAAGTACACAGCATCCACATTAGTCACATTGATGACCAGTAGTCAATTATTGTTGTAAATTAAAAGTGCAATTGATTGGGTTCATCTGGCACAACTGGAACCAGCACTGGTGTAACAAGATTAAATGTGACGAATGCCTTCCTGTCACACAGAAAAATATACCTGCATTTGAATTGATCCAAGTTAAACAAAGGATTTACTTAAAAAAACTCTTGTTCAATTTTAATTTATCTGATCCTCTACAATCTTGTTAAGCCTAACAAATTGTCATTCACATATAAAACACGCATTTGATCCATGATGTAGCTGTGCTAATCATCCCCAAACCAACACTAACCATCAGCAATGGAATTAACAGCTGTTATCTCTGCTATATTTTATGGTTTTGACATGATGTTTCACTGTGTTAGAGGTGCTATAATTTTATTTTTATTATTGGTCCAAGCTATCTGAATCAGCAATTAGCCATGTGTCCCAGAGATAAATAGAGATAGATTGGGACATGAAGCATGGAAACAGGCCTTTCGGCCCACTGAGTCCACACCGACCGTCGATCACCCATTCACACTCGTTCTATATTATCCCACTTTTTCATCTACGCCATACACATCAGGGGCATGTTAGAGAAGCCAATTAACCTAAAAACCTGCACATTTTTGGGAAATGGGAGGAAACTGGAGTGCCTGCTGGAAATCTAGGGAGAACATGCATTCTCCACATAGACAGCACCAACCCATGTCGGAATTCAACACAGATCTCTGGCATATGAGGCAGCATCTCTACCATCTGCGCCACTGTGCTGCCCATGCCTACACATCAGGGGCCACTTAGAGCCTCCCCCCTGCACATCGGGCTTATTTACAGAACCAATTAAACCTACATAAATGCTTACCTTTGGAATGTGAGAGGAAACCCACGTAGACACAGGGAGAACGTGCAAACTCCACGCAGACAGTACCTGAGGTCATGATCGAACCTGGGTCTCCGGTGCTGTTAGGCAGCTCCACCAGCTGCACCAATGTACTGACCTCTTCTAATGCTCGATGGTCCCAGTTATAAATGAAATAATTCTATTTCAATTTTTAAACTGACAATACTTCCATAAATCACCAAAAATTGATTATCTGAATTTGAAATAAGCTTGAACCATGTCTCATATCAATATCATCAATGAGTGTCAATACCATTGACAAATAGCCTCAACACACAAATACAATTTTTGTGAGATTTTTCATCCCTTGTCCAATTTCATTTGAGTTCACTTATTTTCCTGATGTCTCAAAAGAAAAAATTATGATCACCATCTCTGCAGTCATACTGGCACCATCACCTTTTCAAGATGTTGATTAAAAGATCACCCTGGGGCTGATGAGTATTGAACCTGGCTGTCTTTGTTAGCCATCAATTTAATGATGTCCGACACTGTGAAAACCATCAATTTGTGGTCATATTACCGCTTTCAAATCATATTAAATCCAAATTGCAAAAAAAAACATTGATTTGTAACTACAATAGAAGCACAGCAATTTTTTTTCTTTCCAAATTAAATAAATACAAGGAGCAGCTCAACAATTTTTCACATCTTATATTTTGTAAAGATGCCAGAAATTGTGAGAGACGGCTTCATCAATCACAGTAGAATGGAATCCAGATTTCCCCCCCTTTTGGATCTCCCAGAATGGTGGGCCTCACCTTGAAAGCAGATGTGATACAAACAGAGAAAGTAGCAAAAAGTGATGGGATCTTTGCAAAATATAAGATGTGTACTCATGGTAACTGGGGTAAATGTCCCGATCAAGGCGAGAATCTGACAATCAGGGAATAGTTTGTCTCCTGAGATGGAGATAGACAGATGGTCCGAGTTATGTTGGGAGCAATGGGGAAGATGATACAATTGACAAGTTCTGCATGAGAGCAGGAAGCAGCACCAATGCAGTTGTTGTTGGAACAAAGAAAGGGATGAAGCACCACACAGCACCATTCAACATGGATTTCAAATACCACCATTTATTGGGGCGGAGGTAAAAGGTGGTAAGCACACATATTGTGAATGGTGTGCATATATAATGCATTAATCCATGCATAATCTCCTTCCAGCCCTTGTACTGCTCATTATAATTTGACGATGAGTTACAGTAAGTGATATGTTTGAGACTTGGATGGTGGCAGACGAGTCAATGTTCCAAATTATTAAATGTTATTCTCTTCTCTTCATCTTTTCATTGAATGTTATATAATAGAATAACAGGTTTAGTGGTGAATCTAGTAAGTTTAAAGGGACCATGGGAACACAGACCATTGAAAATGGGTGGCTGCAGAGCAAGAACACCTGGGGAGCCCGATCCAGAACCAAAGGGATTTCTGAATGGTTAGAGAGCAGATTATCAGATTTATACTTCTTTACAATTTCTGAGATAAAGTCAAACAATATGGAAACAGGCCCTACGACCCAAATAGCCCATGCCGACCAAAATACACCAACTACACTAGTCCCAGGTGCCCCTGTTTGGCCCATATCCCTCTAAACTTTTCCTGTCTATGTACCTGCCCAAATGTCTTTTAAATGTTGCTATAGTACCTGCCACAACTATCTTCTCTGGCAACTCGTTCCATAGACCGACCACCTTTTGTGTGAAATATGCTAAAATTGCAATTCAACCTACTTTATTCTATAGTAGTTGAATGCCAACTCAATATTATGGATCATAAAAATGAGATATTGGAAGGGGGATGTTTTTCCAGATGTTTTTAATGCAATGTATTTAAAACATGAAGAAACCTTTGTGTTTTGGCAGTACTTAATTTTTCCATTGGTATTGTCTCAAATATGGAGAGTGGCCAGTGGAAAGTTTTAAGAAATCTGATTGACCACCAAGGGGAAAAAAATGATTTACCCCCACTATCAAAAAGGTAATGCACAAGAAATGCATCACCTGTTTTGAACTAATCACAAGATTTTATGATCTGTCATGTCAGAAATCACCATGGATTTGGTAATTTTGAAGATTATTTTTGGTTATTTGGTAAATAGATTGTTTCATCTGGAATAATAACAAAGTAACATTTAAAATTAGTTTTGTTTGTTTTAATTAAACCAAACACTAATTTCAAATGTTACTCTGTCAATATTCTATATGAAAAAAAATCTGCATTCTCCTCAGAAATTATGATATTATCTTGATTGAAGATAATATCATTTACCAAATAAATTTGTTTGTAATCAGATTTAAACTATCTGGATGCTCGTTACATTCAGTAAGTGCTCAGATCAATTGCTTTGGCTCTCTCCCGTAAAGCTGAATTTGTCATTGCAAATGCCATTAAATTAGATTATTAATCAGCTTTGGAGATAGTCTCAGCTTTCTAGTGTAAATTCCTGGCATATCTGCTGCTCTCCTTTCGGCCAGGATGCCTCTGAAAAGGCACCTTTCACACAAGGAGCTGTGAGGAACAGGATCACAAGGTTGCAAAAGCCACATCCCCACCCCCACCGACTCAGCATTTAAAATTGTGTGAGAATTAATAAAGGGGAGGCATAGTGGCGCAGCTGTAGAGTTGCTGCCTTACAGCGCCAGAGACCTGGGCTCAATCCTGACTGGGGGCGCTGTGTGTACGAGGTTTGTACGTTCTCCCTGTCACTGTGTAGTTTTTCTCTGTGTGCTCTGGTTTCTTCTCACATTCCAAAGTTGTACAGGTTTGTAGGTTAATTGGCTTTGTTAAAAATTGAAAATTGTCGCAAGTGTATAGGATAGTACTAGTATTCAAGAGAGAGTTAGATATAACTCTGAGGGCCAACAGAATCAAGGGATCTAGAGAGAAAGCAGGAACGGGATACTAATTCTGGATGATCAGCCATGATCATGTTGAATGGCGGTGCTGGCTCGATGGGTTGAACACCTTACTCCTGCACCTATTTTTCATGTTTCTATGTATACCGGGTATCACAGGTCGGCGTGGACTTGGTGGGCCAAAGGGCTTGTTTCCGTGCTGTATCTGTAAACTACCAATATGGCACACCAATATTTTATACTGGAGCACTCAAAGAACTAGTTAGGAAACATTAAATTCTGACCTCAAACACCAGACAGAAACAAAAATTGTAAATGTGAAATTTTAGGCAGTTTTAGAAAGCATTAACTTTTCAATTGTAAATGGACATTACAGTATCACATTGTACTATTATACTCAAATCCATCTGTCATAATATCCATTCTCTTTCAACAGCAAAAAATATATATTTTCCCTGCATCCATCATGAAACAAATATCTGACTAAAGACAAGAACAATTTGATCAATCCCCGTCCAGAATCATTTTAACTTCATCCTTACAAATGTATCCACACAAAATTATTCCACTGTTCACAAACATTATGAGCATCAAAACATACTGTTCATTTTTCTTGAATACGAGACAATCATGACTTTTGTTGTGATCCTTTCTTTTCACACGACGATGATATTCTCTTCAAATCAAATTGAATTCAGCTCATCATCCCTACACATATATGGCACTGCTTACTCTTAAGTAAAACTACGAACGCTGTGTGAATGATAATCCATCAACTGCCCAAGATGAAACTCAGAATGGCATTGGATAGGCTTTGAGAGAATAATATCTGGGATGGCAGGGATCGAGCAAGGGAACATGACTGACACAGTGTATAGAGAGGAACTGCAGATGCTGGTACGTGCCAAAGAGAGACACAAAGTGCTGGAGCAACTCAGCGGGTCAGGCAGCATCTTTGGTACGGTTTGGTTGTTAGCCTGGATTGTGTCCGAATTTAGGCAGATAATAGTTTAGACATTGACAATCCTTCCAGTCCAAATATGGAAACCATCTGCTTCTGGAGATGCAGAACAGTTTTTTTCTTCATTGCTGTTCCTTTGGCTGTATTATCTTTACCCCTAAATTAAATCTACTCTTCTCACATGTCCCAAATGCTATCCTCCATCTCTACTGCATAATAACGATACAAAATAATTGATCATTTACAATATCACTTTCAATTTTCAAGAGATCCTCTACGCTTATTCTTCATAAATGATATATCGCACTTGTAATTTCAAGCACTGTATCACTGAAATCGGTTCACAGAAGCAGCATTCAAGCAAATGGGCTTCCACTGAAACATTAACCCTTTGTATCTCTCCACAGATACCATTAGATCTGTTGAACGTTTGCAGTGTTCTGTTTCATGGCATCAGTCATACAGTGAGGAAACAGACCCTTCAGCCCAACCTGCCCACACTGACACCAACATGTCCCATCTGCACCAGATGTCACAATTCACAATTAATTTCACAATTCCAGCAGAATTTTGCTTTTAAATGATTGAATTACTGTAATTTATCTATTCAGCATAAAATTTAAGGTTATGCTTTACATTTCAAAGGCATATTATCACCTACTAAGTATTTTTTCAACCTCGCTCAGTTCCAGCTTTCCTCAAAATGGAAAGGGATTTATTTTGCATAATGTGCCAGCAGAATAATATGAGTACCACTGCGACAGTATGTTTCATCAGTCCTGAGTTGGTTCATTGATTTTATTTGCAAAATTACAATTGTATCTTACTTTCAGTTTCTATGTAAATTTCACAAATTACTGTAATAACTTTGTGTTTATTCTTTCAGTATATTTAACCATTTGGTTCAGACAAAAGAAAGCTGAGGAGTTAGTCAGGCAAAGTGTGGAAATGAATAGGACTGAACATCAAATCCCATTATCTGTAAAAGAATGTCCCATTCATTGAAACCTATCTTTTAATAGGTTAATATTAAAGCTTCTTCCAAGACGTGTACAATAGCATGATTTCAGACAGTTTAGCTTGTGCAATCAATCATGCTCGACACTCATATGAAATAATATGTTCTGTGACAAACTCTGCCTTAATAGGAAGTCCCTTGGGATTGAGGATGACTTGCCTTCACTTGATTTTGTGAGATGAGGTGCCTGCTGAGGTGGGCAGGCCTGCAGTTTGTGACGTGGTGTGATCTTTCAGCTGTTTGTGTTGGCCTTTCCGTTTACCCCTCAGAAGACATCTTGCCCATCATTTTATTCTTTAAATAACTAAGTGTTGGAGTCAGTCAGTGCATCGGACAGCATCTGTGGAGGAAATGGATTGATGGTTTCGGGTCTGGATCTTTCTTTAGACACCCGACCCAAATCATCGGCCGCCACTGATCTATGAGGCACGTAAATTGCACGCATTGATACTTATGCAGCAGAGCCTGGCCTCCAGTCACTCCCGTCCCCTTGTCTCCGGACCTAGACCTTGCTCCGTGAAGACTGTTCATTAAGCGGTGTGCAACGGCTACACCACATCAAAGGAACCACACACAAACAATTTCCACTTCACACAATGAAGTTTGGGTAATGGACCCATGCAGAAAACCTCAGGACCCTTGCAGCCAACCCTAGCAGCAACAGATTCCCAGCACCAGTTGCTCCCCAGATGATTCTTCTGATATTTCCCAACTCTTCACAGTCTTGTGGTTATTCGGAGTCTGCCTGGCCATCATGTTTGATTCTCCCACCAGGCAGGCAATCCATCCACATAACACCCACATTCTCAACCCAGCAAAAATCAACAGTTTCAACCACCTCTCATTGATCTAAACTTCAGTGTGTGTGTATATACACACACACTAGACTAAGTGGGTTGGGTCCCAACATCTCACAGGAGGGCTGGTCATCCAACGCAATATTCCACCTCTCCACCAATTCTAATATTGGTGGCCAGTTGGGGGTGGGGGGGCTTTCTGGAGCGCTAGTATGGGTGTTGTGGGCTGAAGGGACTGGTTTCCAAAGGGCTAGTATGCAAATTGAGCGCCAAATGGATTCTTGGGCTGGCGTCTCAGTCAATCAAGCCTGGTGTGCTGGCAACTCACTCACTCACGGCTGGTGGGCTGGTAGTTGACTCACGGCTAATCCTTGAAATTCTATTTCAAGCAGGGTATAAGGCCACCTAATTCAAGTGCAGTTTCTTACCACTTCTAGCAGGGTGCAAGGCCACCAAATTCAAGTGCAGATTCATACCATTCGAAGTAGGGTGCAAACCCACTAAAGACAGCGAGTCGTGACCTCTCCCTCCTCCATCTTGCAGAGACTGAGCCACACCCACATTTCTGGGTTTATAACCCCTCCCCCCACCCAAACCGGAAAAGGTGTGGCTTTCATCGAGTGATTGATAGGAGAGAGATTCTCAACATTTAAAAAAAAAAACTAATAACACTTTTATTTTTCATTGATGGGAAGAATTCTCTGCACCTGCTCAGCGGAGGGGGGCTGAGTAAGATGGCCAAAAATCACAGCCATAAGTGGTAGCGTTTTATCTAAAATCAATATACAGTGCAAACAGGAAGTACATTTACAGTAGTGCCTTTTAACTTCAAGCCAAAGCTCCCAAGCCACCATTTGCAGTAAGTAGTGCCTTTCAACTTCAAGCCAATGCTCCCAAGCCACCATTTGCAGTAAGTAATGCCTTTCAACTTAAAGCCAAAGCACCCAAGCCACCATTTGCAGTAAGTAGTGCCTTTCAACTTCAAGCCAAAGCAACCAAGCCTCCATTTGCAGTAAGCAGTGCCTGTCAACCTCATGCCAACATTTGCAGTAAGTGGTGTCTTTCAAATTCAAGCCACACCCAAGCCACCATTTGCAGTAAGTAGTGCCTTTCAACTTCAAGCCAAAGCAACCAGTGCCTTTCAATGGACACAGCCAAGGGGGGAGGGGGAGGGGGGGGGGGGGGGGGAGGGGGGGGGGGGGGGGAGAGTAGGGGGGGAGGGGGGGGGGGGGGGGGGAGGAGGCGCTTTCTGGAGTGCTAGTATGAACCAAGCACTAGACTTTTTTGCAAGCTTTAGAAGCAATATACATTTTTTGCAAGCTTTAGAACCAAGAGACATTTTTTGCAAGCTTTAGAACCAAGAGACATTTTTTGCAAGCTTTAGAACCAATAGACATTTTTTGCAAGCTTTAGAACCAATAGACATTTTTTTGCAAGCTTTAGAACCAATAGACACTTTTTGCAAGCTTTAGAACCAATAGACACTTTTTGCAAGCTTTAGAAGCAATAGAGACACTTTTTGCAAGCTTTAGAACCAATAGAGACACTTTTTGCAAGCTTTAGAACCAATAGAGACACTTTTTGCAAGCTTTAGCACCAATAGACACATTCTGCAAACATTTTAGACCCACTAAGGGCACTTACATTTGAGTAGACATGTGTTCAGTGTTATTCACAGCTCAGAGAAACGTGACCGTCTGCCTTCCTCCAGCTTGCAGACACTGATTGAGGCACACAACTTCCTGGTTTTATAGTCCCCCCCTGCCGCCAGCGGGGGCAGCAGAGAGAAGGGGTAATTTTGTAAAAACATTAATATCTCTGTCATTTTTAATTGACGGGAAAAATCCTCGGCACACATGCGGCGGAGGGGGGCTCTGAGCGAGGTGGCCAAAAATGACGGCCGTAGGTGGCGGCGTTCTCTCGGAAATCGCAGCACAGGTAGCCAAAACCGGTCAAGAACAGACTTTTAGTAATATAGATAGATATATATATCCAATCTACTCAATCTTTCCTCAGAAGCCAATACCAAATTATTATTATTATGCTGAAGATTGCACAATTACCCATCCTCCAAGCAGCATGATATTTTGGCATTGGCAACTCACAGATAGCATTATAATTCATTAAATGCTTCCGCAGAAATTTGAAAGCGTTGGTCAAAATACTGCTCTCACAAAACTTTAGAGTATTAGGATTGGAGAGATATTACATTTCTCCCACAATGAAATGACACTGCTGTAATTAGCTGCTGGTTTAATCTGATCAATCTCAAATAAAATATAGTTCATATTTGGATGATATATTTGTAAGCCCTTCTGAGATTACATCCACTGACAAAGATCAGGCTTTGTGTTTCTCGTGCTGGCGAGAGTACAACAGTTTCAACACTGAAATAAAGAATCTTTCTGAAATAACAGGAGTGCAAGGAAAGACTCAGCATGGTTCCGACATGTAGCCGAACTTCACTCTCATTCCACATTCTGGAGGAAGCCTGCTATTAACATACCAGATTCTATCGTGTTGACATTTAATTCCATGCATCGCTAACACCCAAACTGAGCCGAACACGACATGACTTAAGGCAGAAAATATTGAGATTTTATCAATTTAAGGAACCAAAACACACATTTATGATAAGATCATCACTCCTCTTGAAAGGTTCAGGAGGCAAAAGCCTTCTTGAACATGCTTTTATTTTTTACAGATTCTGGATCCCTGTCTTCTGTTCACACATTCCATCCCTCCCTCCATCACAATCATCCTCCAAATAACTTAACAAGAAAGTAAACTCTCTTGGGGCTCAATTCTTACTTGAGGATACAGAGAAGATACATTTGATCTACCATTTCCATGCTGGCTCTCAGCAGAGCATTCCCACCCCTTTCTTCTCATCTTCCCTTAAACCCCCACTTATTCGCTGAATTTGTCCCACAATTTCCCTTAGAACATTTTGCTGGTCACCTACCACAAGAAGTAATTTACCATTCACCTTCCAACATGCCTTTGGGAAGTGAGAGCAAATAAGAGCATCCAGTAGAAGCCAACATCAGAAGATAGATACAAAATGCTGGAGTAACTCAGTGGGCCAGGCAACATCTCTGCATAGAAGGAATGGGTGATGTTTCGGGTCGAGACCCTTCCTCAGAACATGTGACAATAATAATCCTAAATCATTCTACACAGCAGGCCGAGTTAAATCATCTGCAGATTAATTGAATGCCAAAGACCTATTTGGTCTTTGGAGAACATGTGAAATCCACAATGATAAGGACCAGAGATCAGGGTTGAGCCCAGATGCCTTGAGATTTGAGGCAGTTGCAGGAGTAACCGTTGTGCCACAAAATGCTGGACTCTTAAAAACATCGACTTCCACAGAATGGTGCAGGCAGGTTTGGAAGTTATGAATACAGGGAACTGCAATGCAAAATGACACCAGGCTCCTGAACACTGCAACGTTAACCAATGAACTACGGACTGTCTTGGGTTGCACTAAGATCTTCGAGATTTTTTTTAAAACACTATTATTGGGGTTAATAATATATCATTGTTTTGCTTATTATATATTATCAATGTGCATTGTGTTAGAGGTATGTTATGCTGCTGCAAGTAGAAAGTTCAGTGGCAATTAAACACTTGACTTGACTCTTCACTCATCCGTCAACTACATTTCGGTTAACTCTTGTATTATTTGTGAATTCCTGCAGCAGGTTAACTCTTCCTAAAAATCTGAATAATACTTTCTTTATCCTTCATTTTTTACACTTTATTTCTGGCCATCCAAGCTTCAGGCATAAGTCATTTCGACAATAGACAAAAGACAATAGATAATAGGTGCAGGAGTAGGCCATTCGGCTCTTCGAGCCAGCACCGCCATTCAATGTAACCATCATGGCTGATCATCCCCAATCAGTACCCCGTTCCTACCTTCTCCCCATATCCCCTGACTCCACTATCTTTAGGAGCCCTATCTAGCTCATTCTTGAAAGTATCCAGAGAACCGGCCTCCACCGCCCTCTGAGGCAGAGAATTCCATAGATACAATTGTGGCCGCAAAATGGTGCTGCAGTAGATTTGCGGCCTTACAGTGCCAGAGATATGTGTTTGATCCTGCCTACGGGTTCTATCTGTATGGAGTTTGTACATTCTCCTTGTGACTGTGTGGGTTTTATCAGTGTGCTCCAGTTTTTTTTTCCACCTTCCAAAGATGTGCAAGCTGTAGGTTAATTGGCTTCTGTAAATTATCCTTAGTCTGTACGATAGAACTAGTGATCTCTGGTTGGAGTAGACTTGACGGGTCAAAGGGCCTGTTTCCACACTGTATCTCTAAAATTAAACACTAAAACTTAAACTAATTTGCTTGCAGTTAATTCCTTTGTTGAAATTTGCCAATGTGATGAAACTCCATGCCAAAGTAATTCATCCAGCAGCTCGAGTAAGATCTCGGAAAATAATGTAAATAAAATCATTGAAGCTCATCTCCAAGGTATCTGGCAGGTTTTAATGATAGTGTTAATACTGACTAAATTAAAGACACCATAAAATGGAGGATCCCTTCACTTGTCAGAATTGCTTTACCCTTGTCAGCTGAAATTTACAGGCTTTGGATGGCGCCAGCTACGCTAGGCTTAGATTGATGTGAAGGATGGTGAAGATGCAGGTGTTCTTCTTGTTTCTCCTAATTTGATAAAAATGAATAGCAGTTTTGCAAACAAATCTTAAATGTATCATTTTGATTGCATCGCTGCAAGGGCATTGTAAATAGTATAAATTATGTTGCGAGACGGTTATCATGTTAATTGTTGATTGGTTGAAGTGTTGAGCCTTGGAGGAACTGAATCCCAGGGCACATGTTACACTATTCATTTGTGTTCACTTCCTTCTAGAAGCTGCCTTCAAATACAATGTATTGAAGATTGTATTATTGGGTTAGAAAACTGTCAATTATGTACTGTTATTATTAAATTGGTTTATAACTATAATTAAATTGGTTTTATAATTAAAATTGTATATTGGTTTATAAAGAGACCTTCCCCCATGTGGTTCGGCCCTTCAACGTTCAGGGACATATAAAAGGTAATCCCCACAAGGTCCGTTGTCGATCTTCTGGAAGAGCACTGGGGACTGCGTGACCTTTTGGAGTGTCCCTGCTTGCACGAGGACAGAAGGGCTTGGCCAAGCAGATACAAGGATCGAACCCGCGGTGGTTAGGTATCGTATAGGGGAATTTGTATTATGTTATCCAAAATAAAGTTTAGTTGCTCAAGTGCTTGATTCAGTATGTTATTGACTGAAACTAGGCTGAGGGGGAGCTTAGAACGTGCTATTTACAATACCATCTCCGAGACTGAAATTCTGACCATCACAGTGTAGATAAATATTAAAATACCAAGATTGTCCAAAGAAGCCTTTCATAACATGATTCTCCCTCTTCCTTCCATGAAGGAAGATACTGTCCAATTCAACTCTACCCCAATTGAGGACATTAGACGTTGTCCAAGGAACTGATGGGCAATAGAACTGAGAACTATTTTCTGGACTCTGCATCTTCTCCTTTGCTCCATCTCTTGCACTTGAGTTTGAATTGATTGTATCTCTATGGTACACCAGATCTATTTGGATAGCATGCAAAGCAAAGATTTTCATTGTGACGATAATAAACTAAAACAAAACCAATCCACACATCTAGCCGAGCCTACGGTTCTACTGATGATTTGAGTGCCAAAGAGCAAAAGATCTAGTTTGTTTAAGAAAGAACTGCAGATGCTGGAAAAATTGAAGGTAGACAAAAAATGCTGGAGAAACTCAGTTAATGAGGCAGCATCTATGGAGAAAAGGAATAGGCAACATTTCGGGTCTTGATTACGAGTCATGGCAGGTAAATATTCTGTGCAGACAATACAGCAAGAAATAGTATTGTCAACTGATGAAAGAAAATGTGCATCTGTCCTTGCAAATGCTGAACAAATTTCTAAGGCACCAGTCCACTGTACTGATGAAATTCTGGCCTTGACATTACTAGCATTGTCACTTGACTAGATTTAAGAGCGTTTAACTGTGGTGAAAATATGTGTTCACGCGTTGGCAGTAATGAGTGGCTGATGTGCATCAAATGCTTGCAACAGTCATTATTTCTGAAGAAGCATGCCAGTGACCTCTCCTGTAATTGAATTGAATGGAGGAGGGAAACAATAAATGGTGTCTTTAAGCAAAATGGCAAGGCTGAAAATTTACAAAATGTGTTAACATGCTTGAAACATTGTTAAACTGTATAGATGTTTTATTTTTAACCAAGTGCTGAGTGCAGTCAGCCCCTTGATTTTCATGTGGATATTGGCTGCCAATTTTTTAGTGGGCTCCTGAGACATGAAATTGCATGCGGGGGCAACCAAGGATGGTGGCATCTGAAACAAGGTCGCAGAACAAACACGTACATTGAGAAATATGGGGCTAACTTATTAACTGCTGCTGTTTCGGCCTTTTGTGAATGCCAGGTGCCACCAATCATTGGGGGATAGATGCAAAGTCAGTTTAACGAACTCCTTCAAAGAACTGAGTGATATTTAGAGTCACACAGTTTGGAAACGGGGCCTTTAAACAGACGAGTCAATTGTGACCGTCCGGGGTTGGTATTGATGGCACTGCCCTGAGATGGTTCATCTCTTACCTCAAAGGTAGGAGTTTCTCGACTAACATAGGCAACTCTTTCTCCTCCCCAGGTAATCTCTGCTGTGAGGCTCCATCCTTGGCCCCATTCTCTTATCCCTGTATATGCTCCCCTTAGGCCAAGTCATTGAAAGGCACGGCATTTCCTTCCATTGCTACGCAGACGATACACAACTCTATCTCCCCCTGAAGCCCAAAAACCAATCAAATCTGTTTAACCTTACCCGCTGCCTCGAGGATATAAAGTGCTGGATGGCCCAGAACTTCCTCCAACTAAATGAGAGCAAGTCTGAGGTCATCCTTCTCGGCCCCTCGGACTCAATCAAAATGATAGCAGGCAGTCTTGGAAGCCTTACCCCACTACTCAAACCTCACGTCAAAAACCTCGGCGTGATATTTGACAGCACTGAAATTTGACAAACAAGTCAATGCCGTGGTAAAAGCTAGCTTCTTTCAGCTTCGGACGATGGCTAAAATAAAACAATTCCTCCACTTTGATGACCTCGAAAAGATCATCCACACATTTATCTCCTCCCGCCTAGATTACTGCAACCTCTCTTTACACTGTCCCGCCTGCAACTGGTCCAAAACGCCGCAGCGAGACTCCTGACGGGCACCCGAAAAAGGGACCACATCACCCCGATCCTGGCCTCTCTCCACTGGCTCCCTGTGTGGTTCTGTATACATTTCAAGACCCTCCTCTATGTCTCCAAAGCCCTCAATGGGCTTGCCCCCTCCTACATTAAAAGTCTTTTCACCCACCACTCCACCTCCAGGTCCCTCAGATCGGCCGACTTGGGGCTGCTGAATATCCCGCGGTCTAGGCATAAGCTGAGGGGCGACTGCGCCTTTGCAGTTGCAGCTCCCAGACTGTGGAACAGCATCCCTCTTCCCATCAGAACTGCCCCCTCCATCGACTCCTTTAATCAAGACTAAAATCTTATCTATACTCCCAAGCCTTCCTTGACGTCCTCTGAGCGAGGGCTATATGTATGTATGTAGTTTGTTTGTTTATACTATTCTTATAACAAATGTAAAGCGCTTTGGCCAACGAGAGTTGTTTTTTAAATGTGCTATATAAATAAATGTGACTTGACTTGTGACTTGAATGCTAACCGAGATGCCCCTCTACGTTAGTGCCATTTGCCTGTGTTTGACCCATTTGATTCTCAACCTTTCCTATCCATCGAACAAATATCTTTTTTACTATCTTTTAAGTCATTTGTAAATAAGTATTGGTGAAATTAATGAATGACGTCAACAAATGTCTTGGAGGCAACAACCTACTTTTTAGAACGATACAAAAAACAAAATTACAGGAATAACCTCACAAGATTCCAATAATTATAAAACTGTCAAAATGTATTGGAAGAGGGTAAATTATTACACTGCTGCTTATGAAAGCAAAGGGGAATAACCTTTCATTTGTCATGGAGGTAATTTGGTAAAATCAACATTGAATTCTGTTTCAGATATTTGATAGTGAGGTTACGGAATTCAATCAACTCGTAAATTGGGGAGGCCAATAGCAGATCAAATTTAATCCTGAAAACTGTAAAATGATGCATTTTGTTGAAGGGGTCTCTTAAGAGGTAAGACACATTCTACAAATGTTTTGGAATTTAGAACGGTTGTGAACATAGGGATCTTGCTGCACGCGTTCAAAGATCCCTGAAGGTGCCACAGGTAAATAAGGTGATGAGAAAGACATACTGGAATTATTGTCTTCATTAACTAGGGCACAGAGTATAAGAGGGAGGTCTTGGGGTACAACTATATAATGTATGCTTTGGCCATAGCTGGAGTACTGTGTAAAGTTCAGGTCACTATCCTACAGGAAGGACAGGTCTGCACTGTGGAAAGTGCAGAGGAGATTCACCAAGACGTTGCTTACAAAGGAATGCCTGCATTGGAACACTCAATAAGTGGACGAGATGGTCGGAGTTGGGAGCATAATCTGAGAGATTTTCCATTATTATCTCTGGTAGGAATGATTAAATCAAAACAATATTTTTAAAGGGTGAATTATTAAACATTGATGTTGAGAAATATTTGGGTTTCCCAATTCATGACACACACAAAGTACTATGGATACAAACATGGGTGTGGGTAAGTTGGGCCGAAGAGTCTGTTACCATGCTGTGTGACGCGATGATTCTACAAACAGTTACAAATGCCAATTGTACAAACTCCATACAGATGGCACCCGTAGTCAAGATCGAATCCGGGTCTCTGGCGCTGTAAGGCAACAACTTTGCTGTAGTGCCCCTGTGCCGCCATTGTTGAGCCATTGGATCTGCTCCTGCTCCTATTTGGTGCAGCAGTAGAGTTGCTGCCATTACAGTACCTAAGATCTGGGTGCAATCCCGACTACGGCTGCTGTTTGTGCCGAGTTTGTATGTCCTCCCCTGTGACCGCGTGGGTTTACTCCGAGATCTTCGGTTTCCTCCCACTCTCCAAAGACGTACAAGTTTGTAGCTTAATTGTCTTGGTATAAATGTAAATTGATCCTAGAGTGTGTAGGATAGTGTTAATGTGCGGGGATCGCTGGTCGGTACGGAATCGGTGGGGCTGAAGGGCCTGTTTCCGCACTGTATCTCCACACTAAACTAAACTAATTAATTGTTTGCCACAGTAACCAACATTGATTGCAATCTTATGGTGATCTGAGTAAACAATGTTGGGCTGCAACATAAACTGCACACAGCAATGATGACCTTAGATGCCTTAGCTTTGGTTTGGGAAGGAATATGACAAGATATTTGTTTTAAGAAGCTGAACACTATCTGGAGATAATTGTTCCAGCATTTTGGTTGATGATTAATTTGCCAATCAATAATCAGCAATTTCTATGCTTCAAGCACACCAAACACAGCTTGTGGACATCATAAATGATTGTCTGTCTACTTAAAAAATTACCTCCTCCAAACTTTCTGTAGCTTCATTTGCTCTATTGATTTTATTGACTCACAGCATTCCATACTTTTTGCCAATTCCTTCTTAATATTGCTGCCACAAAGTACTCACTGCACTACCAGTCACATCTCGAGATTTCAATACATATTTTAATTGTTCCATCATAAAGACTTGCGCGACGGAAGAACGGTGAACTCAGACTTTGCATTGATCTCAAATCGGTCAACAAAGTCATCATTCTGGAAAAATATCCTCTGCCAACAATTCAAGAGCTATCTGCATCGTTCCACGGTTCAAAAATGTTCACAAACTAGACATGTCGAAACTACCTTGAGTTACCACTAGCAGAACACAGTCGGCATTTGTCAGCATTCATCACACATGAAGGAGTATTTCAGTACTGTAGAATGCCATATGGACTGTGCTCAGCGCCTAGCGCATTTCAAAAAAACGTGGCGTCGGTTCTGTCAGGCATTGATGGAATACTCAACCTCCTCGAATATGTCGTCGTCTATGGCAGGGACAAGGAGGAATACGATCGACGATTGCACGCAGTGTTAGGTCGTCTCGCGCTACACCACTTGAAGCTCAATGCAGCAAAGTGTACATTCGCAGCATCCAAGATCGATTTTCTCGGGTACAGAGTGACAGCGACTGGAGTTGAGCCTACTCACGGCAATGTCCAAGCCATCAAACCGCTCCCCACCCCAACAAACGCAAAAGAGTTAGCTTGATTTCTGGGCACCACCAACTTCTACCGCAAGTTTGTGCCGCAGTAAGCGCATATCGCAGAACCGCTACAGAAGCTGATACGGAAAGACACACAGTGGTAATAGACAAATGAGCAGGACATCACGTTCAACACGCTGAAAGACAAAATAGCATCTCCGCCTGTTCTCGTGCACTTCGACACGTGCTGAAACGTACGTCACAACAGATGCTTCCAGCATCGCGATCGGAGCAGTATTATCGCAGTGCATCAATGGTCGCGAACGGCTGAATGCAAGTACTCCACCGGGCAATACGAAGCATTAGCGTGCATTTACGCGTGTGAACACTACCACGTGTACCTATTCGACAGACCATTCACTCTCCGTACGCATCACCAAACGCTAACTACGTTACTGGACACTTCAGGCTCAGAACATCGTCCGCTCAATATCTACAGATAATCCAATCGCCTTCATCAATACAACTTCAAAGTCGAATACCTCACAGGTTCATGCAATCGTATCGCAGACATGCTCAGTCACGTCCCAACGGTGGCACTGGCACGCACACGCGATAGCGACACTTCAAGCGACATCGACGAATACGTTCTCGCGGTAATTTCACACGCGATTGCAAATCTAGTGACGCGGGGAGAGCTGAAAGCAGAGTCGACAGCTGACGGCCCACTGCAAACCGTCTGCCAGTATCTCGAGACAGACTGGCCCAAGAAGATAGCAGACGACTTGGTTCCGTACCACCGGGTATGCCACGAACTGGCAGTGTTTGACGGTACATGTGTCATGCGCTGAACTTGAGTGGTTATACCCAAATCACTGCAACACCGTGTGTGACAACTGGCACACGAAGGACACCTGGGCGTTGTTCAGATGAAACAGCGGTGTTGTGAGGCAATGTGATGGGCAGCAATAGATCGTCGCGTAGAAGATTTCATCAAAAATTGTGAAGCATGCACAATTAGCGAGAAGTAAACAAAACCACGTCCTGCCCCTCTTCAGCCAATCCCATGGCCGGACAAACCATGGAAGCACTTGCAAGTCGACATCTTCAGAGAGGTGTAAGCTGTGCCAAGAAGCCAGCAGTTTCTACTTGTAGTAGATGATCTCCACAGCAAGTGGCCTGAGATTGCAAATACTTCTTCAGTCACGACAAGCTTGATCATCGCGATTCTCGAAAAGCTGTTCACTAAGTGGGGACTGCCGGAGGTCATAACGGCTGACAACAGCCCTCAGTTCATATCTGTACAATTCTCCACTTTCCTCACGAGTTATGACATTCAACATCAGCGGACGTCACGATACAACCCCCAATCGAACGGTGGGGTTGAACGATTCAATCGCGTGATCAAAGAAAGCGTAAAAACGAGCATGTCGGCTGGGAAAACATTCGAACAGTCAATCTATATCCTCCTCCGATCCTACAGATCCACACCGCACACGCTGACTGGGAAAACACCAACAGAGCTGATGATAGGGCGAAACCTGCAAACAAAACTGAATGCTCTTCAACCACCATCGCGCCGAAATCCAGACACAAAAGCGAGGGCAGAAACGATAGCACACAGACAAGCGAAAAGGAAAACGTACTGTGATGCCAAATGCAGAGTACGAGCGCCGCAATTCACGGTCGGCGACTGGATACTAATCAGCTGCCCAAACAGACAGCATAAGCTCGCAAGCGCAATCTCAAAGCCGCTGCAGATCAAACGGAGACTTGGCAAGAACGCGTACCTCCTCCAAGATGAAACCCGATGGAATGCGAGGCGTCTCATTGCAAGCAGACAGGGATAGGAAGAAGACAAACCGGACGCTTTTCCTTTCCCGATATCCAGTCAAGACAGCGATCGCAGTCAACATACAGCAGAGCAGCCAAATCCCGCTTGACGCTCTCAGCGACAGAAGAGGAGACCTCAGTATCTGCAAAATTTTCATCTGTGAAGCCATAAACCGTTATATTTTTGGACTTCCCTTTATTAATAATTTGGAATGGAATTTGGAAGGACTGGACTGATTTCATATGGACTTATATTTGATTGGATAACTGGACTTAAGTGATTGCCTTAATTTATAAGGAGGGAAAAATATGTTTTGTCTGGGTAACTGTCCCTTACAGTCACCACTAGAGGGCTCTGCTCTGAAATGTACGTTTTCCTCGGAATGAGTCCGGGACATCTTGACTAGTTTTGACGCAGCCATTGTATCTTGAAATAAACACACTGACAGGCTCGGAACAATAAGAGTCGATTGTGAGTTATTAGCCATCAAACACGACAAGAACCACTGTTGGAGCCCGAGGGAAAAAGCTCCACTTCTCTGGGAATCCCCGGCATTAAGCCAGGGACAAACCATCTTTGGGATCTTGGATGCATGTGATGAAGTATCACCGATTTTAATGGAGATTATAGCATTGCAGATATAAAAGATGGAATTACGTTTAATTGCTTTCCTTAGTTTAATGCTTCATGTTCTTTTCAGAAATAAAATTTGAATCTAAAAACTTTTAATCATCTGACTTTTTTCCCCCCATGTCAAAGCAGATATGATTTTATTTCAGTAATGCCCATAAACTTTTAAACATACTTCATAGCATTTTTATGGCCTGGGTATTTCTGGGCGGGGGCTTCACCAGCTTTCAAAGGTTTTCTCCAGTGTTTGAGGCTGGGGCTTGCTCAGATCTGCTGTGAAGGTCCTTGCCATTACTCCAGTCACACATTCATTTGGGACAAGCCCTCTACATCTGGAATAGATAAAGAACTGAATTGGGTAATCACCCAATGAGCATAAGACCAGGTCCTTCACACAATGTCTATGCCGAACATAATGCCAAGATAAACTAATATTACTGATGTTCCTTACTCTGCCATTCCCAGTACATCGATGTGCCTATCTAAAAGCCACTGCCATTTGTGTCTCTATCACCAACCATGGCAGCGTCTTCCAAGAACTCACCGCATCAAAGAAAACTAATTTAGAACCTCTTCAACCTCTGAATTGAAAACATCTCAAAACGATATCGATAGTTTTATATAAGAACAGAAGAAACAGAATACAGAGCCGTTGACAGCCACTGTCTGATTCTCCATTCAATAAAATATTGGCTGATCCTTTACCTTAATGAAATTCTCCAGCACTAACCTTGTGTTTCTTGATTCTCTTAAAATCTAAGCTTTAATCAATTGACCTTTAATGCAATGACAATCAGAACCTCTCGGTAGCACAAGTTCTGTGTCAAGTTATAATAAAGCAACATTTGTTTGGATCTCAAGCACAACCCCCCTCTCCCATATCAACTCCTGTTTGTCAGCTATAAAAACCTGGATGCAACATAATTTCCTCAAACTCAACAGTGATAAGACAGAATTCCTCCTCATAGGCTCCAAAGCCACACTCAGCAAAATCAATAACCCCACTCTCACCGTCGACGGCACCACTGTCTCCCCATCTCCCCAGGCCCGCAACCTTGGCGTGATCTTTGATTCCACCCTCTCCATTGAGCCTCACATCCGCCATGTCATTAAAACCTCCTTCTTTCATCTCCGCAACATCGCCAAACTCAGACCCTCTCTCACACCTCCCGCTGCTGAAAGACTCATCCGTGCCTTCATCTCCTCCCAACTGGACTATTGCAACTCACTTCTCCTTGGCATCAGCTCCACCTACATCAACCGACTCCAACTGGTCCAGAACGCAGCCGCCCAACTCATCACCCACACCAAATCCTGGCATCACATCACTCCAGTCCTCAAACAACTTCACTGGCTTCCCATCTCCCACCGGAACACCTACAAAATCCTGATCCTCACCTACAATGTCCTCCACCATCTGGCCCCCCCATATCTCACTGACCTCCTCTCCCCCTACCAACCCTCACGGTCCCTCAGATCCACATCAGCTGGTCTCCTCTCCATCCATGTCCAACCTCCGCAGTTTTGGGGACAGAGCCTTCTCCAGGGCAGCTCCCAGGGTCTGGAACTCCCTCCCCCAACTGATCTGCAATTCCGTGTCCCTCACCATCTTCCAGTCCCGCCTCAAGACCCATCTCTTCACCTTTGCCTATCCTTAGCCCCACGTGCTGTCCCTTTTCATCTGTGCATTAATTGCCTCATATTGTGTTTTGTATTGAATTCTGTATTTACTTTGTGTACTAGTCATGTCTCTACTATTTATTTAATTCCCCTTACATGTTTTTCCTCTACCTGCTAAATTTTTGTAAGGTGTCCTTGAGACTCTTGAAAGGCGCCCATAAATAAAATTTATTATTATTATTATTATTAAGTCCTGAATCGTAAAGCATTGAGAAGTAAACCTGTTGCTGAAGAATACACTTTTTTTTTTAAACTGTAGCAAAATCCACCAGAATCACTACTGGCATCAGAGTCACATATTTTGTGACAATTGTTGCACATGCTCTAAACGAACAAATTAACTTCTCTGAATAAGAAACAAAAAATGCATTTCATCTTTTGAAATGGTGTATTAAAATAGTTTGGGTCAGAACATATTATAAATGATGCAAGTTTTAAAAACATTTTTTTTAAAGCTGAGATATAATGGCAGGAAAACTAGTGGGCTCCATTGAGTCTGAAGAAGGGTCTCGACCCAAAACATCCCCATTCCGTCTCTCCAGAGTTGCTGCCTGTCCCAATGAGTTACTAACTGTTTATATCTATCTTTGGTTTAAACCAGCATTTGCAGTTCTTTCCAACACAGGCTCCGTTAATCTATAAGTTTGAATGTTATCCCATTCTTTGCAAACTTTCATGCTCCCTTAAATTGCAGGATGAAAACATTGGTTATATTTCTGCCACCACAGGTGCCATCTGGCCTGCTGAGTTTTCCCACAATTTACATTTGTTTCATATTTCCAGCATTGCATCCTTTTCTTCAAATACCCAATGCCAGCCATCAGCCAACTCTACAATGCACACAGATGCTGAACCCAGTGACATTAGTCAAGGTACATCACCCCGATTTGGTGCTTTCTATTTTGACACGCAAAATGCTTCATTATTTAACTCCATTAATCTGCTCTGTCACACACTTTCAGCAATGTGTTCCTCTTGGAGTAATTCTCTCCAACGATTAAAACAAACGGTTTTATCAATAGGCTGGGTGTGTGGGAGACAATCAAATTGCACAAATTGTGTGATTCGAGACAGAAGATTAAAAGGCACAAAAAATTCTTGCAAGTTTATCATTGTAGTTCAGATATATCCCTTCTGCTGAGAGAAGAAATTTGCGGATGATAAAGCAAGAAGGCAGCAGGAAAGAACTGCAGATGATGGTTTAAATCAAAGGTAGACACAAAATGCTGGAGTAACTCAGTGGGACAGGCAGCATTTCTAGAGGAAAGTAATAAGTGATGTTTTAGGTTAAGACCCTTCTTCAGACTGAGAGTCAGGCGAGAGGTATGCCCACATAGATCACCGTTTAAGAAGACTGTATTTTTCTCCACTGTGGGTGACATGGTGAAACAGAGGTATTGCTGCCTTACTGCGCCAGAGACCGATCCTGACTACGGGTGTTGTCTGTACAGAGTTTGTACGTCCCCCCTGTGACCTGCATGGGTTTTCTCTGAGATTTTCAGTTTCCTCCCACACTCCAAAAGTGTACAAGTTTGCAGGTTAATTGGCTTGGTATAAATGTAACGTTATTCCTTGTGTGTGAATTATAGTGTTAATGTGTGGGGATCACTGGTCGGTATGGACTCGGTGGGCCGAAGGGCCATTTTAGTTTTAGAGATAAACTGTATCTCTAAAACTAAAATAAAACTGATTGCATGGAAAGAAAGCTTCAGCATATTGAATGTAAATCAAAATACAATTACTGCAGATTCTGAAAATCGAATAAAAACATTGGAAAATGCCGCAAATGCGTCAAGCAGTGTCTATAGAGGGGAAAACAGAATTAACACTTCAGATCAATGACATTGTATTAGAATTAGGAAAGTGAAAACAAAATGTTCTGACAAATTGATAGGGTGGGAGAGAAGACCAAATGTAATATCTGTGAAACTGTGGCAACAGGTCAAATGGGAGTAATGGGGCATTTAGAGGGCAAGGGTGCTTCCGTGACTGTGATATGTGGTGCTAATAGCAAAGTTAGTTGTTATGGCCCCTGTCCAGTGTGCTCCATTTTGTTGAGATTTATATGCATTTAACTCATCAATAAGGACTTAACCACAAGTTTGGGGGCCTCATAAAGTTGAACATCGGCCCAGGCATGCTTGCAGTGATAGATAGTTAGATTAGAAGATCAGTCTGAGGAGCTAAATGAGGCAGGGAAAACTATTCGAAAAACAATGGATCTTTTTTAAAGAAGCTGTGGACCATTGAACTATGAGTGAATCAAAGTTGATCTCGCTGTGGGGGAGATTGAGTTGTCAAGGCCTTGAATTACTTCAATCGTGTGGAGATGATGCTAGACAGAGGCATGCTCTTGAGATTTTTCAGAAGATTAATGTTTGTGGCAACTTTAACCCATAGTTAGTGAAACACTAAATTATAAATGAGCTTGAAACTTCAATAGCCGGTCATTATGAGTTAGTGCATGCAGTAATTAAATTTTATATGGGCACATCAAGTATATAAACATTGCATGTAAATAGTTCATTGTACCGTAAGATTATTATTCATTGCCAACATAAATCTGAAAATTACTGTTTCGCACAAGCTTTCCTATTTTTATTTCTGCAACCAAGCATCACTGCATTAAAATGCCACCGTGAATTTAGTATTTATAGACTTTCAGCTTACTTGACTGACTTCTTTAAATATACAAACTGCGATGAAATAATCATGAATATCCACAATCCGGCATGTTTGTCCTGTCAAATTTATCTCCAAAGATAATTTACTAAATACAAAACGAACTGCAAGTTACAGCATGTAGACAAAATGTGTCAGAGATAGACTAATATTAAATTCCTAATTGCATTTTTTTTCCCCCAACAGCTGGCTATTTTTGCTTTAAATTTGTCTAAATTCTGACTGCTCAATCCAACAGAAAGAGAATAGATTAGCACAAAGGTCCAGTGTGCATTAGGGTTTTTTGTTAATACGTGATCCCCAGTGTACTTGTCACTACATTTGTCCCTTTATATGTATTTCTGAGTCCAAAATGATCAAAATGGCCTGGTCATGATTAGACAAATTCATCTCTGCATTTCATGACATTTAGCAAGCAAATTTAACATATAATATATAGAATTAGCAGTCTCATATGCAAAACATTTGTACTTCATATCATCTTTGTTGTGGGTCTGGCCAACAACAGTGGTGTCATTGCGAACTTAAAGACAAAGTTGGCATTATATTTGGCTATACCGTCGTGGGTGTGCAGGGAATGGAGCAAAAGACTGAACAGTGTAATCCTACAGTGTTGAGGGTCAAGGAGGCGGAAATGTTATGACCAATTCTAACCGTCTGAGGTCACCCATCAAGAAGTCCAGAAGCCAGTTGCAGATGGAGGCCAGAAGGCCAAGGTCCAGAAGTTTAGGGATGAGTTTATTTGTTGTTATGATGTTGAAGACTGAACAGTGGTCAATGAATAGTATCCTGACATGGATTTTCTTGTTGTCGAGGAGCTCCAGGGTTGAATGAAGTGCAGGAGAGATGCTGTCCTCTGGAGATCCATTGATCAGTTACATGAACTGCCGACGAGAAGAATGTCACAAATACATGCCATTACCAGCATTTCAAACCACCCCATCGTGGCTAACGTTGGAGCTACTGGGAGGTGATGATTGATACAGGTCACTTTGTTTTTCTTGGGGACTGGAATGATGGAGATTTCCTTGAAGCAGATGAGTACAGACGACTATTGAAGTGTGAGGTTGAAGAAATCGGCAAAGATTATGTCAAAGTAGATTGATGCATGTTTGCAGAATATGTCCAGGGGCTCCATCTAGCCTGGTTACTTTCCCCTCACGAGTTTACCCATGTGAAAGCAGATTGCAAAAGTGGGAGATGAGATATGCATAGAGGTGTGGTTTTGCTTGCCTGTTCAAAATGGGCCTAACAGACTTTAGTAAGGCATTTGACAGGTTTGTGTATGGTCACTGATCTGGAGATTAAGGAATGCGAAATGCTAGATGGACCAGCTAATTGGACCCAAATTGGTTTGGGGATGTGAGGCAGAGCATGGTGGCAAAAGGATGATTTTTTTTTAAATTTGAGGTCTGTGTCAACTAATGTACCCTTGAGATCAATACTGGGACTTAATGCTGTTTCTGATATATCTTGAATGTGTTTTAGGAATTCCAGCCCATCTGAGCCCCTTACACCAAGGCAATGCAATCTATATTGAACAAGTTAAAATCTCCCACCCATTCAATCATCTTGCTTTTACACCTATTTAAAAAGAAAATCCACTTTACTTACACATGTTCCTTTAATTCCCACTGATTATTGGGAGATCTATGTCTAAACCCAAGGAAGTGATTGTCCCAAAGATGGACACAAAGTGGTTGAGTAACCCAGTGGGTCAGGCAGCATCTCTGGAGAAAAAGATTGGGTGCTCTCTTATTCCTACATTCTACTGTTCGGACCAGGTTGAATGATTCTTCCAGAATACCCTCTCTCCACACCACTGTGATACTCTCCCCAATCAACAGTGCCTCTCCCCCTGTTCATTTCCACCCCCTCCTGAATTTGGGTGAATAGAGGCCAAATCAACACAATCCCTTCTGATGTGACAGTCCTTTCACCCTGCCAGTCTGACGGACCTCTTTATTCTTCATAGACTAGAGCAAGTGTTTCCTTCAACTGAGACCAGAAGTGCACATTATATTCAGGGTGAGTTTCACCAAGAACATGTTTTATGGCATTCTTGCACCTATACTCCCAACTTGCAACAAAGGATAACATACCATCTGTCTTCCTAACCGCCTGCAGCACCAGCACATTTGTTTCAGGGTCTGTGGGGAAGGAAATTACGATTCTTTCCTGTGTTAACATTGGCAATCCTGCACCATTTAAAAGTTACTTTGCCTTTATTTTCCTTCCCAAATGGGGACGTTCACAGGTACATTTGTTTTACTGCATCTGCCATGTGTTTGCCCAGTCACTCAAGTTGGCTGCATCTGCCTGAAGTCTCTTTCCATTCTTTCATTTAGTTTTTTTATTGTCACGTGTAGCAAAATATGGTGAAAAGCTTTTGTTTGCTATCCAGTTAAAGAAAATATAATACACTAATACAATTAAGGTGTCCACAGAGCACAGATGAAGGAGAAAGTGGTAAAGAATAAAGGATAAACCTCAATTCCATCAGTTTTATGCCATTGGAAAATGTAGATTTAGTTCCCTCCTTCAAATCATTAATTGTTACCAAACACTGATTCCCACACTATGTCACTAGCCACTGTTTGCCACTCTCAACAAACATTTATTCCAAGTCTCTGTTTCTTAGTCTACCAACTAATTTTCAGTCCATGCCAATAAACAACCTCAAATCCCATGTGTTTTAGTTCTGCACACAAACCTCTTGTGTGGGACATTATTAAAAGCCTTCAAAAAATTCATATACTGTACACCACACTGATTCTCTGTATCTACCCATTATCTTTGCAAATAAACTCAGTCATTTCGTCAAACTCGTGTTGATTTTATTAATGCTGTTGGTATTTCCCAAGTATCCTGTCATCCTGTCTTTTATAATGTAATAAAAAGGAACTGCAGATGTTGGTTTACACCAAGGATACAAGATCCTGGAGGAACTCAGCGGGTCAGGCAGCGTCGCTGGAGAAAATGTTTCAGGTCGGGACCATAACTTTAATGATTAACCATGTAATCATATAACCATATAACAATTACAGCACGGAAACAGGCCATCTCGGCCCTACAAGTCCGTGCCGAACAATTATTTTCCCTTAGTCCCACCTGCCTGCACTCATACCATAACCCTCCATTCCTTTCCCATCCATATGCCTATCCAATTTATTTTTAAATGATACCAACGAACCTGCCTCCACCACTTCCACTGGAAGCTCATTCCATACCGCTACCACTCTCTGAGTAAAGAAGTTCCCCCTCATGTTACCCCTAAACTTCTGTCCCTTAATTCTGAAGTCATGTCCTCTTGTTTGAATCTTCCCTATTCTCAAAGGGAAAAGTTTGTCCACATCAACTCTGTCTATCCCTCTCATTATTTTAAAGATCTCTATCAAGTCCCCCCTTAACCTTCTGCACTCCAGAGAATAAAGACCTAACTTATTCAACCTTTCTCTATAACTTAGTTGTTGAAACCCAGGCAACATTCTAGTAAATCTCCTCTGTACTCTCTCTATTTTGTTGACATCCTTCCTATAATTGGGCGACCAAAATTGTACACCATACTCCAGATTTTGTCTCGCCAATGCCTTGTACAATTTTAACATTACATCCCAGCTTCTATACTCAATGCTCTGATTTATAAAGGCTAGCATACCAAAAGCTTTCTTTACCACCCTATCTATATGAGATTCCACCTTCAAGGAACTATGCACGGTTATTCCCAGATCCCTCTGTTCAACTGCATTCTTCAATTCCCTACCATTTACCATGTACGTCCTATTTTGATTTGTCCTGCCAAGGTGTAGCACCTCACATTTATCAGCATTAAACTCCATCTGCCATCTTTCAGCCCATTCTTCCAAATGGCCTAAATCACTCTGTAGACTTTGGAAATCTTCTTCATTATCCACAACCCCCCCTATCTTGGTATCATCTGCATACTTACTAATCCAATTTACCACACCTTCATCCAGATCATTGATGTACATGACAAACAACAAAGGACCCAACACAGATCCCTGAGGCACCCCACTAGCCACCTGCCTCCAACCCGACAAACAGTCATCCACCATTACCCTCTGGCGTCCCCATTCAGCCACTGTTGAATCCATCTTGCTACTCCTGCATTTATACCCAACAGCTGAACCTTCTTAACCAACCTTCCATGAGGAACCTTGTCAAAGGCCTTACTAAAGTCCATATAGACAACATCCACTGCTTTACCCTCGTCAATTTCCCTAGTAACCTCTTCAAAAAATTCAAGAAGATTAGTCAAACATGACCTTCCAGGCACAAATCCATGTTGACTGTTCCTAATCAGACCCTGTTTATCCAGATGCTTATATATATAATCTTTAAGTATCTTTTCCATTAATTTTCCCACCACTGAAGTCAAACTAACAAGTCTATAATTGCTAGGTTTACTCTTAGAACCCTTTTTAAACAATGGAACAACATGTGCAGTACGCATATCCTCGGGGACTATTCCCGTTTCTAATGACATTTGAAATATTTCTGTCATAGCCCCAGCTATTTCTACACTAACTTCCCTCAATGTCCTAGGGAATATCCTGTCAGGACCTGGAGACTTATCCACTTTTATATTTTTCAAAAGTGTCAGTACTTCTTTTACTTTGAAACTCATAGTATCCATAGCTACTCTACTAGTTTCCCTTACCTCACATAATTTAATATCCTTCTCCTTGGTGAATACCGAAGAAAATAAATTGTTCAATATCTCCCCCATCTCTTTTGGCTCTGCAGATAGCTGTCCACTCTGTCTCTCCAATGGACCAATTTTATCCCTCGTTATCCTTTTGCTATTAATATAGCTGTAGAAACCCTTTGGATTTACTTTCACCTTTACTGCCAAAGCAACCTCATGTCTTCTTTTAGCTTTTCTAATTTCTTTCTTAAGATTCTTTTTATATTCCTTATACTCCTCAAGCACCTCATTTACTTCATGCTGCCTATAATTATTGTAGATCTCCCTCTTTTTCCAAACAAGATGTCCAATTTCCCTTGAAAACCAGGGCTCTTTCCAATTTTTACTGTTTCTTTTCAACCGAACAGGAACATAAAGATTCTGTACTCTTAAAATTTCCCCTTTAAATGTCCTCCATTTCTCTTCTACATCCTTCCCATAAAACAAAATGTCCCATTTTATTCCTTTTAAATCATTTCGCATCTCATCAAAGTTAGCCTTTCTCCAATCAAAAATCTCAACCCTAGGTCCAGTTCTGACCCTCTCCATAATTATATTGAAACTAATTATATTAGTCTCAATATAATGGATGTGATCACTGGACCCGAAGTGCTCCCCAACACATACCTCCACCACATGTCCCGTCTCATTTCCTAACAGGAGGTCCAGCACTGCCCCTCCTCTAGTAGGTACCTCTATGTATTGCTGCAAAAAACTATCCTGCACACATTTTACAAACTCCAAACCATCCAGCCCATTTACAGAATGTGTTGCCCAGTCTATGTGTGGAAAGTTGAAATCTCCCAAATCACTACCTTGTGCTTACTACTAATATTTGCTATCTCCTTACATATTTGCTCTTCCAATTCTCGTTCCCCATTTGGCGGTCTATAATACACCCCTATAAGTGTTGCTACACCTTTCCCCCTTCTCAGTTCCACCCAAAAAGCCTCCCTAGATGCGCCCTCCCATCTATCCTGCCAAAGCACTGCTGTAATATCTTCCCTGACTAGCAATGCAACACATCCTCCTCTTGCCCCTCCAATTCCAGCACACCTGAAGCTATGAAATCCTGGAATATTTAGTTTCCAATCACAGCCCTCCTGCAACCATGTTTCACTGATCGCCACAACATCATACTTCCAGGTGTCTATCCAGACTCTAAGCTCATCCACCTTTCTTACAATGCTCCTAGCATTAAAATATGCACATTTAAGAAACCCCCCGCCTCTTATTCTCTGTTTATTTCCTTTTTCTTCTTTCTCCTCTTGTGTCCGAGTGCTTCCCTTTTCTGCTTCCTGCCTTCCATTCTGTCTACTAGCTTTCTCTATTTGAGTCCCTTACCCCAACCATTCTAGTTTAAAGTCTCCCCAGTAGCCTTTGCAAATTTCCCCAGATTAACTCTAGTATTTCCCTCTATTCTGAGGTTGGGCTTAACAAGTCCAAAGTTCTCCTTTTCTCTCTTTTTGTAAATAATGGAGCTATTTTTGCCACCTTCTAATCTGCAGGAACCAGGAACCGCAATAAATGGAGTTTTGAAAGAATGACAACAATGCATGCACTTTCATCTGAAATATTAACTCTCTTTCTTTTCCCACATGTGTGGCGTTTCCTGCTGAGTATTTTGTTTTATTTTGGGTTTCCGACATCTGCAGTTGTGATTTTCGCTATTTCCTTTTTTTTTCCAATCCAGTTATCTGCTTAAATGAAATTAATTCTGATTGTTGGAAATTATTGTGTATTAATCAAGGTTATTGATTAGACATTTAAGCATTGGAATTAAGACATTTTCTGAAATTTCTATGGCTATCAAAAGTATTTAGGCATAACTAATTATTGACTTGTGACTTATTGCATTTTTTTTAATTCAACTTTGCTAGTTATTTCAACGTTGTTCCATGTGGTGATATATTTTCCTTTAATAATGAAGCTGATTGCCACAGGAGTAATAAATGACAAGTCGACTGTCCCCTTTAATTAGCAGACTAATGAATGCATGAACCAACTGTTTCGTTTTCCAACAAACTATGCACTTCAAAATTTAAATATTCACTGTGCCCCGCAACTCTTAACTGCTGATAATTGTCTTGCTTAAAGTGAACATTTTATACAGCTGGAGGCTTGCATTTCCATGACCGCAATTGACAAAAGACAAAAAACAATTAATCTTATTCGTAGAATTCTCATGGAAATTGGCCATTTGGCCCAATTAGTGCCCACAACCACTGGACATATTTTATATTAGTCCCATTACCCCACACTGGGTCTATAGCCCTCTCTGCATAAATGATTCAAGTGCTCATCTAAACACTGAGAAGAGGACGGGTCCTCTTAGTCTGCAGAAGCGTTCCGACCTGAAACATCACTTCGTGAAGGTGGTCTTCTCACATCTCCTCTACATCTCCTAACCCATACCTTAAATTCACATCCTCGTGTTTTATCTACCACAGAAACGTCTTCTTTATTGAAACCTCTCATAATTTTATATACCTTCATGTTCCCTCTCAATCTCCTCAACTCCAGGGAGAATGGATGGAGCTTTCCCACTCACTCCTCATAACTGTGCTTCCTGGGATATGGCCTCTGCACCTTCTCCAGCACCATCATATTCTTCCTATGTCTTGATGACCAGATCTGCATGATCACTCCAGCTGAGATTTGACCGAGGTTTAATTCAGTTGGAACACATCTCTATATTCAATGCCCCAACTAATGAAGCTCAGTTTGCTTTCAAAACAACCTTATTGATTTCAAATGTTTGAAATCGATAACATTGTTATGAAAGCATATATATCTACCTATCTGCCAAAGTTTGCAAGAAATTAAAGAGTTGTGAATGCATTCTGGTCTATCATGCAAACCAGACTCATCCCATCAACTCTGCCTCAGGAAAGCAGCCAACATAACCAAGGAGCACTCACCCCCATCATTCTCTCCACCCGTCTTCCAGCAGGCAAAAAATACCAAAGTTTGCAAGCATGCATCACCAGAGTCAAGAACAGCTTCTTCCCCACTGTTATCACTCCTGAACGGACCTGTTCATATGCAACGGGTGAATCTTCCAATCTACCTCTGTGCGGCCCTTGCATGTTCTATTAGTCTACACTTTCTCTGCAACCACACAATAACATTAGATTCATTGAGTCATGCAGCACAGACACAAGCCATTCAGTCCAACTTGCCAAGAACAATAAAATGTTTTTAAACCAAGAAAAATTGATACTGAATTTTAATTGGGTTTCTGCAATAAAAATGAGTTAAATTAGATTTGTATCACTGCAAAGATGTGCCTGTGTGATTTAAAAAAAATTACAATTGAGCATGAATGTTGCAGCACCATGCTTAAAGCTCAAAGAAAGCATTGACCATTCATTTCACACCGGGAGTCTGGCCTGCTGCAGTTTTGGGGAGCACCTTGTAAAGTGAGAATTGTGCTCCCATTGGGACCATATCAGAGCAAAGTCAGGATTTTATAACGTCAATTATAATGTCAACCTTTGCAGAAGCACCATAGAAAGCATTTTATTGGGATGCATCATAGGCAATTTGGGAACAGCTCCATCCAAGACCGCAAGGAATTGCAGAGTTGTGGACGTCTTTGAAAGGTCCGATTCAAAAACAGTCTTTAATCAGACTATCTTGCACTAACTGTTGTACTCTTTATCCCTTACCTGTACAATGTGGATGGCTTGATTGTATTCATGTATAGTCTTTTGTTTGACTGGATGGCAAGAAAACAAAACCTTTTCACAGTACTTTGGCACATGTGACAATAATAAACACAACCACACTAAATTAAATGAAACAATAGTATTTTAAAAATTCTATTGAACATTAGTACCTGATGTTGGGGACCAGATGCAGTTATACAACGATGATACAGGCCCTTCCGCCCACCTTGTCCACTCGAACCAGCACTCGCCCTATACACTAGCAATATCCTACACAATAGAGACAATGTACAATTTTACCAAAACCAATTAACCTACAAAACTGCATGCCTTGAGTGTGGGAGGAAGCCAGAGCACCCCGAGAAAACCGCACTTTGTCACTGGGAGAATGTGCACACTCCATATAGATTGCACCCATAGTCAGGATTGAACTCGGGTCTCTGGCGCTGTAAGGCAGCAACTCTACCGCTGCACCACTGTACCGCACGCTTAACACTATCCATATCAGGATGCACAGAAAAGGCATGAGGAAGGAATAAATTATACGTTAGAGGCAATGAATGGCTGGGTGGGAAGAAGAGACAAAATGTGATGATTTGTTGAGTAGCGTGATTGGGAAGAGACACAGCTTTTATCAATGCTATGGGGCACTGGGGAGTTGGTGCAGTGGAGGGACCCCAAAAGAATGACTATGCTAATAGGCAATCTAGTCCAATGCCGTGCATGGAAGACTAGATTATCCCAAACGTGCAAAACTTTGACCACTGCCGAAACAAATTCCCAAATTTCTTCTCAGGTGATGATGTCTCCCCTTGCAACTCTAGCAAGAAAATTGGACGAGGGATAAAAGAATGAAGAATGAAGCTGGTCTTTATTTTAAATAGGTTGTGCACGTGTTTCTCTCTGAAAACATAATCTACTATCAACTGCATATCATTGATTTAAACAGCATTATGTACTGTAATTTAATTTCCAGTCATGTTTCTTTTCCCAGCTCAGTTACAGATTACATTATGGAGCTCAAATATTTTAAATGTATGTTCTGAGTGTACACACTTGTCAATTAAACTATATTGAAGATCAGTTAGCACCTCTGATAGGTTCTCGACTGCAATTTTCTATTATGAAATGAAAAATCTAAACAGAACAATGTAACAATCTGCTAAGCTGCAGAAGTGGTTCCAATGAACACATCAATGAGAAGCTGTCCAAATAAAATGTACTATGAAAACAAGTGTAGAGCAACCTTTAATTATGGAGCTCCACTTCTGCTTGCTTCAGTAAATCCACTGTTCAGCACCAACCTATTTTTAAATCAGCCTGTCCCTGCCAAATATAAAATACAATGCCCAGATATGTTTGAGAACTAATAACAATACCACATTCAGGATAGGCGCTAGGTAATAAACAAATCAATCATCTTCTTCCAGGCATCAAGAGCACCTCCCTTGTTGAATCTATTGTTAAACGTTGGTACTTTTCAACGGGCAGCATCCATGGAGAGAAGGAATGGCCGCTGTTTCAGGTCGAGACTCTTATTCAGACTTTTTCTGGTTGAAGAAGGGTCTCGACCCAAAAATATGTAATTTTTAAAAAGTTCTGGGTATACTCAGGGGGAAAAACAATATCTGTGGAGCAGGAATCTGTATTAATGCTTCAAGTAGATCACTCTTCACCATAATGAAGAGTTTCGTGAAGGCTTGTGAATTTGGAATGTTAAAATGGTATTGATTTATTTAAAAGTAAAATGCATGTTTAGTGGAATTTTATACAAGTACCATGGCACAGTTGAAAACATTCAGTTGCAGGTGCAGTTTCTAAAGCAGGTTACCTTTATAATCTACTAATGCACAAATAGGAATTTTGATACAAATTTCACCAGCGATGGATTGCACACATTTGGGAGGATACTTTAATGTCACCAATCAAGTTTAGATCCAAAAGCAACTTCCATCAATGGTCTAGAGCACTCAAAACAATGATCCCATTCCATGCATGGCGTGTCTTCATGCAGATAATGGACTGGATAAAACTAATTCACAATGAAAGGTGAAATAGGGGCGGCACGGTGGAGCAGTGGTAGAGTTGCTGCCTTACAGCGGTTACATCGCCGGAGATCCGGGTTCGATCCTGACCTCGTGGGTTTTGGTCAAGATCAGCGGTTTTGTTCCACAATCCTAAGATGCACAGGTTGTGTCGGAAGGAACTGCAGATGCTGATTTAAACCAAAGATAGACACAAATAGCTCGAGTAATTCAGGCGGCATCTCTGGAGAGGAAGAATGGGTGAAACGTCACCCATTCCTCCTCTCCAGAGATACTGCCTGTCCTGCTGAGATACTCCGGCTTTTTGTGTGTATGTAGGTTTGTAGGTGAATTGGTTTGGTGTAAATGTAAATTTCCCGAGTGTGTGTAGGATAGTGCTGGTGTGCAGGGATCGCTGGTCGGCACAAACTCGGTGGGCCGAATGGCCTGTTTCCGCGCTGTATCTCTAAACTAAACTAAAGTTGAAAACAGGATAAAGGGGAGAAATTAAATGAGGTGTAATGTGGAATTAATTGCAGATCTGAAGGAAGGAATTAGTGCTCATTTAAGCAATTAACTGTACCTCCAACTCAACTGAGGTTAAAGCTTATTGGGTGGACAAGAAAAAAGATAATTTTCTCAGACTCTTTGCATTTTTCAATTTCACAGTTGCTAATTTCATCAGTGTTAATTCTACCTCTTTGTGCTTCTAATTTTCACAATTGTTTATCAATGCCCTGTGACAATGCGCTGAAATGAGAGAAGAGAATCCAGGAAGAGGAATATAAATTATAAATAAAACAAAGGCTCTGTATAAATCAAAAGATGATGAGAAATTAAATCACAGCAGCATCTGATCCATAAAATTAGGACCATTCATCAATCTTAACCAGTCATTCAATCCTTTCACATCACCATTACCAAACAAGCTATGTTGTTTCATCAATTCCAAGTAAATCCCCTCACTTAGAAATTCGGACACGGTAAATTGTGATTGTGGACAGTCAGAACATTTTTCCCAGGAGGGAAATGTCAAATAGTACAGGGCAGAGCTGTAAGGTGAGGGGGGCAAAGTTAAAAAGGAAATGAGTGGAGCAAGTTTTTTTTTATTAACACAGTAAGTGTTGGGTACATGGAACAAACAGCCAGAGTGGTGGTTGAGGCAGATACGATAGTGACTTTTAAGATAATTTTGCATAGGCACATGGATACCCAGAGAATGGATGGATATGGATTATGTGCAGGCAGATTGATTTAGTCACCATGTTCAGCATAGCCATTATGTGACGAAGGGCCTCGTCCTGGACTACACCTTTCTTGTTTGTCGCTGCTACTGTGTTGTGCACTTCTTTGTGAACAGCCAGGACAAATGTCTCACCCTGTATTTCTGCTATTGTCAGTGAGAAAATGGGAGTGTTCTCAAACTAGTACTTTTCAATAGATTCACTTCAGCTGAGCAACCTTGAGGCTGTTAAAAGAACGAATAATAACCTCCTAAATCTTTGACAACTGAGATGTCACCCACTGTAAGCTTGACAGCGACTTTGTATTCAAAGCAATTACGTTGAGTGACTACTCCCAAAATACTCCCGTGAAGTTAACAAAAGTTTATCTCTCAACATTTTCAGCAACTTCAAAAGAAATCACTGAGATATGATTAACACACAGGAGATAATGGTAGATAAATGGATCACAATGAGCTTGTCAATTAATTGCTGTCTAATAGAGATAGTCAGTCTGTTTCAAATAGTGTAAATATTAACTATGTGAATTTTAAAAAGTTCATTCACATCTTTCTCCCACAGCAGATCATTAAATCTGCAATTTACTGCCCAGAGCAGATACAATAGCAAAGTTGAAAGAGATATTCAGACATATATAACCATATAACCATATAACAATTACAGCACGGAAACAGTCCATCTCGACCCTTCTCGTCCGTGCCGAACACATAATCTCCCCTAGTCCCATATACCTGCGCTCAGACCATAACCCTCCATTCCCTTCCCATCCATATAACTATCCAATTTATTTTTAAATGATAAAAACGAACCTGACTCCACCACCTTCACTGGAAGCTCATTCCACACAGCTACCACTCTCTGAGTAAAGAAGTTCCCCCTCATGTTATCCCTAAACTTCAGTCCCTTAATTCTCATGTCATGTCCCCTTGTTTGAAAGGGGACATGGCATATGAACAGGCAGGGGAAGTGAGGGATACAATCCACATGCAGGTAGATGGGATTGTTTGGATTGACATCATGGTCAGCACAGATGTCAGATGAGAGCAACACTAGATTTAGTAGCAATGTGAAAAGTATAGATTTTTTAATTTTAGTTTATTGGCATGTGTACCAAGATACAGTGAAAATATGTAGTTGTATGCGAACCAGTCAGCAGAACACTGAATTCAAGAGAGAGTTAGGTATAGCTCTCAGAGCAAACAGAATCAAGGGATATGAGGAGAAAGCAGGAACGGGGTACTGATTTTGGATGATCAGGCATGATCACAATGAATGGCGGTGCTGGCTCAAAGGGCCGAATGGCCTACTTCTCCACTTATTTTATATGTTTCTATGTTTATATGAAAGACCATACATGATTACAATCCACACATCTCCAGTGTGCAGATACATGATGAAGGGAATGATAAAAGGAGATTCCAGAAAAGAACTAGTCAATAGAACAGGAGCCACCAATTTTACAAAATGCTGATTCAGCACAACATAAAGAATCGCAGACCGAGGCATGTGACTGAATGAATCTCATGACTTGGGCATTACCAACCCAGCACAATGTTTCACAGCTCATTCCTAGTTGTGCTGAAGATGGTGGTGAAAGCCTCTGTGGAACCACATAAAGGTACAACAAAGTTGCTCACACATACAGCTGTTAGATGTGAGTTTCTATTATTGCGGACCAAAACTAATCAGGGAATCAATCAGGGGAAACTAATCAGGGAATCTAATCAGGGAATCAAAACTAAACAGGGAATCAATGCGGGCTTTAGTAAATGGGTGGAATAGTACAAGGACTAGCAGTGGGGAAGTAGTCAATGAGAACTAACAGTGACATTGTCTTCTTGTGCACTCTGTTCCAAAACATTCTTACCTTCTACAGAGAACACATCATCAGTGAATTTACTTTATTTAAATAAAATGAAGATTTAACTTTACTTATCTACGTTGTACAAGGTTAAACGGTGTGTAATTATCAAGGAGAATGCATTTATCTTTAAATAATTTAGTCATACTGTATTTGAATTCATTGACATTCATCCTTCTATATGTTAATAAGCTGGCAGCAAAAAAATCTCCTACTAACTTAGACACAGATGCTGGAGTAACTCAGTGGGTCAGACAGCATCTCTGGATAAAAGGAATAGGTGATGGCTTGGGTCGAGACCCTTTTTCAGACTGAGAGTCAGGGAAAAGGGAAACAAGAGATATTGAATTGAAGGCAATATCTCCAAGTTTGCGGATGACACTAAGCTGGGGGGCAGTGTTAGCTGTGAGGAGGATGCTAGGAGGCTGCAAGGTGACTTGGATAGGCTGGGTGAGTGGGCAAATGTTTGGCAGATGCAGTATAATGTGGATAAATGTGAGGTTATCCATTTTGGTGGCAAAAACAGGAAAGCAGACTATTATCTAAATGGTGGCCGATTAGGAAAGGGGGAGATGCAGCGAGACCTGGGTGTCATGGTACACCAGTCATTGAAAGTAGGCATGCAGGTGCAGCAGGCAGTGAAGAAAGCGAATGGTATGTTAGCTTTCATAACAAAAGGATTTGAGTATAGGAGCAGGGAGGTTCTACTGCAGTTGTACAGGCTCTTGGTGAGACCACACCTGGAGTATTGCGTACAGTTTTGGTCTCCAAATCTGAGGAAGGGCATTATTACCATAGAGGGAGTGCAGAGAAGGTTCACCAGTGATTCCTGATTCTTATGAAAAAAGACTGGATAGACTTGGTTTATACTCTCTAGAATTTAGGAGATTGAGAGGGGATCTTATAGAAACTTACAAAATTCTTAAGGGGTTGGACAGGCTAGATGCAGGAAGATTGTTCCCGATGTTAGGGAAGTCCAGGACAAGGGGTCACAGCTTAAGGATAAGGGGGAAATCCTCTAAAACCGAGATGAGAAAATCTTTTTTCACACAGAGAGTGGTGAATCTCTGAACTCTCTCAGAGGGAAGGCCAGTTCTCTGCTATATTTAAGAGGTCGTTAGAGGCCCTTGTGGCTAAAGGGATCAGAGGCTATAGGTTACACAGAAAAGCTGGAGAAACTCAGGGAGCATCTATGGAGCGATGTGGCCCTTCAAGGTGGCATATCTTAAAGGGATCAGAGTGTACACAGTGTTTAAGAGGGAACTGCAGATGCTGGAGACAAGGCAGGTGTGGAGAAAAGGCAGGTGTGGGATACTGAGTTGGATGATCAGCCATGATCATATTGAATGGCGGTGCAGGCTCGAAGGGCCGAATGGCCTACTCCTGCACCTAATTTCTATGTTTCTATCTATAAGGGCCTGTCACACTTGGTGATTTTTTTCAGCGACTGCTGACATCATTGACTGACGTATCAGGTCTCCGAAAAATTTGTGGGGTGATGCAGCAGTGACGTGGCGTGACGCGGCGATTTATAATCCTACTTGTCTTACAGGTAATTGAAGCAACATTTCTGTCGCCACTGGATTTTGAAATATTATAAATCTTATGACGAGCCTGATATGACGCCGTCAACCGCCGAAAAAATCTCCAAGAGGGACTGGCCCTATAGTCAGTGATACAGAGGGATACAGAACAAATGGATTAAAGACATGCAAATAAGTAATAATGCTAACGGACACAGGCCATTGTTAGCTGTGGCCCAGATGAAAACGAGTTACATACAATGAGACACAACAGACGACTTGAGCTAATACAATGACTTGGATGGGGGAGGGACAGAGAGAGAGGGAAGCAAGGTTTACTTGAAGTTGGAGAAATTAATATTCATATCACTGGGTTGTAAACTGCCCAAGTGAAATTTCTGCAGCTTACAATCCAGTTATATGAATATTGATTTAAACCAGCATCTGCAGTTCCTTCCTACTAACTTAGAACTTTGTTCATTTTCTAACTGCTTTAGAACATCTTGTAACTGTGTTTAGGACCCAGTTGGTATGTGCAAATAAAAATAAACTCCGAGTACCAATTTCATCCTTATCCAAAAAATACCTATTTATAAGTTACAGATATTATATTGTACTTGGAAATAGCATTCACGTGTAAATCAGAATAAATTTCTACCTATTTTTAAAGATCTGAAGTATTTTATGTACTTAATTAGAATCACTGAAACTTGAAGCATCTATTATAATAGAAATAACATTTATAAATTATTGTTCGAAAAAGTAACCAAATAGAATAGCTTTAAATCAATACTCAACCTGCACATAAATGTGACAACAGTGATAAAGCTGGATGTTCAAGGACTTCCAAGTCCTTGGAAGGATGAGAAAATGAGATTGGAACTTGCTCCATCATCCAAAAGCCATTTTTCATCTTTCACTTCAGCTGAAGCTCTACTGCTTCATGAATCACCATCATTTCAATAACCATTTGAAAATGACTGGTGAAATGGAGACAAAAGCAGGATTGCTGTCCATTATTGTTTATCACCTATGTTAACGCATCTATTTTAAGTTGCAGTGTGTTTCTTGTTGTTATTGCTTACAACTCCTCTCCTCCCACTGCCATCCCTCCAGAATTTATTATCCTACTTGTCTTACAGGTAATTGAAGCAAAAGGATGATTTTGACCAACTTCTGGCAAACAATTTTAAATTTGGAAGTAGTTGTGGCAGGCATAATTACAACATTTAAAAGACAGGTGCAGAGATAGGAAAGGTTATGAGGGATATGGGCCAAATTCAGGCAAAGGGGATGGACTTAGATTGGGCATTTTGGCTGGCATGTTTGAGTTGGGCCAAAGGACCTGTTTGCATGCTGTATGGCTCTATTCGTATGACATCTGGTGTCAACTTTACAAAGATGTGAGATGTTTGCTTGGAGCACAGGAAGATTGACTTGTGTTAACACACGTCAGTCACAATGTCCAACTTTGACAACCCAATCTGTTGCTCAGAGGCTAATTTACTTCTCAGCTTCAGCCAGCAGACAACTGCTGTGAGCTTGTAAGTGATGCAGCTTCCTCGGGTGGCAAAGAACATTGTTAACACTATTATTTCAGTTTGAGGACCCTGATCTTGTGAATCCAACCATGTTAATTTCATTTGATTAACATTAACAATACTTGTGTAGGAAGGAACTGCAAGTGCTGATTTAAACCGGAGTAACTCATCGGGTCAGGCAGCATCTCCGGGGATAAGCAATGGGTGACATTTCGAGTTGAGACCCTTCTTCAGACTTGGCTGTTTACTTGGCTGGTTATTTCCTTTTGGAGACCTTTTCTTTTCGACATAATGGCGACATAATATAGTAGAAATTAATGATTCACCATTTTGAATACCCATTAAGAAGCTAGTTGCACTCCAAATCTCCTTTCACATTGGAATAAAATTCAGATTCTCAAGATTGTCAAGGCTATGCTAAAATTCTTTTGCTGATTCCATGCATCTCCCTGCCATCTTTACCCCATTAAAAAGTGAATAAGAAATCTAGGTTAAGAAGGAACTTCAGATGCTTATTTTGTGCATGCAAACATGAGCCTATTAATACATAGCATAAAAAAGTAGCCCTCTTTTCAATGGAGGAACACAAATGTATAGGCTACTGTTGTGTAAATGTTGAATGCATTTAAATCCTGGCTCAAGAACAAATCCTAATTCATTACACCATTCAATTTCTCATTCAACCCAAGTAAAAGTTATAGTACAAATGAGCGAGAATAATAAATGGAAATACGTTAGAAAATAAGGTGAATGGCAAAATGAAATGCAAACAGCATTTAATACAGTTTACTGAATTTACAAGTTGTCGCTTTGATAAGGGAGTTGGATTTTGTACTATAAATTGCTTCCCCCCCCCCCCCTCTCAGACAGCAGAATCCAATTAATAACATTGACATAAAAGCTGTGCAAGATTGGATTTTCATTTCAATCTCTTATTTTTTAAATATTTCAGATATAATTAACACCCTAACAACTGAACTAACCCAAAACTCAACAATGTCTCAATACACTGGAGAATTGTTAGATTCTGATGCAAATAACTGTTATCACAGAACAATTTAGGCTGAGTTAATTCAGCAAAATCATTGGCCTCTCTTTGTGGTCAATGGCAAAATAAGTTGCCAGCCATCTATTATATTTATGGATGCATTCAGACAGTAATTAATATCCTTGAGTGGATCTACTGAACATGAGGACTTTACCTCAACAAAATTGAAGAAACAATGATCAAACTTCCACGTTGGTGATCTACAGGGAAACTTGCAAATTTCTATGCATCTGCCACCCCTTTATCTTTTTAAACAGCCTCGGACTTTGGAAGAACTGCCTAACAAAAACTTGGATGAGTTGTTGGAATGGATCATATCGTTAATATTACCACTAGCACTCTCCTTGAACGTTTTGGGGAGACAGGAGGCAAGGTAGTCATCAAATATCTAGCCTCACTGATCTGCTCTCATTGTTTATATGCCTGCTGCAACCATGCTCTCATCAATGGCAACTATGAAGATGTTGACACAATGGAAATTTTGGCTTGCAAATTATGAGATAAACATTTGCTCCATATGCTCCATGAGAATCTCGACTTAAGAGTTCTCCTTCAATCCATGCTTTTCGCCTAAGCAACACAATTCTTTCTCCAGAGATATCACATGCCTACCCATTCTCAAAGCAATGCTTCCTGACATATTCCATGCATGCATGCATGTTATTAACAGTAAGCAATCAGACAACTACAATGACATTTTAATAATTTGTGATCCAATTATTCAGAAATACCAATGGTTCAGCAACTCGGTCACAGGATACCAATACAAGTGCCCCCTTAACATGTTCACTGCCAAGATTTGTTTTCACTTGTATACTCTCGGGGGTGGCACTGAACAAGTTAAACACTTTGGGAACTAGATCCTCTGCTCCCTTGAAACCCACCATATTCACTGGAAAAATTCTGACCACAGCGCAACATCACAAAGAAGAATATTAAAGTTGTCTTGGAGTATTAATAGGAACAACATCCAACAGTCTGGAAATCAGCCTCTCTGACACCAAAGTCCCGAGCGTGTGGAGTTAACAAAGTTTTACTGTATCCTCCTGTTTGGCACAAGAGATTACAGAGTCTGCCTGTCACTCGTGCCAGCCATCTCTGAACAATGTCATGCATTCAGACAGTAGTTTCAAATTCAATGTAATTATTGAGCTCATATATAATTGAGCATGTGCATAAACGAAACTGCAGAATAATCAATGCAAATATATATTTAAATTGTTTTCAATATGACATTTCCAAACCAAATCCTTTCCAAAATCTATTAATCATCTGCTGTGACAATGACATGGGTATTTTATGCTGCATACAATTCTAATTCATTCCCTCGACATGCAGTTAAGTCATATAAAATAGACACCTAATGAGACAATTAAGTCCTCAATCTCGTTTGCTAGGACACTGGAGGTCACCACTATCTTCAGGGGTCCTTTCTCAGAGGCTTCCTTCAAACCACTGACAGATTTAGGTTTACTTTCATCAATTATTTTTTTTATATGCTCATCAAGATGAATGGTCAGTGGTCAGAACCAATGTATTATATTTCAGGCAGAAAGCACCAACATCATGCATTTTCACATCACAGACAGAGATCCCTATTCTACCCCAGCCATCTTCACTAGCACCTAACTTCGACAAACCCACAAGAACCACTAATAAGATTTATTTGACATCTATCATAATTATAAGCCTGCTCGAAACGACATTGCATATAAGACAACGTAAATATCTTTACTTTTGCCGTGAGGCATTAGTATTTCCCAAATTTATTTGGATCTGAACTTGGTTAGAGATTTGAAAGGTCCATGCCTACTTCACTAAGCTTCAGCATTCTTCATCAATTTTTCATAACATTTTGGAAAGGCTTTGCTTCATTTTGGCAAAATAGTTTTTCTTCTTCACACACCAAGTCTAGGCGGCACCGTGGAGTGGCTGTCTTACAGCACTTGCAGCGCCAGAGACCTGGGTTCAAACCCGACTACGGGTGCTGTCTGTACGGAGTTTGGACGTTCTCCCCATTACCGAGTGGGTTTTCTTAGTTTCCTCCCACACTCCAAAGACGTACAGCTTTGTAAGTTAATTGGCTTGATAAATTGACCCTAGTGTGTATAGAGTAGTGTTAGTGTGCAGGGATCACTGGTCAGTGCTGACTCAGTGGGCCGAAGGGACAGTTTACACACTGTATTTCTAAACAAGAAAGAAGAACCATGAGATGCTGCCTGACCCGCTGAATTACTCGAGCACTTTGTGTCTATCTATGGAATGGCAACTGCTCAGCCCCAGACCACAATAAATTGCAGTGTTGTGAACCCAGCCTCATCCACACAAACCAGCCTCCACCAACAGTGACTATCTACATTTCACACTTCCTTGGGAATGCAGCCAATATCATAAAGGATCGTTTGCACTCAGGTCATTCCTTCTCCCTTCTGGCAGAAGATACAAACGCTTCTTCCACACTGGTATAAATCTCTCATAAAGCAAAGATGTTTTTTTGATCCCCCCCAATCTACCTTGTTGCTGCCCTTGTACATGTTTACCTGCAATTTCTCTGCACTAATCCCATTCTGTTTTGCACTATTTGTTGTACTCATATCTGGTTTTGAGTGTCATCACATATGCATGATATAACTGAATTGCGAACAAAAATCTAAATTCACTGTATCTCGGTGCAGTGATACACTGAAATAAAGTGGTTGCTCCATTGCCTGTTGAAGCTTCAGAATCTCCTCAAAACTTGGGCTTGGTTCCTGAACTTAGTGTTTTTGATTCATCATTGGATTTTGTGTGGACTTCATGAGCTGCAGCTGGAGAAACTCAGCCTTTGCATTTTCTGATCCCAATTCTGAATATTGAGATTGGAAAACATCTGTTTTTCTGACCCCAGCACCCAGAAGTAGGATAAGAAAATCCCACAGCAGGGTTGCTCCTTCACATTGTTGTTTTTGTTTTAATCCAAACTTCATAATTGGGTTAAAATATCCCTCAAACATGTCATGACCCTGTGAAGAATAACACAATTGCATTCCAACTAACTGGTCTAAGAATGTCACTGGAAGGAATGACAATCAGTCGCATAACAGCCCTACTCTACAGATCAAAAAATCTTCATTTACATTGTGCCTCAGAGCCCAATACTGCTTAAGTATCCAGACTCAGGAACAGCTTCATTCCCAGGTCTGAACCGGCCCTGCTGAGTGCCCCCCATCCCCCCTGGACTGTCTCCCTCGGATGGTCACGTCGCTTAGACACATCTGCACTTTAGTCTGTTGAACGGTTTTGACTTTTACTGTTCTTTTTACAATCCATGTTCTCGGGGTATCCAAATCCAAATTGGAAGCTGCATACCAAATCTCGTTGCTCTTATGTGCAATGACAATAAAATATATTATTATTATTATTAAATGGACCCCCTCATTATCAGTACACCCATCATTTGTAAGGACACAAGACTACAAGTAGTCAGCCATGTGATCCCTTGAGCTTGCTCCCACACAGTGTCAGATCATGACCTACCTTCAAGCTCAATGCCACTTACTTTCTCCAACTCCATTTCTCACAGTTCCCTTCATACCCAAGTTACACCATTTCCTGTGAGGCAGAGGCTTGAGAACCCATAACATCTCCAGGGCAAGGTGGTGCAAAACACAATGCAAAAGATTCAACCATTTTGCAAAGCACAGCCTCTGAGCTGAATCATAGTGCTGTTCAACAAAAAAATCCAAATTCCATACAATTCACTCTACCTGCTCTTTGGCGCATAACATAATGGTGCATAACATTGGTTATATTAACCAAATCATAGCTTTCAATCTCTGCCAAACAGTCTGATACAGACCCAGATGATACAAGGAAAAAGCTCAGAACTAGAAATGTATCTTTAGGTGGGGGTGCTGAATATCACTTTGGGCAACTGCCAGAAATCCTTTTGGTTCTAAAGTCCAGTTCGATTCCAGCCACTGAAATGGAGTTCAGTGTTCAGTGATACTTTATTTAGTCATGGAAACAAAAATGAATTTCTAGGTGCATTGGTCTCAAACCACATTTATCCCAAGCATAAAATACTCAGTTTGCATTATACCTTCACATAACACTCTACATTACATATAAAATACTGTTGATGAATAAAACATAAAATTGCATTTAAATGAATGAGTTCAAATTGCTTCCATTGAACTGCGTTGAGGTTTTCCACAAATCCTTTTCCACAAATTGATCGATAGCAAAATTAAATAGATTGACTGAAAATGTACCCATGTTTATTTTTGATAAATGAACGAAAATATAGAATTTGTAAATGACTTGGATGGAATTGTAGGTGGTAGGATAATGAGAAGGTCAGTGGTAGGTAGGATTACCAAATCAACACAAAAATTGGTGGAGTTGTGGATTGCGAAAATTGTCCGAGCATAGAGCAAGACATAGATAAGATGAAAAGTTGGGTGAAGTGGTGGAAGATTCAATTTAATCCAGAGAAATGTCAGGTAATGTCCCCTGGAAAGTGAAATTGCAGTAGATCAAATCTAGAACAAAGGTAGATCATATGGTGAAGACCTTCACACAACGTTCACATATGGAGAAACATTGGGTTGCTAGTCCACAGAACGTGAAAGAGTACAGCACTGGAACAAGTCCTTTGGAAAGTAGTGAACTAAAAGGACGTTAGAATGGTTTGATAAAAAGCAATCGGTCATACGTAACATCAAATCAAATTAAATTAATCCCCTCTGCCTGCACATGACCCATTGCCTTTCATTCCCTGCATATCCACGTGCCAATCTCAAAACCTCCAATAATGTCACCAAGGTTCTTCCTCCACTATCTCCCCTGGCAGTGTGTTCCCAGCACCCACCATCTTCTCTGTCTCACACATCTCCGTTGTACTTTGCTGAAAGTGATAACTCAGGTGGATAGAGTGGTGAAGGACATTTGGTGTGCTTGCTTTAATAGGACAAGGTAGAATAGAATATAGAATAGTTTCTTTATTGTCATTGTAACATGGACCATGTACAACGAAATTTAAAATGTCAGCCAGTCAGTGCAGCATTCAAACATTTCTAAAAGCTAACGATACATACACGGTAAAATAATAAAGATAAACAACTAAATAAATATCACGAACACAGCACGCATGCACACGCAACCCTCCATCCTTCTGTCGATTTCACAGTTACCACAGTCCCTTAGTCTGTATCGCCCCTGCGTTCCTTGGCGGCTACATTTAGTGCCTTTATAGCAGTGGGGTAAAAACTGTTTTTGAGTCTGTTTGTCCTTGTCCTTGTAGATCTGTACTGTCTGCCTGACGGCAACAGTTCAAACAGGGAGTGTCCGGGGTGGGAAATGTCCTTTATGATATTCTGGGTTTTTTTGGTGCAGTGGGAACTGTGTAAGTCCTCCAAGGTAAGGAGAGGGCAGCCGACAATCCTCTGGGCGTTGTCAATGGCCCTCTGGAGCGCTTTCCTCTGAGCCGCTGTGCAGCTGGTGTACCACACGCATACACAGTATGTTAGTATGCTCTCAATGGAGCACCGATAAAAGGACAGCAGCAGTCTCTGAGTGATGTTGTTCTTCCTGAGCACCCTCAGGAAGTGCAGTCTCTGCTGGACCTTTTTCAGCAGCGCAGTGGTGTTCACGCTCCACGTCAGGTCCTCCTCAATATGGAGGTAATAAGGTATTGCATAAAAGAATTGAGACATTAGATTGCAGCTGCACAAAGCATCGGTGAGACCACACTTGGTGCCCTGTGTAGCATTCAGGCCACCACATTGCACAACAGAGAGAGCTGCAGAAGTGATTCTCCAGGATAATGTCTGAATGGGGGAGAGATTAGAAAGGCTAAGTTTTTCTTTCTGAAACTGTAAAGACATGTAGAAAATGAGCTGTACATAATTGCTCTCTACATTCAATTCCACCAACACTTTTATCATACCGATTGCATTTTATCAAACAATTCCAATATCCTTTTTGTTCACTACTATCCAATAACTTCACACAAAAATCTAAAGGAGGTTGCACCAGTTATTTACTAAGAGGATCACCTCAGTAGTTTAGTTCAATATTGGCCTTTAAACACAGATCACCATTGATTTGTTCATTGTTGCTCAGCACTGAGTTTGTACTTGCCATCAATCATAACATTCATTTTACATCTTACATGTGCATTATTATCTTCCACTTACATGTCCCTTGGTGATATTTTTTCTCTTCATCTTTAACAAAATATATTACCAATAAAATTGGCACGAGATCTGTACAATGTGATAACAAGGTGAAAAACATGGAATGAAACAAATATGTTTGACGTTACGGAACACGGGGCTGCGGGGTTGGGCTTCATGTTTCTTTGATTCACTGCATATTTTATCAAACTAAATACCTGTACAATGAGTGTTTCACGTTTTCAACAATAAAAATCAACTATTTTCAAATGTCACTGATCTAAAGAAACATCTGGGACATTGGAGAAAAGTATTTTGACCAGTTGCTCAGTCAGAATGCCAACAGAACAGTCTACACATTACAGTCATAGAATATGGATATAGGCCCTTCAGCCCAACTTAACAATACCAAGAGAGTGGACTGGACTCTAAAGATAGGGCCGAAACATGGTGAAATTTGCACAAGGGATTGGTAGACTATTTCTGTACATTCTGCTAATGGGGGTTGTGCTCAGGTATGACAATCCTCTTCTGGACTGTTTGTAAGAAAATAATTTCACTGTGTGCACTTTGCCAATGTGGTAATAAAAGGACCATTGGATCATTGTCCTTGCGGGATGCTAGCAGAAGCCTCCACATGTACCACAGTGACTGACTGAAGTAGCTAATTCTGCAACCACCGATTGTCAACCGTCACTGACCGACCGGAAAGACGTGATATAGAAGATATCCGGACACGAGGAAGAAGAATTGTCCTTGCGAACTAAGATGTCTATCCAAGCTAAATCCCATTTGCCTGTGTTTGACCCATATCTTTTTCAACCTTTTCTAACCTGTCCAAATGTCATTTAAACATTGTAATTTTACCTGTCTCTATAGCTTCTTCTGGCAGCTCGTTCCATGCATGCACCATTGTCTGTGTGAAGAAATCGCTCCTAGGATCCCTTTTTAAATGTTTTCCTCTCCTCCCCCTTAAACCTAAGTACTCTTGTTTTTAATACCTCCCAACTTTGGGGGAAAAGGTGGTCAGCATAAACCTTATCTGGGCAGCTCATGACTTTAGAGAATTCTGTAAAGTCACTGCCTCCTGCACTTGAGAGAAAAGAGTCCAAGCCGATTCAGCCTTGTATTGTAACTCAAGCCCTACACTCCTGGTAATAGCGAATTATCTCTGCATTCTTTCCTCCTTCATGTCATCTGTTATCTATTTGCAACTAGTATCGCATTTAAAGCAAAGATAGAACTATGATGGTGACCATAGGTGGGGGGAGGGGTGAGGCAAGAAATGGCAGCATTTAATGCCAATGTCACAATATTACCATGGGGTGTGATGATGAGGCATGGTCTGTTTTTGAAAAAGGAAAGCAATGATACATGCCAAAAATCCATGATCAATCCAATCTACTATGGCGTCAGCTGATGGTCAGACTGCTTACTTTCGAACCCTCGTCAGTGGTTACAAGGGCTGTCACGTGACGTCATGGGTCAAGGCACGTGGTCTGCTACATAAGCAGATCTCACCTTGAGATCATGAGTCAACAGGCACCTGAGCTTGAGACAACACACTCGCTCAGCAGCAGCAGGGATGACTCAGTATGCTAGAGGACCAAACTTGCATGTACACCAACCATGTAATGTCTGAATAAAGCAACTGTTTGTTCACCACGTTTTGTACTGCTACATTGGTGACCCCGATGTGATGAACAAACAGTTGTTTCAATGTCCCCGTCATTTCTTATAAATCCAAATACACAAAAGCAATACAATTTAAAGTAGCTTAAAGAATTACATCTGACCGGAGCAACATCAAAGTGTTCTAATTTTCAATACGGGTGTTACTCAACAAACCCCGTCCCACAGACTCGGACAAACAGGAAAATTGAGAGAATGCGTTAAACTGAACCACACTAGATATATTGCACTTTCTTTTTATATCTGTCATCTGGGTATGATGAAGTGACCAAGGAACAGTCGGCCACTTTGGGTGAGCAATTACTGCATCAAATTCTGTTTCTGAGCTTCTTGTGATGAGTTGTTTGAATTGACACCAATTAACGTGAGATTTATAGCAGATTCAAAACAGAAAATTGACCAGTGAGAATTAATTGAGTAGAGTTTATTCATGCTTTATATTAGCTGGACCAAGCCAAGACAATGTTGCCAGATTGCATGCTATCAAAGCAGTCAAATTTCCCCTTATGTTCCAATATTTCAATTACTTCCATTTATAATTCAAGAACAATGAGGAAATGTAATTGTTCTTTATCAATTATCCAGTTCCTAGTCTTGGCCTGTAGTGAACATCAGCATTTGGGAAGGGTCAAATGACTTTGTTGTTTTCCAATAGTTGCCCACTCACTTGCCCATTTGGACAGCCATGCTTTGTCAAGATAATCTGCAGGGACATGGAGCATTTTGTCTATAGCCACTCTGTAATTATTAATACAATAAAGGCTGACTTTCACTATATCATAAGCATCATCCCTCATGCTTCAGATCAATGTGTCATGGTTACCCAAACCACATATAAACTTGTAAATTATATGACAGCCAGACCTCCTTGCTTCAGACATTGTTGTTGACCTCTATCTATTGTTCACCAACATTTAATTATGGATGACACCAGTATACATCAATTGTGTTCAAGACAAGTCAATTAAAAAATGCTACTGGAAAAGCACAGGCCAATTCCATGTGTCAAGATGTGTTACTTCAGTTGCTGCATCTTTGGCTCCTCTCTTTATATTATATCTCATGCATTTTCCTCTTGTCTGACAAAGGTCCTTTAAATGGAGATGCAAGAGACTGCAGATGCTGGCAATCTTGACCAAAAATGCAATTTATTTCCTTCTACAGATAATCTGAAGGGTCCTAACCCCAAACATCATCCGTTCATTTATTTTCAAAGATGCTGCATGATTGCTGAGTTCCTCCAGTGGTTTGTTTTTATTTTCCCTCAAATCCTATGAATATTGGCAGATCTGTCATATATTCCAGTGTTTCTATTACATTCATTTATAGTTTTAGAATATGGTGGAAAAGTAATTGTTCTTTATTTTGCGTCTCTAGTCTTAACCTAAGTTATTGAATATCAGAAAACATTTGGGAGAGATTAAATGATGGTATAAGTTTCCAATGAACCCCCAATCACTTGCTCATTTGGTCAGATTAAGATTGGAGCCATCAAACGGCAAACATATATGACATATTGCTGAAATGACCAGGTAGCTTAAAACATTGAAATTCATGCCAAGGAGATAAAATAATCCCATGTGTAGGAAGGAACTGCAGATGCTGGTTTTAACTGAAGATAGACACAACAAGCTGAAGTAACTCAGCAGGACATGGGTGATGTTTTGGTTTGGGTTGGGTCTGAAGAAGGTCTCGAGCCGAAACATCACCCATTCTTTCTCTCCAGAGATGCTGTATGTCCTGCTGAGTTACTGCAGCTTTTTGTGTCTAAAGCAATCCCATGATTGTTAAGGATCCCCACAGTGACAGCTAGACTATATGGTTTGCTGCAGCTGCCTACTGGAATGTTTTTAGTGGAAGTAGCACAATGTAAATAGGAAATGGAGGCTCCTAATATGCTAGATGGACAAATACATTTATTTAATCACCCCACAGAGATGGTTTGATGCAACTACTGGATATACTGACCCAGGAGCGATCAAAATAACATTTATTCCATCGAATGGTCCCCCCCCCTCCCCCTCTCAATTAAAGCATTTCATTCTTCTTTTATTAGCTGTGCAATTCATTTTCTCAGAGTACAATCATGCTCATCATTGCCTCTTCATGTCAGAACTGTGCGTTCATCTGTGACAGCTGCTGTAGTAAGGGTCCACGCTACATAGTTCGTAAAATGCAGTCAGTAAGACTGAGAATTCAATGAAAGTGTCTCAAATTCCCCATGGATCACAAATGATTCACAAAGTCAATGATTCCAGCTAATTCCTCATGGGAACAATGTAGGGAACAAAATCGCAAGTGGATGATGAGAAATTCTCATGCGCACAAACTCGTAAGAATTTTGGTTGCTCGACATGTTGCACTTGAGCTTGAGTTCATTGTAATTACATATAGTACTAGATCAAGTGGGAGAGAGAGATCTGATTGGAGAGCATGCAAAACAAAGCTTTTCAATATACCTCAGTGTACATGAGAATGACAAATCTAAACCCAATTGACAGATGTCTTCAGAAATGGATAGATATTTGTTTTTAAGCGTACTGGTTAAAGTAAATAATTATTGTCTCAAGAAAGAACAGATAGACATGTTCAATTGAGTTCATGACTCCCCTTGGAGATAACTCAATAAATTGAAAGGAGACTAACAACATTTCAATCATTTTTCACAGCAACTATTTAAAGTTTCCGTTATTTTAGAGGATATAAACTATGTATTTATTTTACAAAAGAAGAAAAAAAACTGTTCGTTACTGCTAAATGAAAATAGCGGATTGAAAAATATGGCCAGAAGTTATCGGTTCCGCAAACTGATTGATATGACATCTACTTGCTTGGTCTATTATAAACTTGTTGCAATAATCAATAACATCACTGTATATTGTCTGGTTATCTCACCATTAATGGATGGCAAAATCCAGGTAGATTTTTGGCTCTGAATTATTGTAAAATAGACATGACTTAATGGACAGGTGGGACAAATGTGGACGGGCCATCTCGGGGCATGGGTTAGTTGGACCAAAGGCCTATTTCCGGTGAGTAAGAATGGGTGATGTTTCGGGTCAAGACCCTTCTTCACACTGAATCAGTCTGAAGAAGGGTCTTGACCCGAAACATTACCCATTCCTTCTCTCCAGAAATGCTGCCTGTCCCGCTGAGTTACTCCAGCATTTTGCGTCTACCTTTGATTGAAACCAACATCAAGATCTATTTCCGTGCTGTATGACTCTATGGATTACCGGGTCTTGCAAAGGAAGATGACAGAGAATTGGCACATATCAAATGAAACATGAACTCTGTTGTTAGGGGGATTTAGCTGAATAAATACTCCAGTAAAATCATTATTTCAGACAATACTTTGGACATCTATATGTGTGATTTTTCTTGAATTTACCATCAAATACTGACTTTCAGAGTCAAGTGTTCAGTGTATTCTATCATGAAATGGTCAGTGCACCACAAAACCTCATGTGATTCTTCTGATCTTCAACACAACAACTAATCTTTTAGATGGGTTGTATTAGGGCACAAACTACTAGCCGGAAGCAAAACATTGACATCAGACACCAGAGTTGGAAAGAATATTTTTAAACTGAAAACAAACCAAGTTGCAGCAGAAAGGATCAAGGAAACAAACGGAATAAGCTTGTTTGAAGCTGTGCGATTTGGAGAGGTCTTAAAGAGAGCTGCTACAGATTGTCCAAGATATTAATTTAAAACAAAGAATGAGATTTCAGTCCCAGACGATACCAAATTAGAAGCACAATAGAAAGCACAGTCAAATTCAATAATTTTCAATACAGCTCTCTTAAAAGGAAACTTATTATGAGTGACGATGTCTATTCATTGATATTGCTTTGCTTATTGTTGACAAGTTAACTTAATTAGGTGTCAGGAAACATTGAAGACAAGACTACAAAATAAAAGAAAATACTTCAAACATCAAAAAGCTAAATCGGAAAATATCAGATAATAATGGTAAATTCTTTGTGAGCATGGGCAAATTAAATTAGAAGATTATAGACTATAGTTCGTATCAGGATTCAGTTCATCAATTGCAAGATCAATTCAGCACAAAGATACTATGTTTAGTAGTTTGATTAAATTATACAAGTTCATTAACAGAGATGAATAAAAATCAAAACCAAAGCAGAGACAGCATCTTGTCTGAAATTTACCCACAAAAATGATGTCCTTCTTCGGCAGAAGAAACACACAAAAAATGCCAAGAAAATCACATAATCCTGCATCTCATTTCTGATGGTTCGTACTGAAATAATGTCAGAATTGATATTTCAGATAATACTAGTTCATTCTGTTCTAGATATGTGTGCCTTGTACGCAAAGCTTGGAGTGGTTTAAATGGCTATTAGCAATATCAGTTTGGATTGTCAGTGGGCAATACCCACAGACATTCACTCATACTTCAAGCTGCCTCAGTAAAAGCTACCAGCAAAATCGGTCACCCTCAGGCAAGAGGTACAGAAGTGTGAAAACTCACACCTCCATATTCAAGGATAGTTTCTTTGCAGCCATTATCAGGCAACTGAACCACTCTATTAACAACCAGAGAGTGTTCATGAGCTGCTGTCTACCTCATTGGTGACCCTTAGACTATCTTTAATCAGATTTTACTGAACTTTACCTTGCACTAAATGTTATTTTCTTCATCACGTATCTGAACACTGAGGATGGCTCGATTGAAATCATGTATTGACTTTCTGCTGACTGGCCGGCTTGCAACAAAAGCTTTTCACTGTACCTCAGTACACGGGACAATAAACTAAACTAGATTAGGTTTAAAATTGCCCCTGAAGACTGAGTAATCCCTATCCTTTATCATTGAATTTTTATGTCTTCAAAAAAAAACATTACTGGGTAAGTTCCTCTAAATTTACATGGCTGAAGTCACAAATTGTAGAAATTATTTTCTTCTCCAGAACCCTCTAACTGTCCACAACAATACATAATCACCTTTCCACGAGCTCAAGAGTTTGATCATGCACATTGGAGAAGGCGCAGAAGGGTTTTACCAGAATACTGCTTGGATTATAAGGTATCAGGAAAAGTTGGACAAACTTGGATAGTTTTCTATGGTGAGTCGCAGGCTGAGGGGAAACCAGATATAAATGTACATAATTATGAGAGGCACAGATAGGGGAGACAGTAAGAACCTACAGTGAGAGGAGCGTAGTTTAAAGGAGATGTTTAAAACATGTTTTTTTTTAAACAATGAGTGATGTGTGTATGGAACATGCTGCCAGGATTGGTGGTGGAGGCAAAATACAATAGCATTGCAGTTCCCTCTTAAGCATTGCAGGGAATGGTGGATAATGGATCATATGCAGGCAAAAGGGATTAGTTTAACTTGGCATTATGTTTGGCACGCACTTTGAGGGCCAAAGGGGATGTTCTTGTGTTCTATGTAAGTTGAATCAGATAATGGCCCTCAATTTATTCTGTTCTATGTTCCCAAATTGATAGCTTTTCAAAAAGAACAATTTATTTCTTCCCTGTGAAGTCGCCTGAAACCATTTTCCATCTTGTTTTTTCTTGCCTGCTGAGGTGGTCCAACTTAATAGTCAATTCAATTGAAGTACTAACTCATTATTCATAAAACATTGAACATTCTGATCTGACCTTTCGAATGCTGAATGTTTTATGAATGATGAGTTGGAACATAATTAAATAAGCATTTTGTTCACATCCTAATGTTTCACAAAGTTACTTAATACGAGAGTTTAAGTAATATTTATCATTACTGTCACAGTACGTTCTATCAATATTTGCATTCGGCAAGCTCTACATCTCTCAGCTCAATAACTCAAAATATGCCTGAATCAATCTGCCAAAAAAAAGCACATCCTGTTCCACTCACCCGTTTTCTCTCTTAACTTAAATCCTCAGGTAAAATTGTAAGGAAGACCGGTGGCTGCCATCCTGCCACAACCTACTGACTTACTGGCAACACAATTATCTCTGATTCTCTGTTTACTCCTGGACTTGCGAAAAAGTAGTCAAATACATAGAGGAAAATTGGTTGCATTTTCAGAAGGAACATCTTTCAAATGAGGTGTGACACTGACACCATACCTGGATACTCCAGTGGATATAAGATACTATTATGCTGTTTGAGTGAACTACTTTCTTGATGGCCTGACTCTTACATCCTCAAACAAATCCCAATGCCACCACCAAGATTAAGTAACTGGCCATCATTTCATTCACAGTTTGAAAGATCTTATTCTATGTAAAGTTGTTACCACAATCCCCTACAGAGAGAACTAATATATTTGATCTGAAGGACTAATTAAGGCATGATGTGCTACAAGTTACAAGATTTAAAAAATATATTTTATTTATTAGAAGTGAGTACAATGCATTGGTACAAAAATGATGTTAACATATTACATTCTCTGCACAACTTCCCCTTTTTTTAAAAAGAGAGAAGTGGGAAAGGAGAGAAGAAAAAGAGGTTGTGAAAAGTGAAGAATAGATTAGTGAGCGTGGGTGAAAAACCAATGAAGAAAAAGTGAAAGAGAAGGAATAAGTGAAGAAGGAAAGCAGGAGGGAGATTATTCCATTGCCACAGTGAGATGTTTTTTTTAAAAAACATTCTAAATCATCTTTCACCCATACCTGAAACTGGTGGTTTTCATGATACTATGTCACAACATGAATCCAAGAAATCAATAAATGGGGACCAACTCCTTAAGAATAGGTCTTGTTTGTCTATTAAGAGGAGTCTCATTTCTTCCAAATGTGCTGTGTCCAGCATATTACTGATCCACATTTTAAATGTTGGTATATTAGCATTTTTCCAAAATTTAAGTATAAGTTTTTTTGCTGTTATTAACCCATAATTGAAAAATGAGTTTTGGTGTGTATTTAATTTGTTCCCATCGCCAATTACTCCAAATATAATCATTTCAGTGTTAGGTTCCATTTTTGTCTTAAATAGCTTTGAGAATATATCAAATATATTACACCAAAATTTAAAAAGTTTTGAACAAGAGACAAATGAGTGTGTAATATTGGCATTTTGAGAAAGGCATTTATCACAGATGGGAGAAATATTTGGATAAAATGTATTCAACCTAGTTTTGGAATAATATAATCTATGTAATATTTTAAATTGAATTAAGTTATGTCTAGCATTGATCGAACATTTATGTATATGTATCAAATATTTTTCCCATGTTTCTTTTGAGATTTTTATCATTAATTATTTTTCCCAGTCTTCTCTAATTGCCTCTGTTGATGGTCATGCTATATTTAAAATACTGTTATACAAGTATGATATTAATTTTGTTGACTCCGCATTGATATTCATTACTTCTTCCAGTGGGTCTAAAATTATACTTTGGAATCTTGGTATATATTTCTTCATAAAGTCACATACCTGTAGGTATTTAAAATATTGATTGTTATTCAATTTAAATTTTGATTTTAGTTGTTGAAATGATAATAAATTTCCCAATTCATACAAATCACCTACTTTTTTAATTCCCACTTTTCCCCATTGTTTATATGTTTTATCCAGATGGTTTAAATACTGGGTTATTCACGATTGGCGTTAACACCGATAAATTTCTTAATTTTAAAGTTAATTTTATTTGTTTCCAGATTTGTATTGTATTTTGTATAATTGGATTCTTCTTATATAACATATTATTCAGCTTTATTGGGTAAAAATGATCGCTCCTAGATCGTAGGGGGCACAATCCTCTTTCTCCATTCTTATCCATTCCAACTGTTGAGCAGTACTGTCCAATCAATAAATTATATATTTTATATGTACTGCCCAATAATAGTATTGAAAATTAGGTAATGTAAACCCCGCCCCACCTACCTCTTTGGGTTGGCACAAGTGATTTAATTCTATGTGCTTTATAATCCCAAATAAAATTAAAAATATTCGAGTCTAATTTTTTTTTAAAAAGTGTTTTGGTATATATATCGGTATAGATTGGAATAAATATATTATTTGCGCTATCATTTTTATAGCGTTCATTCTGCCGAATAGTGACAGTGGGAGTGTTCTCCAAAATGTAATCAGTGTATCAAATGTATTTAATAATGGTATAAAATTAGCATTAAATAATGATTTATATCCTCTAGTAACTTGAATACCCAAATACTTAAATTTTTCCGTTGCGATTTTAAATAGGTGATTTTAATAGGTGATTCGCTTTCTGGGGTTTTAATGACATAATTTCACTTTTATTCCAATTTATTCTATAACCGGAGAAAGAGCCAAATTCCTCTATTAGATTTAATAGATTCGGGATACTCGTTAGGGAGTTTGTAATATATAAACGTATATCATCTGCATATAGTGATATTTTATTAATAGTATCCTTAGTATTATATCCCTGAATATCCGGATGCCTTCTTATCCTTTCAGCAAGCGGCTCTATCATAAGTGCAAATAGCAGGGGTGATAAAACACAGCCCTGCCTATTGCCCATCTGATAAAATTCTCTCCCATATTAAATTTTTGGAGTACTTTGTATAAATACTGCCATTCTACCCGATCAAATGCTTTCTCTGCATCCAGAGATATAACTGACAAGTCTTCCTTTTCCGTTTTGTATGAATATATTATATTAAAAAGGCGTCTCAAATTGTAGGATGATTGTCTTCTAGGTATAAACCCCGTTTGGTCCGGATTCATCAATTTATTAATATATTTACTCAATCTTCTTGCTAAAGTTCTTGCTAAAATTTTCTGATCTGTATTTAGGAGTGATATGGCTCTATATGAGCCCAGTTCTTCTAAGTCCTTATCTTTTTTAGGTATTAACGTAATTGTGGATTCGGCTAATGTTTCTGGTAATTTATTTTCGATAAAGGCATATTTATATAACTTAAATAACTGTGGCACCATTAACTCCTGGAAATCTTTATAGAATTCATTATTAAAACCATCTGGTCCTGGCGTTTTCCCATTTTTCAGTTATTTTATTGTTTCACTTATTTCTTCCCTTGTGATCTGTGCTCCTAATTCCTCTTGTTCCAAAATATCCAATTTTGGCAGATTACAATTATCTAAAAAATCTACAATTATATTGTCTTCTATTTTAGTTTTAGACGTATACAAGTTTTGATAAAATTAGGCAAACCTTTTATTAATATCCTGGGGTAACGTTAATAGTTCCCCATTCTCTGATTTGATTTTAGCAATCGTCTTTTCCTTCTCCTGTTTCTTCAATTGTCTAGCCAGTAGTTTATGTGGTTTATCACCAAATTCAAACTGTGCCTGTTTTGTGATCTGAAATAATCTTATTACTCTTGCCGATAATATTCGATTAAGTTTAAATTTCAATAATGTGATCAAGGTACGTGACAAATAATAAAAAGTAATCAGTTATTTATTACTATATAACACCAATTGGAATTTAAAACACAGAATTAGATAATTGGACTCAATTGAACTAATGGGTCTTGACAAATCCTTCTTTGTTTCTCACCAAGCCAGAACCACCATGTTGAACTTCAGATTTATTCTACCGGAAAGAAAAGGACTAACGTATTTCATCAAAGTATAAATATTTAAAGTTGTAAAGCTAAGTTGTGACCTTGCCTGTTAGGCTTTTCACCTTATATGACTGAATTGATTGATAAATTGAAAGAAAGATGCAGCATGCAAACTGTTCTGACTACCGCCAAGTCCACTGCAACTATCAATCACCCATTCACACTCGTTCCATGTTATTCAATTTTCTCATCCACTCCTTGCATACTCAAAGAAATTTACAGAGGCCAATAAAATGACAAATTCACACATCTTTGGAATATGGTAGACAAACGCAGCACCCGGAAGAAACTCACATGGTCACAGAGAGAAAGTGCAAACTTATACAGACAACACCCGAGGTCAGAATCAAACCCAGGGCTCTGACGCCGTGAGGTAGCAGCTGTACCAGCTGTGCCACTATGCCGCAAAATACGACTTAATTTCAAGGAAAGTTTATGCCCTCACATGACTGGCAGAGTTTTGTTGCCAATTACAGCCAAAACAACTTTTTTAAATGTATATATGAAAAGAAAATAAATTAATTGCAAACTTTGTCAAAAGAAATGTCAAAAGAAAAACAAATGCAGAATATTTAACATGTTAAACAAAACCAATATGCAGCATAGTAGAAAGTATGAGCTTTTACATTTTACAAGTACCTTTGGTATTGATGGAAGCTTCAAGAGATGAAAATAATTTGGTCATGTTGCTGCACAGCACAACAACAAGCCAATCGATCTACCTTGTCAAGGTTGGCATTCCAAGCTCATCCCATTTGCCTGTACTTGGCCAATATCCTTCAAACACTTCCTATCCCGACCCAGCTGTCCTACATCAGACCCATGATTCAAGACTGGACATGCAATTTAAAAGCCTTGGCCATTGTACCTCCCCAGAGAATAAGTTGCAACTGCACCAGAAATGCTATAGATATTTAAACTTAGTCCATGAAAGAAATCTGGAATAAGCGTGATCGTGAAACGACCAGAGCGACTGAAAAACACATTGGGTTCATTGTTACCGCTGAAGGGAAAATTTAGATAAAGAGTCCTCATGCAACAAGACAGAGCTAACATCTAAATCTAGGCCGAGGAATGACAATTCAGACTCCTGTCACAGCAGTTCAACAATCTATGGCAACATTATTGTTGCCACATCCCCCCCTCCACTTCATCAGAATTATTTTTGTCACCGCTGATCCAAACTTGTCTAGATCAATGTCATAAATCATATGGCAAAAGCTGTGCAGATCGTTGGCTGTGAACACGGTGGTGAATTATTTACTTGACTTCCACCATCAAAGAGTACTGGTGTGATGGAACTCTCTCCAGCTCTGCTGATGAGCCCAGCTCCAATCAAGTTCATCCACTACCCAGAGTAAAGCAATGATTTAATTGTCACCCCACACACCACCCCAAATCTTCACTCCCTCTGCCATCAGTCAGCCATGTTTGCAGTGTACACCAATGACAAAATGTACTGCAGTAAAGATACCTCAACAACAAGACTGAAACCAGAAACTTTACCACCAATGATAGGGGGCAACAGGCACTTGAGAATACCACCAACATTAATGGACACAAAATGCTGGAGTAACTCAGCGGGACAGGCAGCATCTCTGTAGAGAAGGAATGGGTGATGTTTCAGGTCAAGACCTTTCTTCAGGAGGAGGGAGACAGATAGATAAGGCATTTAAGGTGTGAAAACACAGCAAAGTGAATGTTGATCAAGGGAAATGTAGAACAGATCATTGTTAGCTGGGAGAAGATAAAAACAAAGCAGACAGAGATAAAATGTAGTTAGAGACAGTAAGACTGGTCAGATAACTGGGAAGGGGGAGGGATGGAGAGAGAGGAAAAGCAAGGGTTACTTGAAGTTTGAGGTCAATGTAAGCAATGTTTGCCATTACTTGAAGTCAATGTTCATACCGCTGGGGTGTAAGCTGCCCAAGCAAAATATGAGGAGCTGTCACTTTTTGGTGTCTATCTTTTTTTATGTCTATCTTTGTTTTAAACCAGCATCTGCAATTCCTTCAAACCCACCACCAATATTAAGTTGCATTCCAAGATGCATACGATCCTGACCTGAACACACACCATCTTTTATTCATTATCACTCATTCTATATCATACAACTATATCCAAAAGCTTGAAGTACATTTTTTCCGCACAAACTTCAACAGTTTAAAAAGGCAGCTCATCATTTTCAAAAGTTAATTTGGAATGGAAAATAAAATGCTGTTCGTGCAAATGCTCCACAGATATTGTAAATAATAGAGGATGAAAGCATCATTTATGTTGTGCAGAAAATGTGTCGTTAGCATACAACAACAAATTTGGGAAAGACACAAAGCGCTTGAGTTACTCCTCAAGTCAGACAACATTCCTGGAGAACATGGATAGGTAACGTTTTGGAATTGGACCCTTCTTTAGACTCAGTCTACATTTTGACAAATTTGGAAATGTGTGATTTTTTAAAAATTCTATTAACAGTGGAGCTATTGCCTAAATATCCTTTATCGTGTATCTGTATCTAGGTATGTTACAAAACTTACCTTCAGCGGCGCTGCAGATCTGTCGCTGCCCATGTGCGCGGCTTTGGCGCCTTTGAGAGGGGGGTGGGTTTAAAATGCCTTGTTTCTCCAGCCTATTCAAATCGATGTCTGTCAGGCTGTTTAGCTGCTAAAGAAAAATCGCTTCGACTGCCGTTTTATTAAGTTTCTTTTAAACTGCACTGGATATTTTACGAACAGGAGTAAATTTAAAATAATCTTCTAAAGCCGTTAACGCCGACAACAGGGACGGATTTCATGTACGGGACAGGTAAAGGAAAGCCGTTTATTTTATATATAAACTTGCTTCTAAGGATGCCTTTAATCAAAATTTCACGTTGCGAAAATATCATTATGTAAATATACGAACTGGCAATATTTTCACTGCCGATATGAGGTTTAAATTCACAGCAAATGCAACGTTCCAAACTAGCACGTTCCACAAAATCCCACTCGCAAGATGATTTAAATGGCCATTAATTTACGGGAATTAAACATTAAATTCCTTCCATTTGGCCTATAAATTAATGACAATGAGATTTAAAAATCATGTTATATTGTGAATTATTGTGTGAATGTTGTTTCGGCTATTTAAAAATGTTAATCTTTTCTTAAGAAATGGATAGATTTTTAGATCTAGTAATTGAATTTTGTAATTAGCTAAAATTGGGTAACTAACTAATTGTATTTAATTTCAGGTGGTCCAAGTAAGATTTTTTCATATTTGTTTCAGAATGTTTCAATCTATAATAACTGAAAATTTCATTCAGTTCTCTTAATTTTTAAGAAAGTTATGGGCTTTTGACTGTCCTTGATCACAGCTTTTGAGTTAAGTCAATGGAAAAGCAATAGGGAACACAATACTAATTTCAGAGTATGAGAATGGCCATAACTTTGTTAATACTGAAGATATGAAAGTGAATTATGTGTCAAATTAAACTTATTTTTATGCTTTATCTGATGGCATAAATTGTAGACTTGATGTTTTAAATCTTAAATTTTTGTAACATTGCTACTGTATCCTGTGGTCTGTGTGTATTCATGAATATTGACACAAAAAGCTGTAGTAACTCAGTGGGTCAGACAGCATATCCCTGTGAAAATTAGTTACAGACAATAAGACTCAACAAGATGACATTGTTAATCCTGGCCAAATTGGGGCACCCAGGACATGATAATTGAGTAAAGGCTTGTGTGCTGCTAGGCCATTTTGGTCAAGTTAAATGTGCTGTTGCACAACTTGGACAAGCTGCTGAATGGTGCCAGTTTGTTTGTGGCCTAGAGAAGAGCTGCAGGGAAAGAATGGGACATCTGCAGATTCTTACAATAAGGTGTAAATTGCATGGAACTGATTGGATCAATGCAAACATATACATAGTGTAAATAATGTTGCAAAGCCTTATTTGGACAGTTGTTGATTGGTTAAGATGTTGAGCTTTGTCTGGGTTGTCTGAATCCCAAGGCACATGTTGCATAATTCATCTCTGTTAACTTCCATCTAGAAACTGTGTCAGCTACATTGTATTAGTTACTGTATTATTGGGTTAGGGAAATGTCTATCATGTACTGTGTTAATCAATATTTGTTATTGGACTGCATAGAGACCACCCCCATGTGGTTCGGCCCCTCAAGGTTCGGGGACCTATAAAAGGAAGCTCCCACAAGGTCCGATGTCGATCTTCTGGAAGAACGCTTGGGACTGCGTGACCTTTTGCAGTGTCTCTGCTTGCACAAAGATAGAACGGCTTGGCCAATTAGATACAAGGATCAAACCCGCGGTGGTTAGGTATTGTATAGAGGAATTTGCGTTGTGTTATCCAAAATAAAGTTTAGTTGCTCAAGTGCTTGATTCAGTATTTTATTGACTGAAACAAGACTGGGGGGAGCTTAGAACGAGCTATTTACAACATTGAAACTAGTACGACTTGGGTGGGTAACTCTTTTTCACCTCGCTCACAGCTAACAATGGCCTGTTTCCTTTATCATCATTACTTTTTTCATATCTTTCATTCATTTGTTCTATATTTCTCTATCTATATCACTGTCTATATCTCTCGTTTCCCTTTCCCCTGACTCTCAGACTGAAGAAGGGTCTTGATCTGAAAAGTCCCCTATTCCTTTTCTCCATAGCTGCTGCTTGATTACTCTAGCTTGTTGTGTCTAACTTCAGTTTAAACCAGTATCTGCAGTTCCTTCCTCCACATTGTATTCATGTATAGTCTAATCACTGACCGAATAGCATGCAACAAAAAGGTTTTGCACTGTACCTTGGTAGTGTACCAATAATAACACTAAAATAAACTAGCATCTTGGTCAGCATGGACGAGTTAAGCCAAGGGGCCTGTTTATGTGTAAATGTATCTACATGCAGAACACCAGCATTCAACATTTGCTCATTGTGACGCCATTTTGAGGAGTTTCACCCAAAGGAATAAGGATTTTGTAATCAGAGTTATGAACTGCTTAGTTATTCCAACAGCCATGAGAGATTACAGCAACACAAACTGACTGAAACAAGCTGCCACATAAATAGTTGGATGTTTTAGCATTGCCAGACAACCAACACAACTGTCAGGCTTCAGTAATTTCGTTATCAACCTGCTAACAGGAGGTTGTAACACACGTTATGGAAAGCATATTCTGGTCAGGAGAGATAAATCGCTCATTTCTTAGATGGTTGTATAATCAGTGTTAATTTGGCAACACAATTAAAGGAAACTCTCAAATAAAATTCCAGGGATTTGTGGCAAAATGTTATCAGCAAATTGAACTGCTAATTTACGTCAAATGTAAAGTAATTAACATTCGTTGCCAATGAAATGACTATATTAATGTGTATGCAATAGACACAGACACACACAGGATACACATGCTTGTGAAGCTGATGACACAAAAGTAGGGCAAATTTGCATTGTGATTTCATAAATGATTCAATTGCATTCTCTCGCCTGGCAGGAAATCAGATTGTTTGAACTTCTGCTACCCAATTAGCAGCAGGCATGGCGAGGCGATACAATGCAGTCCAGAAAATAAAGCATGAAGAACGTTAAGCAAGGCTTCGTCATGGTCTTAGGTATAAATATCGCCAACAATTTAGCCTGGTCCAATCACATAGATGCTATGGTCAAGAGAGCACACAAGGGAGGTCCAGTGGCAGCAGTAAAGTTCAATTTACTTTAGGCACGTGTACCGAGGTACAGTGAAAAGCTTTTTGTTGCGGTGCTAACCAGTCAGTAGAAAGACTATACGTGATTACAATCAATCCACTTACTGTCTATAGATACATGAATTACTGCCTTACAGTGCCAGAGACATGGGTTTGATCCTGACAACGGGTGCTGTCTTTAAGGAGTTTGTACGTTCTCCCCGTGACCTGCGTGGGTTTTCTCCGGTATCTTCGCTTTCCTCCCACACTCCAAAGACCTACAGGTTTGTTGGCTTGGCACAATTGTAAATTGTCCCTAGTGTGTGTAGGATAGTATTAATGTGCCAGGATCACTGGACGGTGGGCCGAAGGGCCTGTTTCCGTACTGTATCTCTAATTTAAACTAAAGGCTACATTTCAAATAATGGGCAACAATGGGTTTTGTGGAGGCTTTGATCATGCTCTCTCGGTGGTACTGTACATAGATATTCAATGGACTGTGAGACTGGAATAACACAATCAACTATGACCCAGAGAGCACAGCACCATCAGTATGTCTTCAGCCTGTATGAACTGGGAAATATTGTGCAGCTCTTCAACAAACCTGAATTTGAACCAGAAAGTATCAGTGAAAGTATTTAAATCAGTGTCAAGATGGGTAGAGAAAGTGAAATAAGGTGAAAGAATAGATTAATAGAAAGAGAAAATAATTATGAAGAAAAATTAAAATAAACTTTTTTCTTCTAATTATCTATTAATTTATTTCCTAAACAGTAAGACCGGACAATTAGTTTAGAGATACAGCATGGAATCAGGCCATTCAGCCCATCGAGTCCGCACCGACCAGCGATCACAGTACTACTGTCCCACAGACTTAGGGACAATTTAAATTGTTTACTGAAGCCAATTAACCTGCAAACCTGTACTTCTTTGGAGTGTGGGAGGAGACCAGAGCTCCCAGAGAAAACCCATGTGGTCACGGGAGAAACATACAAACTCCGTACAGGCAGCGGCCATAGTCAGGATCGAACCCGGGTCTTTGGCGCTATAAGGTAGCAACACTAACACCCGCCGTGCTGCCCTAAGTTGTTGAAGTCCCCTTGCTCTATCTTATTGAAGTTCAATTTCAGCATGATAGTAGCAGTTTATGTGTAATTATAACTTAAAACATTTCCAACAAATTAACAAATACTCAGAAAGAAGAGCAGCTTTGGACCTTCTTATGCCTACTAAATATAGATATAACCTTGAAACAAAGATGCTTACTTCAGCCTGGTTGTTGAAAATCCCTAAAGAGAACAATGCGTAAAAGACATGTGATAATGCTTTTCATGTTGATGCACATTAGTAGCAGCACAAAGAGAATTAAAAAATAATAATAGATTTCAGAACAAATTCCCAGTGACAAAGATATTCTGCTAAGTAATTTCCTGTGAATATTGTTCATATTGATTAAAACTGTGACATAATTTCTGCTGCTCTGATTCTTTTGGGACAATTCCTGGAAAGTATAAAAAGGTTTCTGACGGCCATTTCACATCATCCATGGCTCCTCAGATCTCTCCCCCCGATTAGTTCCCTGATCCCCAACATATATTCAATCCACTAACTAATTTCTACTCTTCCCGTTGCCTGATATTTACGGTGCCACCCAGATGATTACTGATCTATTCACCGACTCTCACCCAGCATTGAATTCCAGTCTCCTCCCAAACTTCCCTCATTAATTAAATCTCTTCTCCATTCCTTGATGTTTTATCACCCTGACCAATCTCCAACCTTCAAGTTTCTAGATGTAAATATTGTGAAGTTCCAACAGTGACACTGAAATGTTGGGGGGGGGGGGGGGGGGGAGGAGGGTGGAGAAGGGAGAGGGGAGAGGGGGAGAAGGGAGGGAGAGCGGAGGGAAGAGGGGGGAAGATCGGGGGGAAAGAGAGAGGGGGGAGAAGGGGGGGAGAAGGGGGGTGGAAGGGGGGGGTGGGAGAAGAGGAGGGCAATAAGTGGGAAGAGGGGTGGGAAGAGGCAATGGGAAGAAGATGGGGGGGGGGGGGGGGGGGGGGGGGGCTAAATCCTTAACATTTTGCATCCTCTTTTCTCATTCACTGATTAATTTTGTTATATCTTGATTTGCAAACAATGGAATTATGAATCTCTGCAAAAATCCATTGACTCATCATCAAAAATAGTGCATCAGTTTCCAGCCACAGAAATATATGGTACAAAAATACCACCAATTATGTCACCAACCTTTCTTATTCACAGAATTTGATTTTTCCTTTTCCTTGCTATGTACAGAGCTTGTGTTTTGTGGCGGTATGCGCTGATATGGTGTGTTGGCAGCTTTAAAAAAAACCTCTCTCCTCCTCCCTCTCCCTTCTCTCCTTTCCCCTCTCCCCATTTCCCCTTCTACCCCATTTTATTTTTTGGCCACCTGATAACGATGTTTATTAATGATGCAGACTGGCACCTTTTTCTCTACAGGGAAAGCATTGGTTATCCTCCTCTGTCTGTTATTAGAATATTCACAGTGAGGGTGATTTTAGACGATCGATTTATTGATCTAGTCCTGCCCGTGTTTATCCTCCAGACAGGAATTTCTGGAATATAATATCTGGGTGAATTCCTACACCCCACCCTCCCGAACACTCTTTGCCCTTCCTAAACCCTTGTCCCGTTCAGTGCTCAACGCTGTTCCCTCACCACTACCAAGACAGAGATTAGCTATTTTGCCACACACAAGTTTCAATTTCAGACAATCCTAATAGTCCCTCTACTGGAAATACAGAAGCATTTTCTCCAGGTTAGACAGAACCTGTTTTCCCAGGATGGAAATGGCAAGGACTAGAGGACATGGCTTTCCGTCAACAGGGGCAACATTTGAAGTGCAAGTTAGGTTTTTTTATGGCCAGAGAGTGCTGTGTACCTAGAATGCACTGCTGGATGTGGTGATGGAAGCAAATATGATAGTGGCATTTAAGAGACTTTAAGAGGCTGTTTGATAGACACTTGGATAGGTAGTGACTGGAGGGATGTGGATCATTTTTGCAGACAAATGAAATTAGTCTATGTGTTCAGGGGCGGAAAACCCGGGGGGGGGGGCAGAGGGGACACGTCGTCGTCCCCATGTTTTTGTAATCCCAATTTTAAAATCTCCGCTTTTAGCGCTGGATTGAGCCTCCGAAGCCTCGTGCGTGTGTGTGAGTGTGCGCATGCGCGCGTGGCCACCAAAACATTGTGTCCCCGTCCCCTCCATGTTTTGATAGCGAGTTCTGCTCCTGTATGTGTTGGAAGGAGATGTACAAATGCTGGTTTAAACCGGTTAGACACAAAAAGCTGTAGTAATTCAGTTGGACAGGCAGCATCTCTGAAGAGAAGGGTCAGGTGACGTTTCGGGTCAAGACCCTTCTTCAGAGTGGTTAGGGATAAGGGAAACGAGAGATATAGACCATGATGTCGAGAGATAGAGAACAATGAATGAAAGATATACAAAAATGTAACGATGATAAAGGAAACAGGCCATTGTTCGCAGGGTGAAAACGAGAAGCTAATGCAACGAGGGTGGGGGAGGGATAGAGAGAGAGGATTGAGATTATGTTTAGGCATCATGTTCGACCCCAACATCGTGGAGTGAAGGTCTGGTTCCTGTGCTGTACTGTTCTATATTCATTTAGACTGTATCCACACCAATCTACATTCCCACCCACATAGATTACCTGCTGCTTGTGGGGACTGGCTCTGCATAAATTGTCTGTCTAACAATAACTGAGGATATGAATGGTGTGATAGATGGCAAAGTCATCTCTTTTCTTAACCAGCGAGTCATCATGGTTGCATATTTAATCAACTGAATGAATTAATCACCATTTCAATTTGATAATGACTAGTTCAGCTTGTGAGGTTTTATCAAGTTGATTCAATTTATATGACTGCATATATTTAAGAAATCTTGATATTAATTTTTTGCACTTATTTTTAGAAAAGCTCAGGAAGTCACAACCCGCTAATTCTCACAAACTTGTTTCTAGATATATTGCTATTTTAAGATGCCTGTTTGATTTGATAATGTGATTGGAAAGTGCCAACATTTGTTGTGTTGTGATGTTCAAAGTTTAAACATTGTTTTATTTCCTCTGTACAACCCTCATCCATCTTCCCCCGACTACACCTCCTCCAGACTGACCAGCTGCAATTAACACACATTCTCTTCCCTCTCCAAGGATGCATTGAAGTAATTATTTCAGCCAGTGTATCTTGGTTTTCACCCAACCTCTTGTGTCTCTCCTGCACTGCCGCACCCAACCCGCAAGGTAAAACGCACTTATTTTCCCACTCTTCATGGGAATTGCATGCATTTCTGGTCACCACATTACAGGAATAATGTGGAGCCTTTGAAGTGGGTGCAGAGTAGGTTTAACAGAGTGCTGCCCGGATTGGAGGGTTCCAGCTATAGGGAGAGGTTGGATAGACTTGGATTGTTTTGTTTGAAATATCAAAAGTTGAGGAGCGGATAGAAGTATCTAAAATGATGAAAGCCATACAAAAAAAAAGGTAGCTCAGGGGTTCCCAACATTTTTTGTCCCGTTTACCCCTGGCAACTTTGACAGCACATAACAATGTTATTTCACTTATTTAGGAACAACTAATGATGAACAGACAGGTATACCAGAACCAAACACAGTCAGTCAATGAGAAAAAATATGTACAAATCCTGAATCAACAAAATTACCCCTGGGTAGGGAAAATTTACCCCAGCTTGGGAACCCTTGAGGTAGAGAGTCAGAACCTTTTTCCCCGGGGTGGAATTGTCCAACACTCGAGGGCAGCGCTAAGGTGAGAGGAAGAAAGTTTAATGTAGACATTTACACAGTGGCAGGGGTTTGGAATACACTGCCAGAGGTGGAAGCAGATACAATAGTGGCATCAAGAGGCTTTTAAATAGGCAACATGGAAGGGCAGGAAGTAGCAGGATCTGGATCATGTACAGGCAGATCAGGTCCGTTTAACTTGACATCATGTTTGGTACAGAAATCGTAGGTCAAGGGGTCCGTTCCTGTTCTTTACTGTTCTATGTACTCCAGTTCTGACGAAGGACCATCATTCTGAAACATTAGCTCTGTTTCACTCTCCACAGAAGCTGCCTAATCCCACATATACTTGGCATTTATTCTGCTTTACCTCAAATTTCTAACATCTGCAATTTTAATTTTGATTTTTGAAGATTTATTGGATGCAGATTCATTTTAAGAGGAGATGCAAAGATGTTTCTGTTCTCGAAGGGTCATAAGGACACACGGTTATCAGTGATAGGAGCAGAATTAAGCCATTCAGCCCATCAAATCTGCTCCGCCATTCAATCATGGCTATTCTGTCACTCAGATTCAGATTCAGATTCAATTTTAATTGTCATTGTCAGTGTACAGTACAGAGACAACGAAATGCATTCCCTCATGATCTCATTCTCCTGCTTTCTCCCCATAACCCCTGACACCCATCCTCAATCTTAATAATTTATGAATTACCAGGAGGCTGCAATATACAGATATTTGGTGTCAAGGATCATGTCAAAAGCAGGAAAGTGTGGTTAAGTCAAGATTCACTTTATTAAATGGCAATGAACATTTTCACAAGCCCTCATATCGAATCATATTTCTGATAGAAAGCTGAATTTCTTTCCGTGAATGATAATGTGTTCCACAGAAGGATCTTTCTTTAGATTCTGCAAGGCATCAAAGCACTTGAGGGTTTTTCATATCAAGCAATTTTATTAAAATAGGTGAACGAGAAAAAAAAAAGCAATCATCGAAAATTAAAGTAACTTGCATATACTGACAAAGGACCAATTTACATTAAGCTATTATTTAGTAGTTAACCTTTGGAAATAACTTTATTATTTTCTTCTTGTACTTCTTGCTGTGGGAGCAACTGATTTGGTCCATTGCTCTCTTAACATTTCTGAAATTGTGGCACAATTTTTAACAGTTCAACAGCTCCCACACGCCAAAGGTTACAAGTCCTTTTTCAATTACCGGTCATATCATTTCTAGAGTATATACATAGATATACTTTCGTCAATTGCAGAGCATTTTTTCCTCAGGTAAGTTCCTTCCTCCAACGGTCTTGACTGGGCAAGGAAGAATAACGTTAATCTAAACGAAACCCAGATGTGATCATCGAGAACTGGAAGCGGATATGCTCCAAATTGAGTCATAGAATCATAAAGCATGGAAACAGGCCCTTCGGCCCGACTTATCCATGCTGACCAAGATACTACATCTAAGCAAGTGCCATTTGTCTGCATTTGCTCATATCCCTCTACGCCTTGCCCATCCATGTGCCTGTCAAAATGCATTATAAACTACTGCCTCATTCCATATATCCACCACCCTCTGTGTGAAAAAAAAATGTCTCTCACGATCCTATTAAATGTTTCCTCTCTCACCTGAAACCTCTGTCCTCCAGTTGTTGATTCTCGTGTCCTGGGAAAATACACTGTACAGTCACCCTATCTATTCCCCTCATGTATTATACACTTCTAAAAGATCACCCCTCAGCCTCCTGCACTCCAAGGAATAAAGTCATAGCCTGCCCAACATTTAATTGCAGCTCAGCCCCTCGAGTCCGAGCAACATCCTCATAAATATTCTCTGAAATGTTTCCAGCTTAATAGCATCTTTCCTGTGGCAGTGACCAAAACAAACACTATACTCCAGATGTGATACTCCTGTAGCATATTTCTATACTCAATCCTCAAATATCAATGCTAAGGTCAAGTCTGCATTAACTTCCAAAATGAATGCTACCTCTCAGCAAATCGCAGGAGGAATGATGAAAGAGCATAGGGCCATGAGTAAAATCTCAGGAATAAATTGCCTTGGGTGGACATAACTGGAGGAAGAGGAATGATCCCATACATATAGAAAGCCAAGGATTTCCTTCAGAGCTCCAGTGAGGCCTGGCTCAAACTTCAAGGCATTGAAAAACAGAAACTGCTGAAAATAAAATCAGCAGGTCAGGCAGCATCTGCAGAAAGTGTATCAATTGATGTTCCAGGTCAAAGACCATTCATCAAATTTCCAGTACTTTTAGTCTTTTTGAGAATAAATTGCAGGGCGATGTGAGGTGGGAGGAGTTGGATTGTTCTTGCAAGGAGATTGTTTGGATTTGAAGGGCAATATGACCTCTAACCATACAATAACCATCCAATGATTCTGTTAAGTTTGTGGTGGAGATTTGAATGCACAGCCATAAGTAAAATTCAACGCTTAAAGATCTCAAACACATAGTGTGGCAGCTAGCTTGTTTGAAGATTTATGGCAAGTACAGGATTTGGTTCTCAAAGTGGTGCATCTTATAGTGATTCATGACTTGTAGCATCCTGGCAATGGGTTCTTCCTGAAGGAGAGTCATCGGAAGCAGATAACAAGCAACACCCGTCTCATACCAAAATTACTTTGCAAGTTTAAATGGAGGACGTCATGCTGCCTGTGAATTGGTAGCTACAGGACTGTCCCCTTCAAACCCACCACTACCCACTCACCCCCCCCATCCCGCTACTGACATTGCTAATCTTGTAACTATGATGGAAAATAAGAACAAAACACTGAAGCAAGCGTATGCATTTGTATGTGGATGTGTGCATGAATGTTTCTCTTTTCATGCAAGGGCAAATTATGCCAAGAAATGTGTGTTTAAACCACCTGCTTTTTCACAACGTACTTTAAAACCCTGACTGTGCCGTCGCATTACCTCCAGTCAAAATCAGAGGGGTCACAGAGAGACTGCCGTGCTTGTCTGCTTGTAAGAGGACGAGGCAATGAAGGGCAAAACTCTGCAATAATTCAGCAGGAAACGCTCCTCCCCGCAGAACCCAGGATTATCGTGTTAAAGAATCCTCTGGTGTTCTGATTACAAGGGTTGTGCACTTGGAAATCTAGTTTTATGGAGTTAGGAACATTCCATTTTTCATGTAAAAGTCTCTGTGGGACCAAAGAGCGAGGCAAGGAGAATAAAATGTGGTTTTGACTCGGTATTGGCAAGGAATCTGAGCCATTCCAATGACATACAGCAGCACAAAGAGGAATAAACAATTAAATATGTTCCAGTTAGTTTGTGGCACTGTGCCCGGCATTCATTTGTTTCTCGAGTTTAATAAAAATCATTCACAACTCTGATAAAGGGCTCATTGTCCATTTGTTGTTCCATTTGTGGGGACGCTTCTTTATACATAACTAGACAGCTCGGAAGAGATGATGGTATTTGTGCCAACTCCACTACTACATTGCAGCAAACGGATAGGACAGCACTTTGGAAATTACTTGGAAGACAACAAATTAAGATTTGTAGCATGGAGATAAAGATAAAGGATGGCATATAATAACCATGAATAAATCTGTAGATTTCCCATTTAATATCAGCATTAACCAGTAATTTTATATCAATTTAGTGTATGATTTGAAGGGTTAGTTAAAGTATGTAGATTATTGCAAATAATGATACATAATCTATATCTTGGTGACAGTCTATAGATATGGTGTTTATTTACCACTTCATCCTCCAGTCATAAATTAGATTATATTGAATAACATTTTCCATTTTCAGACACCCATTGCCCCTGTGATAATTTTTCCACTTCCACCAGTCGACCACAGAGTCCCTTTTCCTTTGTTCCCCCACAAATGTGGTGCCTAGGCCGGGTGAGGCAGCCAATCTCGACTTCATCGGAAATTTGGCCCGGTCAAATTTGTCCCCTGCAGCCGGGGCTCTGGAATTCTGGCATAGCCGGAGCTGGCCGGCCCAGTCCCATTGCTGACTTCCGAGGCCGACTTTATGGGCGGCTACCTCGGACTGTGGGAATTTGAGTCGGACCTTTGCTATACCAGGAGGAATCCAACGATCCTTGTTGGTCCGGCAAAATGCATAATCCGGAGAGGCTCTGGAACCAAGGGTGCTGGAAAATTGGCAGCGCACCTGTATTAAAGTCTAGACTCAAGCCAACTGCCAAAGACACCTGATTATCATCCAAGCCATCAAGGCTAGTTGTCCATAGGACAAAAGATAGAACTGACACACTTTGCTCCTCTTTTCCCTTGTGAGATTTAGGCAAGACTGGACAAGATTGCCTACCTAAGATGCTATTGATGTCTTTATCACCAGCAGGAGATAAATATACTTTATGTAAAAGTCTAGTTTAGAATGCAGAAAGTGGTCCCAAGGCCAGAGTATGGCCTTTTACTCAAAGCATTTTCCACAAGTGATCCAATAAAGCACAGTGAAAGGAGTTAAAATACAGAAATTCCACTCGCATGGAAAAAACAATCTGATTTATTGATGCAGATGTGGTAAGGTAAAGCTTCTTCAGGGATCATAATTCCTCCACTATGCTTACAATGGCATATTCAAATTACTGCTCGAGGATATTTTGGTCTAAGTTGACAACAATGTCACAATTTACAGACCATTGCAATTTTAGGCTACAGCATGCGTCAATTCTTTTTGCTAATTTTATCCATACCTGTGCTGCACTTTTCAACAGGACGCTCCAAAGAGAAATAATTATATTGAGCCTCAGTGAAGCAATTCTCAAAAACACCCCAGGATGGTGGTATTCCAAAACGCACATAGATTTTGCATTTACACATAGAATCTTTTGCAATGTAAAATAACAACTATTTCAAGAGCCCGGGTTATAAAAAAGCCAAAGGAAAATAATGACTTTCATAACTTAGTGAAGAAAGCTAATGGCACGTTGCCCATCATAACACGAGGAGTTGAGTATAGGAGCAAAGAGGTCCTTCTGCAGTTGTACAGGGCCCTAGTGAGACCACACCTGGAGTATTGTGTGCAGTATTGGTCTCCAAATTTGAGGAAGGACATTCGTGCTATTGAGGGAGTGCAGCGTAGGTTTACAATGTTGATTCCCAGGATGGCGGGACTGTCATATGTTGAAAGAATGGAGTGACTAGGTTTGTATACACTGGAATTTAGAAGGATGCGAGGGGTACTTACTGAAACATATAAGATTATTCAGGGAGTAGACACGCTAGAGGCAGGAAACATGTTCCCGATGTTGAGGGAGTCCAGAACCAGGGGCTACAGTTTAAGAATAAGGGGTAGGGCATTTAGAACATAGATGAGGAAAAACCTTTTCACCTAGAGAGTTGTGAATCTGTGGAATTCTCTGCCTCAGGAGTCCAATTCTCTGGATGCATTCAAGAGAGGGTTAGAAAGAGCTCTTAAAGATAGCCAAGTCAAGGGATATGGGGAGAAGGCAGGAAAGGGGTACTGCTTGGGATGATCAGCCATGATCACAGCTGGAAGGGCCGAATGACATACTCCTACACCTATAGTCTATTGTCTATTAAATTGATCCGATTTCCAACAAAACCCAATATTTCATTTGAAATATAAACCAATGAACAACGGATACAGAGATAGATGCAAAGTGCTGGAATAATTCAGCGGGTCAGGCAGCATCACTGGAGAACAAGGATGTGACATTTCACATCGGGACCCTTCTTCAGGCTGATGGGAGTGGGGAGATGGGCAAGATCATTGGAGAGAAGAGGGGCAGGTCAAAGCCCAAGACCACGAGTAATTGCATAGAGTTATGAATATAGCCCAGTCCAGCACATAAACCGGCTTTCCCACATCAATTCCATTTGAACTTCATGTTGCCTTGGGAAAGCAGCCATCAAAATCAGGGACTTTTTTTCATTACCTCTTCTCCCCTCTCCTGTTAGGCAGATGATACAAAAGTTTGAAGGTATGTACCATCATATTGATGAACAGCTTCTACATCTCACTGTCATCTGACTGTTGTCTGACTACTGAAGGATCCTTCCATAAGCTAGGATGTAATCCTCATCTTCCAACCTACCTCATTGCAGACCTCGGACTTTTTCTCTGTAACTGCAATGCTACAATGCTTTCACACCATATTCTGAACTCTGTTATTTTTTCCTTGACACTCCCTGTTGTACTTGTGTATGCATTGATTGTGCTCATATACAGTGGTTTGCAAAGGTTTTCATACCCCTTGAACTTTTCCACATTTTATCACGTTACAACCACAAACGTAAATGTATTTTATTGGGATTTTATGTGATAGACCAACACAAAGTGGTGCACAATTGTGACGTGGAAGGAAAATGATACATGGTTTTCAATTTTTTTTACAAATAAAAAACTGAAAAGTGTGGCGTGCCAAGGTATTCAGCCCCCCTGAGTCAATACTTTGTAGAACCACCTTTCGCTGCAATTACAGCTGCAAGTCTTTTGGGGGTATGTCTCTACCAGCTTTGCACATCTAGAGACTGAAATTTCTGCCCATTCTTCTTTGCAAAATAGCTCAAGCTCAGTCAGATTGGATGGAGAGCGTCTGAGAACAGCAATTTTCAAGTCTTGCCAGAGATTCTCAATTGGATTTAGGTCTGGACTTTGACTGGACCATTCTAACACATGAATATGCTTTGATCTAAACCATTCCATTGTAGCTCTGGCTGTATGTTTAGGGTCATTGTCCTGCTAGAAGGTGAACCTCCGTCCCAGTCTCAAGTCTTTTGCAGACTCTAACATGTTTTCTTCCAAGATTGCCCTGTGTTTGGCTCCATCCATCTTCCCATCAACTCTGACCAGCTTCCCTGTCCCTGCTGAAGAAAAGCATCCCCACAGCATGATGCTGCCACCACCATGTTTCACAGTGGGGATGGTGTGTTCAGGGTGATGTGCAGTGTTAGTTTTCCTCCACACATAGCGTTTTTCATTTGGGCCAAAAACTTCAATTTTGGATTCATCTGACCTGAGCACCTTCCTCCACATGTTTGCTGTGTCCCCCACATGGCTTGTGGCAAACTGCAAACGGGACATATTATGGCTTTTTTTCAACAATGGCTTTCTTCTTGCCACTTCCATAAAGGGCCGATTTGTGGAGTGCACGACTAACAGTTGTCCTATGGACAGATTCTCCCACCTGAGCTGTGGATCTCTGCAGCTCCTCCAGAGTTACCATGGGCCTCTTGGCTACTTCTCTGATCAATGCTCTCCTTCCCCAGCCTGTCAGTTTAGGTGGACGGCCATGTCTTGGTAGGTTTGCAGTTGTGCCATACTCTTTCCATTTTCGGATGATGGATTGAACAGTGCTCCGTGAGATGTTCAAAGCTTGGGATATTTTTTTATAATCTAACCCTGCTTTAAACTTCTCCACAACTTTATCCCTGACCTGTCTGGTGTATTCCTTGGGCTTCATGATGCTGTTTGTTCACTAATGTTCTCTTTCAAACCTCTGAGGCCTTCACAGAACAGCTGTATTTATACTGAGATTAGATTACACACAAGTGGACTCTATTTACTAATTTGGTGACTTCTGAAGGCAATTAGTTGCACTGGATTTTATTTAGGGGTATCAGAGTAAAGGGGGCTGAATACTTTTGCATGCCACACTTTTCAGTTTTTTATTTGTGAAAACCATGTATAATTTTCCTTCCACTTCACAATTATGCGCCACTTTGTATTGGTCTATCGCATAAAATCCCAATAAAATACATTTACCTTTGTGGTTGTAACGTGACAAAATGTGGAAAAGTTCAAGGGGTATGAAAACGTTTGCAAGCCACTGTACAGTACGATCTGATGTGACTGGATGGTTTTTTGCTGTATCTCGGTGTGCATAACCACAATTACCAATATTCATCTTGTTATCCTCTGAATGCATCCAACCTGTTTGTTTCAACCACTCCCAGTGATAACGCGTTCAATATTCTAACTGCTCACAGAGCTCGATTTTTGATCTTAGCATTAAGGAACACCCAAAAGCAGCTGTAGCCAACACTTTTATCAGCTTAACTTGACAGCCACATTGGTTTCTAACAGAAAAATGCCTTGACAACTTCATCAAAACCTACAAGAGCAATGTCCTTGAACATGTACGGGGAGAATAAATTGCAGGGTATATACCCTCGCTGAATAAGTATTTGCCAATTTTTGGCGTCAGATCAAATGAAGAAGATATTGATACTCCAGTAATTCAAAACAAACCCCAGCCAGAATTAAATAGATAACATGTGATAAACAAAAATAGCTGATTAAAATGTACACGTTGGCTTTAAATCCTTTCTGGACCGTTATGCATTAACTAGATTATGACCTGGATATTTCTATGTAGGGCAAAGTGCTGGAGGGACTCAATGGGTCAGGTCCACATTCCTATGGAGAGAATGTGTAGGAAGGAACTGCAGATGCTGGTTTAAACCAAAGATAGACACAAAACGCTGGAGTAACTCGGCGAGACAGGCAGCATCTCTGGAGGGAAGGAATGGGTGACGTTTCGGGTCGAGACCCTTCTTAAGACCCGACACGAAACGTCACCCATTCCTTCTCCCCAGAGATGCTGCCTGTCCTGCTGAGTTACTCCGGATTTTTGTGTCTATCTAGACGGAATGGTGGTTGTATAGAACGAGATGCCAGAGGAGGTGGTTGAGGCAGGTACTATAACAACATTTAAAAGATATTTAGATAGGCATATAAATAGAAAAGATTTAGAGAGATGTGGGCCAAGCACAGACGGCGTTTCAGGTCAAGACTCTTCTTCAGACCGATTGTAGTTGGAGTAGCGAGCTTGGTCAGAACAAAGCACGGCAAGTAATAAGTGGCACAGGTGAGGAAGGTTTTGATCAGCATTTGGGTGGAATAAGTGAAAAAGGATAGAGGTGAAAATGAGACATGAGTAAAGGAATAAAGGAAAATTAGGAATTCAGTCACAGATGTGTTTGTGGATAGTAAGACACTTTTCAGTAAGACATGTGTAAAAAATCCAGAATATTTCTGGAGTAGAGCGCAGAAATTTGCTTGGCCACTTCTGATCATAAATGGTGCTTGCAACAATCTCTGATGCAGGCACACATGAAATTCTGAAATTCTCAGTGCAAACATTGACTGGGAAAATAGGTTATCTTCTTCCAGTAGGATGTGTCAAGGTACTCCTAAAAATACTGGCTATCAGTGGTATAGGAAGGAACTGCAGATGTTGGTTTATACCGAAGTTAGAGACAAAATGCTGGATTAACTCAGCGGGACTGGCAGCATATCTGGAGAGAAGGAATGGGTGATGTTTCAAGTCGAGACCCTTCTTCAGAACCAAAACGTCACCCACTCCTTCTCTCCAGAGCTGCTGCCTGTCTCATTGAGTTACTCCAGCATTTTGTGTCTATCTTTGGGTTTCAGTGGTGTTGCTCCATGTGCAAATCTCAGCAGGGAGCAGCAGACTCCACTCATTGCCTCTTTGACTGCAGGGCCTCATCTTAGGTTCTGCTTCCCAGTGGCCCAGCATGAGGTGCCTGCACAGACCAGTTAATGATGATGCTGCTGAAGTTCACTACAGAGAATCTATAACACGGCATTCACTGATGAATTGCACAGTGACCCTGATTCACTGCTCCCTCAGCACCAACTCATTCATCACTCCCCTCAGGTGTCGCAGACTTCTTTTTACAAGACGTCATGACACCTAATGATCCTGCGTGTAAAATCATGAGGGGAACTAAGAGGGTGAAGGCACATGACCTTTTACTTAGATTACGGGAATCAAGAACCAGAGGACATTGGTTTAAGATGAGAGGGGAAAGATTCACTAGGAACCCGAGTGGCAACTTTTTTACTCAGAGGGTGGTGGGTCTATGGAACAAGCTGCCAGAGGAGGGTGGTGATGAAGGTACAACAACCAAATTTAAAATACACTTGGACTGATGCATGGATAGGAATGGTTTAGTGGGACATGGGCCAAATGTGGGCACATGGGAACAAATTAGATAGGGCATCTTGGTCGGAATGGATGAGTTGGGCCAAAGGGCCTGTTTCTACGCCATATGACTATGACTTCCCTTCTTAAATTATCTCCCTGTGTAAACTGACACAGTAAGCAGATGAATCATTTCACTGGTGTTGAGAAGAAGGGGAGTCCACTTTATTAAAATCTTCATTTCTATCCTCCAGACATTGAAGATAGATTTTAAAATATGCATCAAATGTTGACACGAATCAATTCAGTTCAAAATTGAACAATGACTTAATCAAGTATTGTTAAAGAGAAAATCCATGAACTAATGGCAATGCACATTAAAACTTGCCAGGACAATAATGTTTGATCACCCAATACCTCTGTGGGATGGATTATCCAAGGCATTGACATTTCTTATTAACCTGCTGCCGCACACATAGCCAATCATCTGATCTAAACTAAAAAGAAATATATTCCTGCATTAATCACAAAACTGATTTTAACACAAAACAATCGTCCAACATAATGTTCCATAAGGTGGCAATTGAACAATTTAATTAACCGCCTCAGGCAAATGAAGGTTTTATACCCAACATAAAACCAAAACAATGCAAAGCTGTGTCCCTAATGAAATAGTCATTTTAAACAAATAATCGATTCACATGTAATGAAATACTTCTCCTCCCTAAATTATTTGAAAATTAGATTGCATCTTTAAGAAAAATCACCAAATTATTGCTACATTTAATGGAATTACTTGACAACTACATACACGATCTATGATTTAATTTTAATGGAGTGCTTGTAAAAATATTTGTCCCTCATCATTCTGGCAAGCATATGAAGTAGTAATTCTTTCTTTAACCCAGCTGAACAATGCTATGCTACATTAAGACTGATGTTTATGAGTCTTTATATTGCAGTGCCGTTTTCCGAGGCACAAACACAAAACCTTCTCTCTGCTCAATGTTAATCTCTCTCTCTCGAGGGAGGATACAGTGCTCTCAATACTGACAGCAAACATCAACACTTCTTATTTCCGAGCTCAGCAAAACCTGTGATATACATTTCTCCGCATACAAAAAAAGGTCATTAAACAATTCACAGCGGCAGTCAGAGCATCCTGTCATCAGTTTATCAAGAGTAATCCAAATTGCATGCTTGATTGTTCAAGCTAAAAGAAGATGAGAACGGATCGAGCCCATGTTCGCTTTAATGAAACACTGTCTGCTCAAACGTATGGTAGATTTCAAAAGTTAAAGCTGCCCAATTTATATTCTAACCTTCCCACTCAGCATCACAAGGTCCTTGTCACATTAAATATTGTGAATTTTATGATGAAACTTTTTTTCACTTAGCAAGCATCTGGTAGCAAAAGGCCTTCATGTTCCATTTCAACTTGTCAATCATCAGTTATATTTGCAATTGAATGCCACAAAACCTTTAAAATTGATACAGGGGTTATCATTGCCCCAACAACATCATTAGCAGGGAGCATTATCAAAAGCACTTTATCAAGCTTACATACTTTAGTTGAAGTTACTTATCATGACATTATGTGTGACTGGCATGAGCACAAGCAGAAGATTAATAGACATTATCCATCAAGCCCCAAGAACACAATCTTCCCCTGGCTCCATACTTCATGAATTGGCTACCCGTCAATGTTCGTTACTTGCCCAGCCAGCAGCAGTTCTTGGTTCATTCCCAAGAAATTGGGTGGAAATTGGCAGCCGTTTGTGATTATGAATTGTGGGGAAACAAAGTTTAGTTTAGTTTAGAGATACAGCACCAAAACAAACTCTTCAGCCCACCGAGTCCGCACCGACCAGCGATCCTCGTATATCGACACTACCCGACACGCACTAGGAAAAATTTTACATTCATACCAAGCCAATTAATGTAGAAACCTGTGCGTCTTTAGAGTGTGGGAGGAAACCGAAGATCTCAGTGAAAACCTACGCAGGTCACAGGGAGAACATACAAACTCCGTACAGACAGCACCCATAGTCAGGATCAAACCAAGGTCTCCTGCACTGTCAGGCAGTAGCTCTAACACCACATTTGTTGCCTCTGTACTTGTGCAGGATCTCCAGGGCATTAAATAACGAGTCAAAAAATGTTGTTTGCCAAATGTCCTGAACTTGTTGGCCACTGTAGCTACTTAAAGAATCTGGAGTAGGATTGATGATTATGGAACCTCTAATTTCAGTAGTTGAAGACCCTGACACGAGTCCAACGTATTCACCGGGATTCCAAAATAAAAGGTCCACTGAACTTTGTTGTGATCAGCGCTTTACTGAATGGACACAGACTGCCCCAATGCATGTGCTTTGAGGAAAAATCGTGTTCTGGAAAATCAAGCAAAATCCCAAGAAGTATCTCCTCCAATATCTCATCCCATCTCTAACACCCCTCCAAACAACGTGAGAACACAAACATAATTAACAGTGCGCTGTTCAACTGAGGGAAAGGTATACACAGTGATGGAGTAACTCAGAGGGCTCGGCAGCACCTGTGGAGAACATGGATAGGTGATTGAACATTAATCTGAAGAAGGGTCCCGACCTAAAACGTCACCCATCCATGTTCTCCAGAGAAGATACATGCCCACTTAGTTACTCCAGCACTTCATGTTGTTTTGTGTAAACCAGCATCTGCAGTTCCTTGTTTTGACATTTTGAAGGAAAGGTATAGTTGGGTTACGTATAGTTTAAATATAGCATTAAAATGAAATGGCAAGTTACATTAGTGCATTATGGAACAAGTAATTACTGAATCCTTAATTCTAAGTGGAAAGATGGTTAGATTTTCCATTGACAACATCATATTTAATGCATGAGTTGATGACTCAAAGATTCTATTGCAGGTTCAGTCAGATTTATAGAAGCAATGGAGAGTCATGGAAGTATACAACATTGTGCCCGAATTGGGACCTGGGTTTTTAATTCCGTTTTTTGCCTTCCCAGGCGATCACGAGGTTCTTGGGGTGGAGAGGGGTGTAGCGGGATTGGAGTGCCTGTGGTTCTGTGGCTTGTGTCCTACTGTTTGTGGGTAAGTTTGTCTGTTTAGACATGTACAGGCTCTTACAGGCTCTTAGACCCCATACAGAAAGGAAACAAGCCCTTTAACTCATTTAACTCACTGTGCATGCACCCATTTAACACCAGTCCAAGTATAATTTCCCCATTTTTTCATCAACTCCCCCAGATTCTACCACTCTCTTCCTCACACCCAGAGGAAACCCACACAGTCACAGGGAGAATGTGTGAATTCTCCATGGGCAGCACCAGAGGCCAGGATTGATTACAGGCGGCTTGAGTTGTGAAACGGCAATCTACTGGCTACATCACTGGGCCACTGCATAATTACTTGGAGCTGGAGAGAGACCATGAGGGGATTTGCAAACAGAAAATCTGGAAGAACCAAGATCATTTCAGATAACATTCAATTGTGCAGCACAATAGAGTATGGTATTGCCCAAGAGAATTGTGAGCCAAATGCCCTTGAAAGTTTTCAATTATTTCTATTGGGATATAGGGATAAAGCAGGAACGTGGTACTGATTGTGGATGATCAGCCATGATCACATTAAATGGTGGTGCTGTCTCGAAGTGCCGAATGGCCTACTCCCACACCTATTGTCTAATGTCTATTTCCCATCAGCCAGCCATCGCAATGACAGGCTTGAAGTTTACTGGACTGGAAGCAGCTTCAGGTTAGGCTAGTACAAGGAGCTGGGGTGAATCAGATGATGACAGAGAGGTGGAGAAAGTGAAATCTGACATCTTTGGTGGGGTAGTGCAGGGTTACATTGACCATATATTGAAGCATACCTGCTTCCATAGTCCAATTGAGCAATCAATAGTCGCTGAGTTAGACAGGCAGTTTTGCTTGCCATCTTTTCCCTGCTGAGATTATTGAAATGCAAGAATCTCAGTGCCCACAAGTTAAAAACAAATAAACAGGTTAAACCTCAAGCTTTTGGGTTCTTTAAAAGACCCAAGTCACCAAAATGCTCAGATCGAACAAATAAGAAATTTGCTGGTGCACGAGATTTTAATTTACATAATAACCCTAATCTCAAGAATGAAAAATTCCAATCCATTGCTTCCTGATGATATTCTGGCAAAATCTCCCAATCCCACCCCCGTGGACCTGTCCACTTAGAGTCATACAGCATGGAAATGTGCCCATCGGCCTAACCTGCCAACACCGCCCAACATATCCCATCTATACTAGTTCCACTTGCCTGCATTTGGCCCATATCCCTCTAAACCTATCCTATCCATGTGCCTGTCTAAATGTTTCTTAAACATTGTGATAGCAGTACCTGTCGCAACTACCTCCTCAGGCAGCTCGTTCCATATACCCACTACCCTTTGTGTCAAAAAAGTTACCCCCTCAGGTTCCTATTAAATCTTTTCCCGCTCACCTTAAACCTATGTGGTCTGGTTCTCAATTCCCCTGCACTGGACAAGAGATTGTGTGTTTACCTCATCTATACCTCTAATGGTTTTGTACACTTCTATAACATCACCCCTCATGCTACTGCACTCCAAGGAATAGAGTCCCAGCCTCCTCAACGCTTCCTTGAGTCCTGGCAACATCCTCGTAAATCTTCACTGCACCCTTTCCAGCTTGACACACCATCTTTCCTATAACACGGTGTCCAATACTGAACACAAAACTCTAAACGAGGCCTTGGCAATGTCATATATAACTGCAACATGACCCCCCAACTGCTTTACTCAATAAGTTACTCAATAATTACTGCCGCTTGGGGAGCCTGCATCCGTTGGGCATGAACATTGAATTCTCCCAATTTTGTTAGCCCTTGCTGTCTCCTCCCATCCCCCAGCCCTCGGGCTCCTCCTCCCTTTTTTTCCCTTCCTTCTCTCTGCCACCCCCTATCAGTCTGAAGAAGGGTTTTGGCCTGAAACGTTACCTATTTCCTTCGCTCCATAGATGCTGCTGCACCCGCTGAGTTTCTCCAGCATTTTTGCGTACCTTCGATTTTCCAGCATCTGCAGTTCCTTCTTGAATGCTTTACTCAATACCCTGACTGATGAAAGCCAAAGTGCAGAAAGCGTTTTTGACCACCCGCAACACCACTATCACGCCAATTGTTGGTAAATTAGAATTCATGATATTTTTGTTATTGTTGTGTCAAGAAGTGTAGCCAACCTTGAATTAAATTTAGTTCCTCAATATTTCCACATTAATATTTAATATCTTGTTTGGCTCAGGATTCATTTGGATTACAGGCAAAGCCACAGAACCGTAGCTTCTCTGTGTTGCAGGAACATCCAGTTTGTCCTCTTATAACCTGCTCTAAAGTTTTCCAGCCTCACTCTTCAGCGTCCTGATGAGATTTCTGTTTCTCTACAGTCCCTGCTTTTAGTGTAGTGTGTGTGTGTGTGTGGGGGGGGGTACATGTTCCATCACAAGGAAGGCAGTGAGTTGGTAGCCTGGAGTGGAAAGTGCACACTAGCCGGCAGACGATTAGAGCCAACTCAGGCCCTGGGAACCCTCTCTGTCACCAAAGCCCAGGACTGGCGCGACGAGCTTGATCACCCAATTTTGTTCCTCTTGGATCAATGGTGGTTCTGCTTTCTAATCTTAAAACAACATGAAATTATCAAAGTTTGCTCTTTCCATTGCACCAGTTGAAACCTTATTGAAGCAACATCCAGTTTCGGCAATACCTAGTCATTTGATTTGAAAGACTTTGGAAATAAAATGGAAGTGCTTTTTCATTTGGATTTGTTCTCAAAAAAAGAAAGAACATTAGCTTTCTAATGGGCCTCAAGTATTGATTTTTATAATCAATTTAAGATATACTGTTGAAACACAAGGTGCCATTAATGTAGAAGAAATTAGCTGATGAACTGGTTTGAGCAAAAATAATTTTAAAAGTACCAATTACACTATAATTAGGTTCATATGAACAGCTTTATTATATAAATTAGAGTGCTATCTTATGTTCACCAAACACAAGGATTCATTTACATATTGCTTGCTAAAGTAGTATAAGTTAAACGACAGACTATTTCATATCAAGGATGAGGTCACAGGTCTAAGCAGGATCTGTATTCAATTTGGGAAAGTAATTCTGAATATGATTCAAAGCATCACAACACTGGTTAGTGAGGTTTGGTTACATTTTAAAAAACTTAAAAGCTCATCAGAATTATTATAAATTACGACTTACATTATGCTCCCCGCAGTCCACATTAAGATTAATTTTTAATGATAATCCACAGTTGTTTGTGTCTGACCCACTTTAAAAATCCACTCGTATTGTTTTTCCTTACTACACATTTTAGTCAGCTCACCTACATGAAGGGTGATACATTACAAAATAAATAAATGCGATGTTGGGATACTGGATATGCTTCATTTAGATTGAAACTAAGTTGATATCAATTTATACATGCTTGAAAAATTAATTGAGCATTCAAAAATATAAAATCAATTTTAATTAATACACACGGAGGTGGATGAAAAGGCAGCTATTAAATAAAAAAAATACATTTGGAACAAAAATTGGAAATAAAGGGACAACTCAAATATCTATTTGAGTGAAGGAGTCCCTCAATTGATCCAAACATTTCCATCCAACAAACCCACAGCTCGAAATCTAAGAATATTCTCTACAGGCTGACTAACTGAAGTTCTTCATAAATAATTGGAATAATCTCTTTCAAGAGAGAGTTAGATTTAGCTCTTAGGGCTAAGGGACTCAAGGAATATTGCGAAAAAGCCGGAACAGGGTACTGAGTTTGGATGATCAGCCATCATCATTTTGAATGGCAGTGCTGGCTCGAAGGGCTGAATGGCCTACTCCTGCACCTATTTTCTAGGTTTCTATGTACCATAACACAGACCACTAATGTGAACATAGAAAATTGAAGAGTACAGCACAGGAACAGGCCCTTCAGCCCACAATTTCTCGACCAAACATTTTGCCAAGATAAACTAATGCTATCTACATGAACATGATGCATATCCATTCTCTGCACATCCGTGTGCTATCTAAAGGCCTGTTAATGTCGTATGCTACCATAGTTTGCAAAATAATATTATAACAAAGTTTCATGCTGACATTTTTTAATTAACAAATCAACAACAGCGTCTATTCATTATCAATCTTGCCAATATCAGTGGGAATACAAGACAAATGTAGGCTAGGAATTATGGAAACCAGAGTCAGTCCCTTTTCAGAAGATTAAATTAATACCTCAAGGCCTAAAACTGCCAAGCATAATTGTCGGTCCATGAAATCAAATCTAAAAAATATTGTTCAATGATTTTGCATTGGTGTTAAAAAGTATCCTAATTCAGTATTCCATTAAAACAATGCAATTGTGTTAGCGTTTTTTTTTCCCTAATAAAGCCCACAACTGACCACACTGAAATTCAGACAACACTAACAACTAATACACAATTTAATTTTCAGTGAAAGATTTGGCATAAAAGCTTTGATCTCATTTAAGCTTTCACATCAGAATTGTTCTCACATCACGTAGAAACAAATTAGTACAGATCATGGTTAATGCACAAAAAGCAACAAAGTGCTGGAGTAACTCAACAGGTCAAGCAGCATCTCTGGAGAACATGAATAGGTGATGCTGGGTCGAGACTTTAGTCTGAAGTAGGGTCTCGACCCGATACTTCACCTATCCATCTTCTCCAGAGATTCTGCCTGACCTGCTGAATTTCTCCAGCAGTTTGCATCATTTTATTCTTATACTGCATGACTCCACTGCTTCATACAGTATCGCTTGAAATTATTACCTTGTCTGATATTTCTTTGAAATCAGTAGAATGCTTCACTTTGACCTAGGGGCTCAAGTTTTTTATTTGTTCTGTTATTTTGCAATTGCTTCTGATGTCAAGGGACAAGACAGTAAACCAACTGATGCTTCATCTTGGACGAATAAGGTCACTAGAAATCACATAATCACTGACCTCATCGTAAACTAATTTAAAAAAAAAGAAAAATTGTTTTGAGATTTACCGCCATAATGCATAATGTAAAAGCACCCAAACAAATAGAATTAATATTTTATTTTCAGGTTGCATCAGAACATAGGAATGGTGCGTTGTGTTGTAAACCACTTTCATGTTTATTAACATGCTCATAACATGCTCATTATTTCGAAGTGAAATGCTGCCCAGCTGACAGGAATAATTTTCTAGTTTTTAATCCGTGGCTTGATGAATAATTGCATAAATTTAATATCTCAACTGGAATGTCTTCCTCTTGATGAATTTGCGGAGCTGGTTCCATGAATTATAAGCATTTTTTAGTATTTTAAGGACTTTGATTTCGGGAGACACAGACTGTATATTCCCAGCTGGCAGCTATATCTTAATTTCAGCACTCTAGATCATTGGAAAATCAGGAGATGTGGCATAGTAGTGGTCAAAACCACATTGTCCCTGCAGTGATAAACAAAGGATTATTTCTTACATGGAATGAATAGGTTTTCTCGCGAGCCTTACCAATTTCCCATGAGGATCACAGTGAGTCTTTATTGCCCCAGTTTAAGTTTCTCCTGAAGAGCTTTCATAATCCTTGGGCTGGGAAAACTAGACAGCCTTTGGGACTCATGCTCCCAACTGCAAAGAACATCAACTCTGTCCCTGACTAAACTGCCCCTGTCACTGCTATATGCAAAATGGAGGAAGAACCTCATATTCCGTTCATAAGGTGTCCAACCCAATTGTATGAACATTGTATTCTCCAAATTTAGGTAACCAACCTACAAATCGTTTTAACCTCCTGAGTATCGTGAGTCTTTGGAAGTCCCTAAAAGAGGTGGTGGAAGAGATCCTTGATATACCTTCAGTTAATATATTCTCAACGAGAGTGGAAAGATCAAAAGCAAAGGGATGCAAAGCTTTACCAAATTGGAAAGATCAATAAGCACACAATTACAAAGTTCTCAAGTCATACGAGTTATAGAGCCATACAGCATGGAAACAAACTCTTCGCCCCAACTTGCCCTAGCCAACCAACAGGCCCCATCGACCCTCACCCCTCCTGCCTGAATTTGGCACATATCATTCTAAATCTGTCCTAAGTATGTATGCGTCCAAAGGTTTTCTAAAACTTATGATTGTACATGCTCAACTACCTCCTCTGGCAGCTCATTCCAAATACCCACCACCCTTCGTGCAACAAAGCTGCTCTTAAGATTCCTGTTATATTTTTCCTCCCTCACCATAAACCTAAGCCCTCTGGTCTTGATTCCTCTACTCTGGGTAACAGACTCAGTGCATTTACCCAACCTATTCCTCTCATTATCTTATACCCCTTTATAAGATCACCCCTCAACATTCTGCACTTCAAGGAATAAAGTCTGAGCTTGGCCATCCAATGTAAAGGTTGATGTTACAATCAAATCAGTCATGATCTTTATAAAAAACAGAGCAAGCTTGAAGAGCAGAGTAGCCCACTCCAACTGCTGGTATTTCAAGGTATTTGTGTTCAAGCAGAGCCTGTTCACCATATAAGACACTCTGTAATGACAGGCAAATGTACACATTAGAAAGCTGTCGATCCACAACACACCGCTTGAGTCTGAAGAAGGGTCTCGACCCAAAACGTCACCCATTCCTTCTCTCCAGGGATGCTGCCTGTCCCGCTGAGTTACTCCAGCATTTTGTGTCTACCTTTGATTTCAACCAGCATCTGCAGTTCTTTCCAACACTACTTTATCAGAATAATATTGGAAATGCTTTCCACCATGAGGAAAAGTTCTAAATATAACTAATGCTGATTTGTCTTCCTTCAACTCATATGGTCTGCTTATGTGCATGAAGCAGAGTGGAAATGAACCAAAAAAACACATGTGAAAGATAAAAAGAATATGATGCAAGTCCTATGCTCTACAGATTTTAAACTGTTGTTTTACATCAATCCATAGAATAAAGATGGAATATATACTTTGAGAACAAGATGTCTGACATACCATTCAAATGGAATAGAACCTCCCACAGGGCAAAAATTAAGTGGGTTTGCTCCATTTACTGAACTCAATTTTACTGTGCTTATTTCAAAAAGACAGATATTTCAGATGACTTATTTTTGCAAAATATAAGGTTGTAGGCATTGGTTTTGTCCTTATGTCTATGTTGGACCAACAAACAACAAGCAAGTAAAACAAGTATCTCCATAGCTCATTACTTAACATAGTTATGAATTTGCAGTTGAAGAAAAGATTTATAGGCTCCAATTCACAGAAATTCAGTTGTTTCTTATTTTACCGGTTTGCTATGTTACAGGACTATTTTGATGAATTCAAATAAAGTTGGTGTCGCGGCTCCGTTAGATTTCCAGCAAAGGCTTTGCATCTTGCAAACATGAACATATTCCAATTTACAATGGAGACACAAGGAACTGCAGATGCTGGTTTACCAAAAAAAGACATGATGTGCATGTGCAATCCAGTGGGTCAGGCAGCATCTCTAGAGAACATGGATAGGTGAAGTTTTGGAATGGTACCCTTCTTCAGATTAATTAGCACCCAGAGATGCTGCCAGACTAACGAGTTACTACAGCACTTTGTGTTTTTTTTTTTCACAAATGAAATCTTGCTTTAAGTCTATTCATTGTCTGACCCACTGAGTTACTCCAGTTTTTTGTGTCTATCTTTGGTTTCAACCAGCATCTGCAGTTCCTTCTTGCACATTAAGTTTATTCATTATGGACTATGCTTTAAAGTATTGATCGATAAATTGTACCCAAGGTGGAAACGCAATGTCAGCATTTGCGGCCAAGTTTGTACTTTAAGCTGTTCAGAGCTTGTATATTTGTCCTAATTTCCTGTTGGATTCTATATCTTGACCTGGTGATATTAAATCCTCAACCACCTAAATGGTGCCGATTGGGAAAGGGGGAGATGCAGCGAGACCTGGGTGTCATGGTACACCAGTCATTGAAGGTAGGCATGCAGGTGCAGCAGGCAGTAAAGAAAGCAAATGGTATGTTAGCTTTCATTGCAAAACGATTTGAGTATAGGAGCAGGGAGGTTCTACTGCAGTTGTACAGGGTCTTGGTGAGACCACACCTGGAGTATTGCGTACAGTTTTGGTCTACCAAATCTGAGGAAGGACATTATTGCCATAGAGGGAGTGCAGAGACGGTTCACCAGACTGATTCCTGGGATGTCAGGACTGTCTTATGAAGAAAGACTGAATAGACTTGGTTTGTACTCTCTAGAATTTAGGAGATTGAGAGGGGATCTTATAGAAACTTACAAAATTCTTAAGGGGTTGGACAGGCTAGATGCAGGAAGATTGTTCCCGATGTTAGGGAAGTCCAGGACAAGGGGTCACAGCTTAAGGATAAGGGGGGAAATCCTTTAAAACCGAGATGAGAAGAACTTTTTTCACACAGAGAGTGGTGAATCTCTGGAACTCTCTGCCACAGAGGGTAGTTGAGGTCAGTTCATTGGCTATATTTAAGAGGGAGTTAGATGTGGCCCATGTGGCTAAGGGGATCAGGGTGTATGGAGAGAAGGCAAGTATGAGATACTGAGTTGGATGATCAGCCATGATCATATCGAATTGCCTACTCCTGCACCTAATTTCTATGTTTCTATGTCTATGTCTATCCTTCAGCAACTTTCTCATCGTGTGCTCAAAATTGCAAATATCTGGCATAAGTCATGGATATAGTTCAAGAGAAAGGAAAAAGAAAATTAAACAGTCAGTTGAACTCAGATTAATCAAAGGCTTCTTATTGTTTAATCAGAAAGAACCTCGGTTTGAAATGGAAAGTCTAGTTAGGAAATATCTCAGTCACAATCTGACTCGGGCAACTGCTATTAAAGTTGGAAACTTAGTCAATAATTTAGAATAGTTTGCTTTGATATTTATCTTTCTTAAAAATGTACAATCTTTAGTGAAGCCAATTAACCTACATGTTCTACATACAAAGGGTGAAGAAGGAAGAGTTATAATCTTATGGCTAATGGCCTAATACAATGGCAAGAGTAACATTGAAGACACTGTAATAAGTAAAACCAACAATTGATTGTGTGAGGCACATATGAAGATTGATTAGACCAGAGTCAAGAATGTTTAAATGTCATATATACCAAAAATGGAACTATGAAACTTTTACTTGCAAAAGCATAACAGGCCTGTAAATACAGTACTCATAGATATTATAAAAGAAAAAATCCAATAAATGAAAACCTCAACCCGTATTACAGACAGCACATGGTCCTTAGTGCAACCATGACAACTCATAGATCATCATTTTGTTAATGTGTGTAGTGCTCAAGTGCCTGATGGTTGTTAGGAAGAAGTTATTCTTGAATCTGGTGATCACAGCTTTCAGATACCTATACTTTATTCCCAATGGCAAGGGTGAAATGAGAGAGTGGCTAGGGTGTTCTTCTGATAGACAAAAGTGATGTTGAAACTCAGCGGGTGCAGCAGCATCTATGGAGCGAAGGAAATAGGCAATGTTTCGGGCCGTAACCCTTCTACAGACTGATGCTGGCTGCCTTTTTGAAGCAGTGCCTGCTATCGATGGTGGAGAGGTCAGTATCGGTGATGGGCCAGGCAGTGTCCACCCAATCCATCACACTTAGGATGATTCAGGGAAATATGACAGATTATTTTAAAAGCTGGGGGAAGGGGGGAAGGAAGGTGTTCTCTTTTCACCGACTGATACATTATATTTTTGGAATGTTTTGCTTTTGTTGTGCTATCTTTAAATTTCTATTTCAAGCATTCTTGTCAAGGTTTTTGTGCAGCAGTCAGGTCAGTTCTGCCCTTATTTTTGCAAACTCCACACTTTGTATTCCCTAGCCTGGTCATAGAAATATTATATCATTGTTCCATATTCTAATATTTCAGGTATTATATGCTGCCTGACCTGCTGAGTTCCTCCAGCACTGTGTGTCTTTTTATTTGGAAGCTCAGAGTTTGCGTCAACTGTTTGTTTCATTTGATAGGAGTATATTGTTTAGGAGGAGAATTGAGTGAAGATAGCTACTTGCCATGGAAATATTAGAACTGTATGTGCATTTGTGGGCCTGAAAGAGACCAGCAGAGAAGGGCAGGTATTTAACAAAGGAGATGTAGTTGCAGTTATGTAGTTACAAGGAACTGCAGATGCCATTTAGAAAAAAAGATACAAAGTGCTGGAATAACTCAGCGGGCCACGCAGCATCTCTGGAGGACAGAGATGCTGCCTTATCTGCTGAATTACTCGAGCACTGTCTTGAGATGTATTTGCAGATGCTTTCAAGTCCTCAACTCCACAGGTTGAAAACAAATCAGGCTATCCGTATGTTTTACTGAAGCTCGTTGTGAAGATTTTCTTCTGCATGAGTGGATTTTGCCAAATGCCTTCTAAATGCATGTTTCAGTGGCTGCATGGAGGAGCTTGAAGCAATTTCATGGGCCTTGAAAATTATACAGTAAGAAAACAATTGCCTGTAAAATTCTTTCGTTGCTTATGCAAGTATTGTGTTCTGTGAGAGAATTTCCAGGCTCATGGCTCCCTCTGTTTTGAAGTCTGAACCAAATTACTTAGATGACACCAAATGACCCCATTTACAGGCCAGTGGGCTGATCGAAATATTGAACTGCTGATATCCACTCCCAATAGTTTCGAGGTGAGAGGGAAAAGTTTGAAGATGTGCGGGGAATATATTTTTTTTACAGAGGATGTCTGGAGCTCACTGCCGGGGATGGTGGTAGAGGTAGATATGATAGTGGTATGATAGATATGATAGAGGCTTTCCAATAGGCACATGGATATGCAGGGTGTGGAGGAATTGGACCACATGTAGGCAGAGGAGACCAATTTAATTTGTTTGGCATGGACATTGTGGGCTGAAGCCCTGGTTCCTGTGCTGTACTGTTCTGGTTCTGTACAAGTCAGCTATATGAATAGTCCCTGGATGTGTTGAATGAGATATCCTACATTCTAGTTCACTGGAAGTGCCATGGGCGACTTTACAAAATCTGCTCAGTGATAATGTAAAAGATAATGAAATCCTATTGAAGATTTTTATCTTGACTCAGAGATAATGTAACTGCAGTACAGATGCATCATACTTGAATCACACTTGTTGGTGAAGGCTTTGTAAGTGTAGTGCCTGAGATGTTAACTTGGTTTCAACTTAGCCATGAAGTGGTTCAGTAGAGCCTTGTTAATTGTTGTCGTCTTAATGGAAAAGAAGAAAGCAAAACCCTCCCCTACATCTTACTTTGATGTTGCATTTCCAGGCTGAACATTGTGACTTTATGTCTCAGTGAGGGACTGCAGTCAGAAAATGGACCAAAACCGTGTTTTTTTTTTAGTCAAGAATAGATGCTGCAACTATCAGAGAGACAATAAACTGAAACCTAGGATGGACACTAAATGCTGGGTCAAGCTGGTCTGAAGAAGGGCTTTGACCAAAATGTTACTCATTCCTTCTCTCCAGAAATGCTGCTTGTCCCACTGAGTTACTCCAGCATCCTGTGTCTATCTTCAGTGTAAACCAGCATCTGCAGTTCCTTCCTACACAAACTGAAACTTATCCAGTTTCAGCTAAATGCAAGAGAACCTCCATATATCCCTCATCTGAAGCAAACTACCTGTTACCTCACAATAGTTTCTGGGGATTTGCACAGAGAGTAAGATTTGCACTCTGACTAGATTACTTAAGTTATTCACTGCCTTTGGGATGTCTAGAGATCATAAAATGAGATGAACCAATTGTCGCTTTTCTTTAGACATTCTTCGTATAAATTATGATCATCGTTTGCATTTTATCCTTGCATTGAATATGATTGGAGCTATCAGGAGACTTCCATTAAGAAAATTAAGTGGTCTTTTTAATGTAATTGGAAAGGTCTATAAAATAAAATGAAACTGCAATTTGCCTCCCTTGTGTTTGTTATCGTTAAATAACTTAACGTTGGGAGAATATTGTGCGAAGCCTCAATAATGAGTGGATGGAGCTGCATTTAACAACATTTACCAGTTAATGCAGACTCCACTAATTTACAGTATCTGTGTTGCAAGTCTATTCAAATCACCACTGTGCCAGATAATAATGCACAGGCATCCAGGTGTTACTCTGTTGGCCAACAGGCCTATTTTCTGTCGCATGGGTTTCAATGTGTGCACCACATGACGAATGGAGATTTGTGCAAAGTCAATGAACTTGAAAGGAAACAAAAGAACAGCAAGACAGTGAGAATCTGAGCGAAGAGAATCAGGTGCAGCAGGAAACCAATTTCTGAGGGGACGTTCCACAAAACACAAACAAAAATTAAGATGTCGAATTATCCACTGGAAGGCATTAGAGACATTTTAGATAATCATAAAACTGTTTGAAGCTCAAGTCCGTTTGAATAAATAAAGCATCATCCTTGGCTTGTTTGACTCCCTCCTGGCAGGGATCACACAATCGAGAAGGATCTTCCGGGAAGATGCTGCATCACTTTGATAAGATGCACACGGACCAAGTAAAAGCAGCCAAGGGAATGCACAGCCTCCTCAACAACCCACACAACAGCTCATCAAGCACCCCTGTACCTCTTGCGGCACTGAAGTCTGAAGAAGTGTCCCACCCCAAAACGTCCCCCATTCATTTTCTAGAGAGATGCCGCCTGATCCGCTGAGTTGCTTTGTGTCTGTGTCCAGCTTAGACCATATTAACCATTTGAGAACCCAGAGAACTGTAATGGATGCAAGACATCCTGAGACTGTCCAAAAGATGAAACCAATCAAAAAGTACAACTCACGTAGACACATAATGCAGGAGTAGCACAGCAGGTTAGGCAGCATCTATGGAGAAAGTGGATAGGTGACGTTTCAGGCTGGTACTCACTTTCAGTAAGAAGATTCCCGACTCAGAATGTCACCAATCCATTTTCCCCAGAGTTGCTGCCCAACCTGCTGAGTTACTCCAGCATTTGTGTCGATCTTTGGTATAAATCAGCATCTGCAGTTCCTTTTGTTGTACTGTACAAATCACATGATTGCCAGAATTTTAGTATGTTTGGTATGAAAAATCCTGGAGAAATGTTAGATGCAGCAGGTAAAACCCCCATGTAGAAAGGCAGCAAGAACTGATGAAACATGACCAACAACTCAATATGATCCAAGATCTCAAGCAGGTTATGACGGAAAGAAAAGGTATGTTTAAAGGTGCAGCTTTGCAACATTTAGTGTTTTATGATTTAGTCCAAGAAGAATATGTTTGTTGGTAAGTCATTGCAATGCACAATCCTTTTAAGAAAATAGCTGAGGCTTGTGATCCAACCAGTTCCACTCTACTAATATTCTCCTTGTAGAACTTGGGCTTAATAACTTCTTTCGACTCCTCACACTCTCAGCAAATTAGAGACCCAACCATGTGCATTCACACAACTTTGCGTGCCTCTTCATTGACTATGCAGCACATTCTTTGCTCCAAATCTACTTTGTCACTACTCCATCGATGCTGCCTTGTGCACCAGAGCAGGACACCTCAATCTCATCAACTTTGCCATCAACCTACATGCAGCCTTCAAATCCACTTGCACTAATTCTGACACCACCCTCCACTCTCCCGCTCTTTCCGTCCCCATCTCAGGAGACAAACTATCGACTGACATGAACTTCAAACCCACCGTCTCCCACAGCTACCGAGACTGCACCTACTCCCATCCTCTTATCTTATGTAATGCCCCTGTCCCACTTAGGAAACCTGAACGGAAACCTCTGGAGACTTTGCACCCCACCCAAGGTTTCCGTGTGTTTCCCGGAGGTTGCAGGTGGTTGCCGGAGGATGCAGGTAGTGGAAGCAGGTAGGGAGACTGACAAAAACCTCCGGGAACCGCACGGAAACCTTGAATGGGGCACAAAGTCTCCAGAGGTTTCCGTTCAGGTTTCCTAAGTGGGACAGGGGCATAAGGATGTCACCCCTTCCTCTCAGTTCCTCGGCCTCCATTGCATCTGTTCTCAAGATTGAGGACTTCCACTCCGCAATACAGGATTAAAAAAAATTAAAAATCTATTCACGAGCGTGACCATTGATTGCAAGTCTTAAAGAGTCAAGATGTTAGAATGTTCCACATATTTCACTGACTCCAGGCATGGCAGTCGGATTGACAAGTTTCACTCTTCCTGCTGCCAGGCAAACAAGATTATACAGCAGAGTCATTTCTGCTTCCTAACTCATTACATTATCATTTAGAATTATTTGAATTGGCCTAATTTAGAAATCCATTTACTCCATCAATGCCATCTACTCAATATTGAGTTTACACAATTTTGGTTCTCCAAATGAAATTATTTATGTGCAATAAATTTGCAAATTGCAGTTGCAAGTTATTTTATAGACAGGACTGACAACATTAAATAAAGACTCCAACTAATTTTTTTAATGAAGTCTCTGGAGAGCAGCAATTTTTCTTAATGATAAGTCATGATATGTCAGTCACTTAAGGTTAAAAGCACGCAAGTCCACGAATCAGAAGTGCTAAACCTACAACTACAGGCAATTGACTATGAATCATTCTGACATCCATAGTGTTGTTGCAATACACGGTTACTAATGTACATTGCCTATTCAAAGCCATGGCTCAGGTACTCCCTAAAGGTTAATTACTTTTCGAAGTCTCTCTGGATCAGTAATTGTTCTTCTCCTGGTTCTTTTCAAGCAAGATAAGTAGCCAAGTATTATACTGCAGTTTATCCACATTTACTTTTCCTAAACCAAGTTTTATTTATATGCCTTTTTTTTAAACAAATTATCAAGGAAGTGCAAGATTGTGCTTTAGCTCTGTAATTAAAGCTGAAAATATAGAAATAACCATGTCAATTGGTGACTTTGTGCAAGGATGTTGACACGGAGACCATATTGGGCACAGAAGAAGCATTGTTGTGCATCCATCCGACTAATTATCACTGTTCGTATATTTCAATGTTTAATAAAATAAATGAGCTCTGGCAAAGATTTTCCTGATGCCACCTCTTTATTAGCTGTATTTGCATTTATTAGCTGGATTAGCTGGATTCGAATTTTGACAGGAATTCGTCAGAGACAGAGGTATTGGACTAATCGATTGGAATTCTTACAGTCACGATAGCTGTATGAGTCCATGATTTTTCATGGATATAGTCATTATCGTGTCCTTTAAGATGGAGATGAAATCCAGCAAGAAAGGGACGAATCAGGGATGAGCCATGTGACGGTAGACACAGGGTGGAAATTGCAGGGAAAAGTAATAACATTTGAATTCTATATGCGTGCAGAACAGCACTAATGTCACAGTTGATGTATTGAGAAAGGAACTGTGGAAAAGGGCCTGTATCGTACAGAAAAACAAAAGAACTATTTCATGCATCCCACAAAAAGACAGGTAGAGCTTGGTCCATGTTGATGTCCACCACCACACTTTTGATCTGGAGAGAATGAGGGGAGTTGAAGGATTAGTTGTTCGGTGTGAGAATTAATGAAGTCAAGCAGAATGGGTGTGTTGGTGGTGGGGAACAAGTTTGGACTCTGTTCTCTGTCTTCCCCTGATCTAGCAACGGATCATCCATCTAAAACACTAACTTGGATTCTCTCTCCAATGATTCCAAAAATGTTTGCTTCCATTTCCTTGAACAAGAAGCAACCCAATGTAAATTCTGGTCTTCTAAATCTAAACATCCTGGACTTCACAAATTCACACAGTACAAGCCTGTTCTTAAGTCATAGGAGCAAAATTACGTCATTTGATCTATTGAGTCTACTCCACCATTGAACATGGATTCTCTATCCATCCCTCTCAACCCCATTCTCCTGCCTTATCCCCGTAAACTTTGATACCCTTCTTCTTCTTTTCGTATTCATCTTGTTACAAATGTTGACCTCACTGTCATCGTCCATCCTGAAAAGGACGCAAGCTCTTCATACCCTTACTAATCAAGAACCTGTCAATCTCCGCTTTAAAACAAATACCAAAAGACTTGGCTTCCATGGCTGTCTTGGCAATGAATTCCACAGATTCACCACCCTCTGGCTCAAGAAGAAAAGTCAAGGATTTGGTGCAGTTTCAATGCCCAAAGACTACCAGTTCAGATTGGAACCACTGCCAACAGGTAGCATTATATTCAAAATACTTTCCTCAAAAACACCCTCTGTGCCATGGAATTTGGAAGTGCGTAAATATCCCATTGAGTGCAAACAATTGTAGCTTTTAATTATCACGAGGAAGTGATAGAAAATATTTAGATTACGGCCGGAGTGAAATTAAGTCAATGTAATAGATTGATAACCATCCAAGGAAGGCCATTGATTCAAAACATTAACACTTTCTATCTCCATAAATTCTGTCTGACTTGCTGAGTATTTCCAGCAATTACTATATTTTTAATCATTTAAACCACATCTTAAATACTATAACACTGCAGCCTCTCCCAAGGTTACTAATTTGCTGTGGTGAAGCATGCTTCTCCATTGGAGATATGCTTCTGGCAGGATCGCCCTTGGCAGGCTGGTCAAAGGAGAGGTTCCTGACAAAATGCAGCCCACGAACAAAACCCCAATGATGAAATGTGTAAGCGGTGGTGACTAGTCGACCAATGGAGTACCACATGGGCTCAGAGGACAGGAGAGATTCACAACTGTGGTGGAGACCATGTTGATGGACCTGCGGCTGACTCTGTTAAGGAGCACGCAGTAACAATTTTATCTTCAGAGATGCTGCCCTGACTTGCTGAATTACTCCAGCAAGTAACTAAGCGTCTTTCCTTGGTAAACCAGCATCATTAGTTCCTTATTATTATCGTTTGGTAACTGTTCATGAAGCAGTCCCTCTCCACATTAAAAGACGTCATGCACAGGCGTCACCTTGGAGGGAAGACTATATAGTCTTTGGCTCCTGGATCGGCCTCTTCAGAAAACTCGACACGCAGAAAGGACCCACCAGGACGACAATTCATACTTGACTACAATCACTCATCCAATTCATACTAGACTCCAATCCAATTCATACTTGACTCCAATACTTGATCACTGTTGATGCTGACAAGATAGCACAGGCTTCCAATTATATGCATGCAAGTCACTCCATATCACTTCTTTCATGATGGTGCAAAATTACTCATGATTCTGACCAATTGAAGCATGAAATCCACAAACTTAAATGGCAAGTCAGAATTGCTTTCCTATATCCATCCTCTTTTCCGACTTCAGTTGTCCTTACTTACAAAAAAGGAGGGCATCCTGTACATTGAGTCTTTGCGGGACCTCAAAGCAATCCTATCCCCTCATCAATTTCCCCGTTAGCTATTCCGCATCCATACTAATTTGCCGAAGACTTCCCCAAAACCCAGGTGATTTACAGGAACCAACCAACCAGTAAAACTTGCAATGTGGGAGGGAACAAATGCAGCTAAGAGAATCCCATATGGTCATAGGGAGAAGTGTAGGAAGGAACTACAGATGCAAAGATAGACACAAAAAGCTGGAGTCTCAGCGGGTTAGACAGCATCTCTGGAGAAAAGTAACATGTGACATTTCGGGTTGAGACCCTTCTTCAGTCTGAACAGCAACAAAGCTTTCAGAAGAATATCTACAATGTGAAAAACAAAAATTGAAAATGATTTGAATACTCACCGTGGAATGGAAATATTGGGCTCGGGGAAGTATGCATAAGATGTTGTGCTAATCTTTAATGGCTGTAGCGAATAATAATGTATTATCTTTTGTACTTAAATGAATACAGCAAATTTTCTCAAGCTGCAATGCTATGATATTTGTGTTCCTTCCCAGAGGTTTTGTACACAGTGTGAATTAATATCAGCAAAATATTATCTGGGCAGAATATTATTTCAGTGGAGGTGCAAGCCTTTAAAGATACAGCATTAGGAGAATTCTAATAAAACCTAAGTCTCTTTTTCCCCAAACATGTAACTTGCACTTGTGCCTATTATGAACTGCAAGCCCCAGGCAAATCGTATCAGCTTATAGGAGCTAACAACATTACAAAACAGCATCTTCATAATTGCTGCTGAACAGTTCAGATACAGGCACCTTGCTATTACCAGCAAATATCATATTTTCCGTCTCGAAGACAGTTCCATGGTTCAGATTTCTGAAAATTGTATTCTGATGTTTAAACACGTTCTCTTTCCATACAGAAGAGTCTGAATTGAATGAAAGACAAACCTATTTTATACCCATCGTCTCAATGAGCATTTTATGAAAAGGTCACTTCTAGTTCTGAAAACAATCAAGCCATTACTTTCAAATTTTTCTTCTCGGCTTGCTTCTCCCTTGTGGCTACTTGAACAGAAGTACTCCAAAGTGTTAGTTCCGGAATGAATTCTTGTACTCAAGGTGAGTAATATTCTCCCACTTCAGATCTTCTGTCAGAATCAAGGTCAGGTGATAATGTGGATCGGATGTAGAATAAAGCTCTTGTTATCTTCCTCAGCAAGGTGCCTCAGGCCCAGTCTCACAACTCCCTCGTGAACTGTTATTCCATTTCATGTACAAGGCATCCTTGTATCCAATTTAATGCTGCAATAAAGAAGATTTCATTGCCTGTAGCGTCTGTTCCAGTTGCAAGAGGGTTTCTTTCTACAGCGTTTCAAAAGTTGAGTTCAGTTTACTTTAGTTTTGAGATACAACATGGAAACAGGCTCTTTGACAACTGAGTCCACATTGTACATTGATCACCCATCTCCATTCTCACCCCAGTCACTCCTTTATCTCTACTTTCCCTTCAGACAGGAGAAAGAAGTTTGTAAACACATTCCACCAGATTATGGAACAGTTTCTTCCCAGTTATTTTCAGGCAACTGAACGGTGCTCTCATCAGCTAGCATGCGGTTCTGAACTCCCATCTATCTCATTGGAGACCTTTGAACTTTCTATATAATTGGACTTTATCGGACTTCCTTGTTATTTGGTTGCACTGAATGTTGTACCCTCTATCATTATCTTTGCACTGTGGATGGCTTGATTGTGTTCATGTATAGTCTTTGGCTGGATAGCACACAAAGAAAAGATTTCACTCTACCTTGGTACATTTTGGAAGACTCAACACTGGTTCCACATATTCCCATTTTCTCGTCCACTCCCTACACATTGCAGCAAATCTACAGAGCCCAACTAACCTACAAAACCCGCCGCCTTTGTGATGGGAGAAGAAACCGGAGCATCTGGAGGAAACCCACATGATCACAGGGAGAACTGCAAACTCCACACAGACAGCATCTGAGGTGAAGATTGAACTTGGGTCCTTGGCATTATTAGGCAGCAGCTGTTACAGATTCACCACTGTAGCACCCAAATTAGAGCAAAGCATAAAACAGTAAAGAAAATGTTAACAATTAAACAGTGACAATGAGCTGTGGGAGTTTTGTAAAAGACCTAATGGATTGTCAAAATCATTCAGTCATTGCAGTTTGCCATTATTTCCTTATATATGCCGATTGTAAAATTTATTTGTATAAATTATGCATAAAATAATATTGGAGTATTCGTGCCGATTTCCGATTAACACCCATGTTTTGAGAAATTGGACTGATGCATGACTGGGTGAGATGCAGGCATCACTCCCCCACTGTCAAACATAAAATTATTTCATCAACTTGAGTCAGACCACCATATCCACTCACCCCCACCCACCAAAATGTCCCCCATTTTCATGGCAGCTAATGTGAAGGTGGGCGCATGCTTGCTTCTGACTGACCTCCCAGTACCCATCAGCAGTATTGGTTTATTATCGTTGGTGTGGGGTCAAGGAAAGAGCGTTCATATCACGGCCCAGTTTGCATCAATCTATCCACCACCACGCACAAGAAGCACAAGAAGCGCAAGATAGACACCATTGTATGCAGATGCCAAGAAGTGTGTTCGGCTCTGGCTGAACAACTTCTAATGGTGGGTACACAAAAAAGCTGGAGAAACTCAGCGGGTGCAGCAGCATCTATGGAGCGAAGGAAATAGGCAACGTTTCGGGCCGAAACCCTTCTTCAGCTCCATAGATGCTGCTGCACCCGCTGAGTTCCTCCAGCTTTTTTGTGTACCTTCGATTCTCCAGCATATGCAGTTCCTTCTTAAACAACTTCTAATGGTGTGTGGACTCGATAAGAAGATCGTTGGAGTATATTGAGATAAGGTGAAATCCCCTTTGTGCACTGTCCAGTCAAATCATACAATTAATGAGTACACCAGGTAGAGAAAATAACCAGAGTACAGAACATACAGCTTTTACAGCTACAGAGAAGGTAGAGATGAAAAATAAGTGCAAGGGGTATAGTGAGATAATTGTGCTTTCCCACTTCTAAGTGAGAGGAAGCCATAATTCCATAGTCTTTGAATAAAGATGCCACCATTTTGTATTTTGTTTTGGAGATCCCCACAATTAGGCAACACTACTTTACAGAAAATTGGTTTCCATACCAAAGAAAGGTTTCATCCAAATCCACATAAAAGTCCACATAAAATGGTTGCATTTGAAATAGTCTACTAAACTATACAGTTTTGCCATCTGTGAATCTAACAGGGATGAGAAATAAATGACAATTTAAAAAAGGCTTCCGAGTGGAAAGCTATACATGGACCTTTTTACTTTCCCATGTTAGTTCTGTCACTTTTTGAGGAGTTATACCACCTTGTTTTCTTAATATGCAACCTACATTTTTCTTATCAATGATCACGATATCTTGTATGCAAATAATCCATTGAATTTTAAGTGGCTTTTCCCACAAACAGTAATCACTCTGAACCTGTGATTTGATAACAAACAGATTCATGGGGAAATTAACAATCATATAAAAATTGAATAGGCTGCTACTCAAGTTAAAATAACTCAAGGATTTCATGCGAACACTGAGTAGAAAATGAATTATTCACAGAGCAGGATTTGTACTCTGTGTTTTTCAGAGTATTAGTTCCAGTTTTTACCAAAGTAACAGAATAAGTAGTTTATCTATTTAAAATGATAAAATCTGATTTTTTTTTTAATCTTCAGGTCTAATGGTCTTCTGTAAAGAGAGAAAGAAATACATCACACTTGTTTACTTTGGCTGAACAAGCAATGGAACCCGGTATAAATCCTTGAAAGGTTATGAGCTTTCATGGAGTAAATGATGTCTGAGAGCACAGTGTCACAGGTCAGGCACTGGTGCAATGGAGTAAGACATGTTAATATTTGGTGTCTGGATAATTCACTTGTTTCTGGGATACTCCACAATTTCGCCTTTCCCGCTGTGTCTGTGGAACGCAAAATTCGACACAAAAAAACAAGATTTGATGAGGAAGAATGAAGCGAGTTTGACTTGCTAAAAACCAGACTTGACATACCTTTAGAAACAGAGTCAGACATTTCAGAAAAGAGGGTTTTTGCAATATAATCAATTGAAAGCAAAACAATTTCACATCGAAATGTTGCTGGTAGAATAAGTACAATAAAATAATCATTAGATTCTTAGAAAATAAGCTGCAAGTTTCTGGATATAATACGAAGCAAAGGTTACTCCTTGCTTCAGAGGATTTCAGACTACCAGATGCAGCATCACATTTCTATGCTTAGTGGCAGTAAGGATATACTTAAATGCTAGAAAACTGAAATCTAAAATTGGGGGGGAAACGTACAAATCAATAGCAGTTTTAATAGACGTTGTTAAAGTTTTAGCTTTCATTTCAATTTCAAGCTTCCAATGAATGCCATTCGCCATTAATAGTCATTCAGACTGCTGAAAGATTGGAAACAGGGTATTCCCTCGGGATTGCATGCAGTTCTGCTTGTGCCACAATTATATTAATTGCAGTGGTCTATACAGGTTAATTGATGTTCACCTTGTTTATTCAGCACACCAATTCAAATTCCCAACAGAAAAAAACACAATAATATTATCTTATGTTTACATTCTTTTCAATATAACTTGCAATATCACATCGTATGCACTATCATAAATCTCTTAAGATTACAAAAATCAGAAATCAAAATATTAACTTCCATGCCATTTATCTTCAAAATGTTAATAGGCCAGGACCATAAAGTTGTTTTAGCTCGATTCAGCCAGAGATTTGTCCTGGGTGGAGTGCCTCAAACAATCGTTAAGTGTGTTAAGGACTTAAACGTATGTGTTTATGTGGATAATGCGTTTGTGTTGAATGTGCCCCATCAAATCTATATTCCTAGTCATGTCTCCGAGATTCAATCTTCTATTCCAACCAGGTTGCAATTCCTCAGCTGTGTGGAGGTGATAAGCTGAGATGTGGATTTGGCACCGGAGGGGACACAGAGGTGGAAGGGATTGAAACTAAACTAAACGAAGAATAGGAAATCTCCACAAGCTGTGTGAATGCAGCTCGTGGTGAACCGCCAGGGGCAATGTCGGTGCTGAAATCAGAACAGCACGTCTGGCACCTCAGTAACACATACACAGAGATGCGGGGGAAATAAAACATCATTAAATCAATTCTTAAAATGTAAAACAATATATAAATGCTATAAATTAAGCACTAAATTCCTCAGTATTTACAACCTATCAACATTTTCTGGAAGGTAAAAATAATTATGTTATGTCAATTAAAATCAGATGACAATCACATATTCTGCGTCTTCAAATGCTATCGTCTGACACTTTAATGAAAAGAAAGCGAATGACTTGATTATTCAGCATGAATTTCTGAAATTTACAGCCAAAAGATTTTCCAATCTTTAAATCAACTGTCATTAAGTGCATTTCTCTTGCCCCACATTCTCCTTTCACTCTTAGCATTTATAAACTTTGGTGGACAAGCTAATATAAACATTTTAAAGGTCAAAAATTAAATTCTCACAATCAAAGATAATTGATCTTCAAGTAATTTGAGGCACATATATTTTACTAGGTTTTAGAAACATAGAGACATAGAAAATAGGTGCAGGAGTAGGCCATTCGGCCCTTCGAGCCATTCAATATGATCATGGCTGATCATCCAACTCAGTATCCTGTACCTGCCTTCTCTCCATACCCCCTGATCCCTTTAATCACAAGGGCCACACCTAACTCCCTCTTAAATATAGCCAATGAACTGGCCTCAACTACCTTCTGACTCACCACTCTCTGTGTGAAAAATGTTTTTCTCATCTCGGTCTTAAAAGACTTCCCCCTTATCCTTAAACTGTGACTTTATGCACTATGGGAACTTCACTCGCCCCCCTGCAGGAATTATACATCAGGAGGTGCAACTCCAGAGCCAATAAATACATGGGAGACCCCTTCCACCCATGCAGCGGACTGTTCCAGCTGCTACGGTCAGGCAAACGCCTCCGTTGCCATGCTGTGAGAACGGAGAGGTTGAGAGTTTCTTCCCAGAGGCCATTCGGACTGTAAATCTCACCAGGGACTAACTTTACTGAACGTTTTTCCTTCCAATATTTAATATGTAAAAGAATATGTGTGTGTTTATGATTGTGTTTATAGTTTGTTTGTTTGTTTGTTTGTCTTTTTGCACAAAGTCCGCGAGCATTGCCACTTTTCATTTCACTGCACATCTCGCATGTGTATGTGACGGTTAAACTTGACTTGACTTGACTCGACTTGGACTTCCCCAACATCGGGAACAATCTTCCTGCATCTAGCCTGTCCAACCCCTTAAGAATGTTGTAAGTTTCTATAAGATCCCCCCCTCAATCTTCTAAATTCTAACGAGTACAAGCCGAATGATGAACAACAAAATCAAAGTAGTTTCTGGTCGAGACCCTTCTTCAGTCTGATGTCTCAACCCGAAACTTCACCAAATGCTGCCTGTCCCGCTGAGTTACCCCTATATTTTGTGTCTATCTTCGGTTTAAAACTGAATCTGCAGTTCCTTCCTGTTTCTATTCCAGAGTTAAGCTACATATTTGAATTCCCGTTTATTTTGGTCCAGGATATGGTGCAGTATTTAGTCAAGGTTATTTTTAAATGTATACTGCATCATCTTTCAAATTAAAAATGAAAGGATTTGTAAATGGACTAGAAGCATTCTCAAATTTCAGCATTACTACTTTTTTTTTCAGTGCATCAAATCCATTTAATATTTGCAAATATTCCAAAAATATTCATTGTAAAAAATTGTATATTACAAAAATACCCACATCAGAAAACAAATTAGCGCCCCGTCCAAACAAATTCAAAAGAGAATCATGAAATTAGTTTTTAATTTGGCTCCTCTATTCCTCAAATATGTTTTTCAGAAGCCTTTCTCCAAAAATAATTTAAATTAAAGTCTGCAAAGTACTTGTTCAGGCAAAATGTCAGTAAGTGACATAAACAAATCTACATGGAGAGTCTTATTTAATTTATTCTTATTGGCTCATTAACAAGCCAGAGTGAATCCATCATGTTATCAGCAGCAAGAATAAAACAACAACAACATTGGACAATTGAGAAGAGCAATGTGTGGATGCTGACAGTGGATAGCATCTGTTGAAGAGGACATCAGGGCTGGTTTAGGTTGAGCATTTAACTGTTTTCAGAGAGTGCAACATCGTGGAACTGCAAGCCGGCTAGCTTAGAGTTTAGAGATACAGCGTGGAAACAGGCTCTTTGGCATACCGGGTCCACGCCGACCAGCGATCCCCGCATATTAACACTCTCCTACACACACTAGGGACAATTTTTACATTTACCAAGCCAAGTAACCTACAGACCTGTAGGTCTTTGGAGTGTGGGAGAGGAACTGAAGAGCTCGGAGAAAACCTACGGGGTCACAGGGAGAATGTACAAACTCCCTACAGGCATCATCCCTAGTCGGGAGCCGAACCTGGGTCTCCGGCGCTGTAAGGCAGCAACTCCACCACTGCGCAAACGTGCCGTTGTTGAGTTTGGTTTGATAAACGCATACTTGCTCTTCATGGCAATGCCTTTATTCATTTTCATTCCTGTCCATTGAATAGTGCTTCTGAAAAATTAGATGCTGAGGAATAATTGGAATTTATTTTTTTCCAAGAGGACCTCCTGGACATGAGTTTGTAGACTGAGACTTCAGACCTTTAATGCAAGGTTAGTTGGAAGCAGGAAGCAGAAAGCTTTGTTGAGATCAGAATCAATGATAGCAAGTGTGGTGATAGGAGGTAATTGAACTGATGGTTATTCTATAATATTTTATACAGCAAAACACAAATAGCTGGAGTAATTCAATGGATCAGGAAGCATCACTGGAAGACATGGACAGGGGATGTTACGGGTTACGACCCTTCTTCAGAATGATGGTCGTGGTTTATTTCTCCCCCTCAATATAATGTACGATGAAGGGTCCTGACCTGAAACGTCACCTATCCATGTCCTCCAGAGATGCTGCCTGACTCACTGACTTATTCAGTACTTTGTTTATCGCTCAAAATTCCAGCATTGACAGTTCCTTGTTTCTTCAATATTTCCAATGGGTTGGCTTGGATCCTGCAGAAATCAATCCTCCACCAAAACCTTGCACCAGTTGTGTTTTACAGATACCCAATTCCAATTCAAAACAGGACATTGAATAGTTCCAGTTTCTTCAGCTCCAGTGACAAGCAAAACCTCTTAAACTCTCAGGATGTATCAGAACTTTTAATTACTGCTAGGTAAAGAAAAACAAAATGATGACAGACAATCCTAGAAAGCAACTTCTAACAAAATACCCCAGAGTCAGTTTTGAGGATTTCTGCAGTGACAATTCTATTCAGGGTCCCCTCTAATGAGAAGCTAATGTAGGTGAAAGGTACCGATAATGACTTAAACAACGCACGGCACCTTTTGACTCTATTTTGCTGCTTGCCTATTCACAGTTAATTCTTCAGCTCCGAAAGCTGCAATTCCTGGGCGGCAGCAAATTCAACACGAGGGAGATGGAAACAGGAGTCAGTGAACAATGAGCCAGCATTTGATCAAGATCACAGCTGCTGAGAGATTGCCTGCATATTTGGCAAAAAAACACGAATGCAGTTTCAAACCCAGAAAATCAGCATTGAAGTCTCGTTGTTTACCAAGAGCTTGCCGTTGTGAAGTTTTTTTTTCTTCCCTATTCAGCAGTGACATTGCAAGGTCTGAACTTTGACAACATCTGAATAATAAGCTGCATACACACGCCTCACACTATTGCTGCTTAGCCTAACCAGCTGCTTAGATTGCATTTTCAAATTGATCACTTGAAAATTACAATTTAAAAATTATGTGCCATGTAAAATCTTTTAAATTACAGCAATGTTTGATAAGCTGCCACACAAGAGGCTTAAACAAAAATGAATTGCATAAGATCGGGGCTAATACACAAGAGAGGATTGTGAATCAGTTAATGGACAGGAAACCAAACAAGAATATATATATGGTTCATTGTCATGTTGGAATGCTGTGATGTGTTGGGTGTGTAGGGTTTGATGCTCTGCCCCCCTCAGCTGTTCACAGTCTATATCAATGGTTTGGCTGAGGGGACCAAGTGCAACATATCCACATTTGCTGATGGTAATAAGATGGGAGCCAATGTGTACTGTGAGGAAAGTGAAGAAATGATATAGGTTAAGATATAGGCTGAGTGGCATGATGGCGCTGCTGAAGAGTTGCTGCCTTACAGTGCTTGCAGCGTCGGACACCCGAGTTCGATCCTGACCACGGGTGCACGGAATTTGTATGTTCTCCCCGTTACCACGTGAGTTTTCTCCGAGATCTTTGGTTTCCTCTCACACTCCAAAGACATACACAGTTGTAGGTTAATTGGATGTGTATACTTGGTATAAGTGTAAATTGTCCCCAGTGTGAGTAGCCTTGTGTTAATGTGTGAGGATCGCTGGTTCCTTGCGGACTTGGTGGGTCGAAGGGCCTGTTTCCACGCTGTATCTATAAATTAAACTGAACTAAGATATAGTTTTATTATTATTGTTACATGGACCGATGTACAGAGAAAACGTTGATTTCCAATCATTCAACTCTAATATAATAGATAGAGCAAAGAGGGAGTGCAGAATACAATTCTCAGCAATGCAGTGCATCAGTTCTGTTGACAAAATCCAATGTCCTCAATGAGGTAGAGGTAAATTGGCAGTACCCTGGCTTCTGAAAGTACCCAATAGCCTGATAACAGAGGGAAATATGCTCTTCCTTAAAGTATATATAGAGCTCAGTGGATAGGTGAGGACATGACAAATGGAATATACTATCAGAAACCATGAAGCCATCATCTTGGGGGTAGATAATAAAGTAAACTTTAAATGTTGCACGGTTGAAATGACTGTGAAGCATTGGTGTGCTTGCTCACAGATTAATGCAACCTGCCTCAGGGACATAAAGCAATTTGTAAAGCTAGCACGGTGTGAATCATTTGGGCAAGAGGGTTTGAGTAAAAGAGCAAAGATGTCTCAGTACAAATATAGGGCCCTGATGAGACCATATCTGCGATATTGTACCTCTCTGTTGATTTGGGTCTTGAATGTACTCAGGAATTGAGTCTCCTCAGACCTCCAAAAGGAATGAAATCCAATGAGTCATCTCTTCACATCATCTGTGACCCTTGTTTCTGGATGCATCAACCAGCAGAAACACCATCCATGTAACGATCTTGTGAAGCCCCATAAAAAATGTTTCACATTCTTTTCAATCTATACGCCCAGATTATACAGGCAATTTAGTGAGTCTCTCCTTGCTTGAGAATTCCCTCAACAATCAATCTGGTGGACCTTGGTTACAATGCTTCTCTCAAATGTACATCCTTCCTTTGGGTGGAGAGACCAGACCTGTGCACAATATGTCCAACATCGATGAAAACAGGGAGCTGAGAAAATCAGTCTGCAAAATCACCTTTGCTCTTGTATTCAAATGCTTCTGCAAAGGCAGCCAACATATTGTTTGCCTGTGTAATTGCTCACTGTGACCCAATTTTTAACTACGCGATTGGTTCAAAGTAACGCCCAGGTCTCTCTAAATATCTCTCACCCTTTTCTAATGGAAGGATTATATTTGCTACCTGTGGATCTTTGGGAACTATTCTTGGTGAAATGGTATCTTGGAAGATGACAACCAATGCATTCGGTACCGTTATTGACAATCTTTCAAGCCTTTGCGATTTTGGTCCATTGATCCGCGAGAATTGTCAGCTTTTCTGTAACTTCTAGCTTCAAAATACTTGTCAAATTTCTTTGGCAATTTCTCATTCCGCTAAATAATCAAAGAGCCATATGCAGCACGGAAACAAACCCTTTGGCCGAACTCATCCATGCTGATCAAGATACGCACTTTAAGCTAATCCGTTTTGCCTCCATCTGACCCATATGAGGAAAGACATTCTTACATAGAGGGAGTTGAGGAAAGACATTCGTGCCATAGAGGGAGTACAGAGAAGGTTCACCAGGCTGATTCCTGGGATGTCAGGACTTTCATATGAAGAAAGACTGGATAGACTCGGTTTGTACTCGCTAGAATTTAGAAGATTGAGGGGGGATCTTATAGAAACTTACAAAATTCTTAAGGGGTTGGACAGGCTAGATGCAGGAAGATTGTTCCCAATGTAGGGGAAGTCCAGAACAAGGTGTCACAGTTTAAGGATAAGGGGGAAATCTTTTAGGACCGAGATGAGGAAAACTTTTTTCACACAGAGAGTGGTGAATCTCTGGAATTCTCTCCCGCAGAAGGTAGTTGAGGCCAGTTCATTGGCTGTATTTAAGAGGGAGTTAGATGTGGCCCTTGTGGCTAAAGGGATCAGGGGGGATGGAGAGAAGGCAGGTACAGGATACTGAGTTGGATGATCAGCCATGATCATATTGAATGGCGGTGCAGGCTCGTAGGGCCGAATGGCCTACTCCTGCACCTATTTTCTATGTTTCTATATCTTTCTCTACATGTCCTATCCAGGTATCTGTTCAAATGTATTTTTAATATTGTTAGTGCAGCGGTCTCAACCACTTGCTCTGGCAGCTCATTCCATCTGTCTGCCACCCTCTCTGTGAAATGTTTCCCCTAAGGCTCCTATTAAATCTTTTCTCTCTCATCATAAAGTTATGCTCATTCATTTTTGATTCTCTAACTCGTGGAAACAAACTGATGGATGATTTCATAGTGAGGGGGGCAGGTACCAGTGAAGAAAGCTAATGGCATGTTGGCCTTCATAACAAGAGGTGTTGAGTATAGGAGCAAAGAGGTCCTTCTGCAGTTGTATAGAGCCCTAGTGAGACCACACCTGGAGTAGTGCATGCAGTTTTGGTCTGGTATTTGAGGAAATACATTTTTGCTGTTGAGGGAGTGCAGCGTAGGTTCACGGGATGGCAGGACTGTCATATGTTGAAAGCATGGTGCGACTGGGCTTGTATACACTGGAATTTAGAAGAATGACAGGGAATCTTATTGAAACATATCATATTATAAAGGGATTGGACACGCTAGAAGCAGGAATCATGTTGGGAGAATCCAGAACCGGGGCCACAGTTTAAGAATAAGGGGTGGAGCCATTTAGAACAGGGATGAGGAAAATCTTTTTCACCCAGAGAGCTGTGAATCTGTGGAATTCTCCGCCTCAAAGCCAATTCTCTGAATGCTTTCAAGAGAGAGTTAGATAAAGATAGCGGAGTGAAGGGATATGGGGAGAATGCAGGAACGAGGTACTGGCTCGAAGGGCCGAATAATCTACTCCTACACCTACTGTCTATTGATGCATAAAATAATCATGAGCGGCATAGAAAGGATGAATCATTCTATACACGCGTGAGGTCATCCCTCAGTCTCTCTCTGCAAGGATTAAAGCCAGACTAAATTTACCCGATCAATACATAGTTTCTCAAATTTTGCAAGAAGGGCCCCACGTTAATCATTGGTCCACCTTTCCTTTTTATGTTTCTCTTTTATCTTTTATTTCTATGTATATGGATTTTTTAATTTTGCTGTTTACCGGCTTCTGTTGAAATCTCAATGTTTAAATGTTCAGACTTTGGACAGTGCTCCTTTGGACATTCATCATCCTTATCCTATGATGAAACACTGTCTTTAATTCTTCTAGCCAGCCAGAGCTAGACCAACTTTAAACTGCCTTAAAAAGATATATCTAACATAAATTGCTGTAAACAATGTTCAGCATCATTTATATACTGTTATACTTTTGAACATTATTTCCTCAACTACCATAGCTAAATCACATCACATAACTTTGTAGGTTTCTCAGCTTAGATTTAAAATCCTGGTTTCAGATTGAACTAAATCGGTACCATATTTAATTTTCCCTAAAGACTCCCTAACTGCCCCAAAGAGCCTATTAACCTTTGCTCATTGCACCACCAGATCTAAATTCCTTGAGAAAACCATCTCTAATGCACTCAATGAGTTTAACCTCCACAACACTGCTGCTAATTCAGATCACCTCGGCATTACTTTATCATTTTCTATAATTATCGTGTTAACCTTGTTGCTTGAAGTACCTTTCATTTTGTTCCTGCTTTTCTCTCTTTGGTTCTTTAGACTTTAAAGATACAGCATGGAAACTGACCCTTCAGCCCAACAATGCCGTGCCGACCACTAACACCTTCCTGCATACCAGAGACAATTTACAGAAGCCAAGTAACCTACAAAGCTGCACATCTATGGAGTGCGGGAGGAAACCGAAGCACCAAGAGAAAACCCACGTGGTCACGGAGAAAATGTACAAATTCCATACAGACAGCATCTGTGATCAGGATCAAACCTGGGTCTCTGGCACTAAGGCAACCTCTTGTCTTCCACTCTTGTGCACCTCCAACATAAACCAAGCAACACTGAAGCACTTTCAATTACTTTTTGCTTTCTTGTCAAAACCTTATAAAAAATTCATCTCATGAAGACAGCAGAACACTTTGTTGCAGGAGTCAGATCCATCCGTTTGTTTCAACACTGCAAGACCTGTCATTCAAGGACAGGGGGCTTTGACGACAAGTGAGTTAAGCATGGGAATGTAAAGTGTGTAGGCGAGCCTTAGCCCTTGCACTTGTCCAGGGTAACACAATTTTTGGAACCCACAAGAAGGTAAACTGCAGGACAACAGGAAACTGACCACAGCACTGTGCTAAAGAAGAACATTCAAGTTGGGGAAGTAAACAGATTATAATAGTGTTGGAAGAATACTTGACTTAAGATTTTCCTTGGAGAAATGTTTACATGCTATGTTCTCACTGTGTGTGAGAGAACAATGATGTTATTGAGAATGCCAATACTCACATTAAATATTTGGACTGGCTGCAATTTAATGCCAGAGCAATGATTAATTTAATTCCTGCAGCAGATTTAGTGTCATATGTACAAGTAAGAAAAGGATTATATTTAACAAATGAATATGTTTTTCTTGTTTGGACATCATCATTAAAAAAAAAACAATCTGAGAGATTTGTTCAATTCAGATTAATTCCTGCTGTCGCACCCCATTTAATTTCCCAAGATCCAAGCAGGATCATTCCAAAGTCGAAAATACTCAACTATCTAGTATCTACGATCCAATCCTTTTGGCAGATGCCTTGGGCAAGTCCAGGAATCAGCGGGGACAAATTATTGGATCAACATTGGAATGTTCAAATCTTTGGGAAATAGCATCCAAACAACATTTTAATTATTTAAAAAAATGCTCCAGAGTGTTCCACCAGAACAAAATTAACCATATTCTGTGTTAATGAGTAATTTTGTTAAGCACATGGAGTTGCAGGGAGTGGAGGGATATGGATTGTGTACAGGCAGATAAGTGTTGTTCTTGCATCATTTTCGGAATAGACATTGTGGGCCGAAGAGCCTGTTGTCGTGCTGTATTGATCTAAGTGCAGGAAGGAACTGCAGATACTAGTTTAAACTGAAGATAGACACAAAAAGCTGGAGTAACTCAGCGGAACAGGCAGCATCTCTGGAGAGAAGGAATGGATGACGTTTCAGGTCAAGACCCTTCTTCAGACTTCTAACTCACTTCACATGAATCAGTTAGGGAGTCAGTTTGCTGCTTCTCTCTCCATTTGAGTTACTCCTTTATTGATGTATGTTCTGTTCACCACTGGAACACAGGAGTCAAGAATAGTGACTCCTCATGCATCAGTACAAATAATATTTTGGCTAATCCATATTCCACATCTCTGGTCTAAAACAACAACCACAGGCTATGAGTATGAAATATCCAAAACTATATTTAGAAGAGCAAATTCAAAATAAAAAAAGTCTTAAAGCACTGACATTTAAGTAATCTGAAGTAATTTTAAAATGTAACTTTATGATATGTAACTAAACCTCATTTGACCTTTTTCAGCCATTTGAATGAAGGACACACAGTCTTTGTGTCAGGTTTAATCCGATATAGGTTGCATGGGTGCATTCTCCAAAGCTGCGTGCAAATTGAACAAGTTCCCAGTCCGTGAAGATAACAAAACCTGCAAATACTCTTGCAAAAACTATCATGTACAGATGAGGACTTCTGCAGTCGCAGTGGAGACCATAAGTTGTTGTCAATTGCCCAGGAAAATATTGGCAGTTGTGTGGCCATCTGCTAATATTTCCCCACCAAAAGTGGAACTTTCTGAGCTACTTAATTATTTTTAAATATAATATGACGTGGGGCTTAAGAAGTCAGTTTGGTAACCAAAAATAATTTCCTAAGAGTTTCTGCGCTCCATTCAAAATCAGATGCTGAAATCAAGGGCTTATGATTCCTTATGAAATTGCTCAAAAAGAAATACAACATGTAGAAAACAACAAATATACCCAAAATAGACACAAAATGCTGGAGTAATTCAGCGGGACAGGCAGCATCTCAGTATACAAGGAATGGGAGACGTTTCGGGTCGAGACCCTTCTTCTAACTGAGGAAGCTTCAGTCTAAAGAAGGGTCTAGACCCAAAACGTCACCCACTCCTTATATCCAGAGATTCTGCCTGTCCCGCTGAGTTACTCCAGCATTTTTTGTCTATCTTCAATGTGAAACATAGAAACATAGAAACATAGAAATTAGGTGCAGGAGTAGGCCATTCGGCCCTTCGAGCCTGCACCGCCATTCAATATGATCATGGCTGATCATCCAACTCAGTATCCCGTACCTGCCTTCTCTCCATACCCCCTGATCCCCTTAGCCACAAGGGCCACATCTAACTCCCTCTTAAATATAGCCAATGAACTGGCCTCAACTACCCTCTGTGGCAGAGAGTTCCAGAGATTCACCACTCTCTGCGTGAAAAATGTTCTTCTCATCTCGGTTTTAAAGGATTTCCCCTTTATCCTTAAGCTGTGATCCCTTGTCCTGGACTTCCGTAACATCGGGAACAATCTTCCTGCATCTAGCCTGTCCAACCCCTTAAGAATTTTGTAAGTTTCTATAAGATCCCCTCTCAATCTTCTAAATTCTAGAGAGTATAAACCAAGTCTATCCAGTCTTTCTTCATAAGACAGTCCTGACATCCCAGGAATCAGTCTGGTGAACCGTCTCTCTGCACTCCCTCTATGGCAATAATGTCCTTCCTCAGATTTGGAGACCAAAACTGTACGCAATACTCCAGATGTGGTCTCACCAAGACCCTGTACAACTGCAGTAGAACCTCTCTGCTCCTATACTCAAATCCTTTTGCAATGAAAGCTAACATACCATTCGCTTTCTTTACTGCCTGCTGCACCTGCATGCCTACCTTCAATGACTGGTGTACCATGACACCCAGGTCTCGCTGCATCTCCCCTTTTCCCAATCGGCCACCATTTAGATAATAGTCTGCTTTCCTGTTTTTGCCACCAAAATGGATAACCTCACATTTATCACAAGGAACCAGCATCTGCAGTTCCTGCCTAAACAAATATATCTAATTTGCCAAGGAGGCTGAACTGGTAATTTTTCCAACCTCTAGAAATACATAACCCCATCACCAGCAAATAGTCATCTATTGCAATGAATTATAGTTGGCTTTTCAAAATGTATGGACATTCCAATAATTGCTACTTCGTCATAAATGACCAAAAATTCTGTTATTTGCATTTAAAAATGCTTGGTTACTTAATAATAACCTTTGAAGCAGTAAAAATTTCCAGAGTCTAATTTAAAAAACAGATTTGACATTTCTCCATTCCAGATCTGGAACAATTACTTTTTTTATGCAATGACTAGGCAAAGCCAAGTTAAAGCAATTCAATAGCGTTTAATGTTCTTTGGATGATACGTTTGAACTTCTTAGCATTAAAAGGGAATTACGAAGATTCTTGAAAGATGAATGGTCACAGTCTTTCCCCTTACACTCATTGTCACTGCTGAAGCTTATTGCTATTCACAGTTACATCATTCTCAACATGGCGTGACAAGGCTTCTGAACTGTCATTTTCTTATGCTCTTTATCTTAATGTCACCCTCATCAACATTCTTCGCTGTCAGACAGACATTTGCATCACATTAAAGCTTAGCTGGTTCAAATGAACCTTTAAAAAAAAAGACATAATGTCGTATTTTTAAATTCATTCAGCCTGCTTGCGGTTGTGTTCAGTCAAGAGGTGAAATTAATTTACAATAGGCATCGTGGCAATACAAAAATCAGTTACATTCCAATTCACAGCTCCAAATGCCCTTTGAAAAAATCAATTAATTTAAGTGTTTAATGTCTGGCCAGCACACTAAATACAACATATTCTGGAACAAACTTTTTGGACTTCAGAAATGGGCATGAGTCCAAACACACTGGCTTAATGATTTTAGCATGATATCTTCAAATGGATTTGAAACAGGCCTTGTATGTTATTTAGAAAAAGATCATGATGAGGCAAATACATAACAAGATTAACACACCTACAAAATCAAGTCCCATTTCAAAGCTTTCGCCACAAAATCCAGATCGCTGCCGCAACATAATAAAAAGGAATAGTCGGAAGGATTATGTATTATCCTTCAAGTGAGATAATAAACTAAAGTCTTCTGAAGTGGATATCAAATATTCCATGATGCTGATGCAGGGAATTATCAGGGGAGTTCTCTGCTCACTAATATTTAATCACTCAATGGACATCATTCTCTTATTGTGTCACTGGCTTATTGTGGAAATTTATGATGTGCCATGGCCATAGATTACAGTGTATTCTGCCAATGACAGAACATTTTATGTGGAATAAATCAGGGAGATCTTGCCATTCACAGGTTAAAAAAAAATGCAAGAGCAAGTAAAAGCAGCCATAAATAAAATACTAAAAATCCTTTATTCAATAGACATTGAAAGCAAAAACATGAATAGGAAATAGATTTTGTACATGCCCTTTTTGCTGCAGCTGTATCACTGCTTCAGAGTTTTGGCGACCACAATAAAAGAAGGATTCAAATGCTCTGCAAACTCTTGATAGACATAAAATGCTGGAGTAACTCAGCGGGACAGGCAGAAGACCCTTCTTCAGACTTTCAGGCCTTGACCCAAAACGGCACCCATTCCTTCTCTCCAGAAATGCTGCCTGTCCCACTGAGTTACTCCAGCATTTTGTGTCTATCTTTGGTTTAAACCAGCATCTGCAGTTCCTTCCTACACATTTCCCCTGCAAACTCCTGTTTGTTTATCACAAAATATTCATTGGATTGAGGAAATACAGTTATAAAAGATACTTTGTGCAGATTTGGGATTATTTTCACAAGGGAGTGAAAGTTAAGTGTTACTGAATATACATTATCAACATGCTGTTACTTCCTGTGTGAGACTATCACTTAAAATGCATTGTGTATTTATTATTTTCCTTTTCACAGTCTTGTGATATTTAAATATAATTTATGTGTAACTTATGCTTTCATGCAGAAAACAAAGTGCTGAATATTCTCTGTGGTTGAGGTAGCTTCTGTGGAGGGAATGGACAGACAGCTTTTTGGGTTTGGATAGACTGATAGTAGTGGAGGGAGAGGGCATGAAAATAGTGGAGGGTGTGGGGCAAAGTCTGGCAAGTGATAAGTGAAAACTGTCGAGGGGGGTTTGATTAACAGATGGTTTGAACAAGTGACAAATGCTGGAGATGTAAAGGAGACAAATGGATGACAGATAATGGTACAGTGGCATAGCGGTAGAATTGCTGCCTTACAGCCCTTACAGTGCCAGAGACCGACCGGGGTTTGACCCTGGCTACTGGTGCTGTCTGTATGGAGTTTGTACGTTCTCCCTGTGACCTGCATGGGTTTTCTCCGAGAACTTTGGTTTCCTCCCAAAGACGTACAGGTTTGTAGGCTAATTGGCTTGGTATAATTGCAAATTGTCTCTAGCGTGTGTAGGATAGTGTTAGTGTGCAGGGATCGCTGTGGACCCGGTGGGCTGAAGGGCATGTTTATGCACTATATCTCTAAACTAAACTAACGAGAGGAGTGAAATTTAAAGCCAGGTTGAGGGATATGAGTGGAAGGGGATGGGGGAGGGGGGGGAATGAAAGTTAATGGGTCATATGGGGATGGGACAAAGGGGAAAGGAGCAGGGTGACTAAGGGATAATGTTTGGAGTGGGTGGAGTGTAGCAGATCCCTCACTGAAATACAAGTGAGAATAGATGAAAATTATTTGGCAATATTATTTCAGGTCCAAGGAAAGGAACGGGAAAGTGCAATGTGGCAGTACTCAAAAATATGGTGGTAATGCAAGGCCCAAGACATGTGGGAAATTGAAGAGTTTATAGATAACCCTGTCATAGACAAGGTCTTTTACATATCCCGAGGGACATTTTAACCTATGCTTGATGCAGCCAGGACCATGGACAACAGCAGGCATTTGAGCAGTCAAGCTAAAGACACTGACCATGCGTTGGGGATTCCAGAGTCGATTTACGTTGAGATTTTACAGATCATTTGGTGCATGGACTCGGTTTGTACTCGCTAGAATTCAGAAGATTGAGGGGGGATCTTATAGAAACTTACAAAATTCTTAAGGGGCTGGACATGCTAGATGCAGGAAGATTATTCCCGATGTTGGGGAAGTCCAGAACTAGGGGTCACAGTTTAAGGATAAGAGGGAAGTCTTTTAGGACCAAGATGAGAAAATCATTTTTTACACAGAGACTGGTGAATCTGTGGAATTCTCTGCTACAGAAGGAAGTTGAGGCCAGTTCATTGGCTATATTTAAGAGGGAGTTAGATGTGGCCCTTGTGGCTAAAGGGATCAGGGGGTTTGGGGAGAAGGCAGGGATGGGATATGGAGTTGGATGATCAGCCATGATCACATCGAATGGCGGTGCAGGCTAGAAGGGCCGAATGGCCTACTCCTGCACCTATTTTCTATGTTTTTATGGATAGGCCACCAAGAGAGTTCAGGCAAAATCACCGGATGTGTTAGACTATATATTGAGTAGTTGTACACAGCAGCCACCAGTATGGAGATGGAGGTGCCACTGATATATTATAAGAATTTTCACTCTGACTACGATTCACAGATGGAGGAGATAGCAATAGAAGTGTGGTCATCTTCTTCATGGCCAAGTTAAGCAGAAGTTACAAATTGGTTCCACTAAAATCTAACATGATGGCAGGCAAGGTGGCTGCTAATTATGTAGATGCACAGGGTTGGTATCTCGTATCTCGCCTCAGAATGGTTATTTAAGATGATCCATTACCATAAATGCCATTGGGTGAAGCATGTTTCACAATGGGTGGAAGCCCCTGAACAATATATGTTCAGGGGCTTCCACCCTGAACATAGGTTCAATCATGTAACCTTTGCATACATTTGCCCAGCGTCCAACTTGCTTTCTCCAGGGAAGAAGGCATGTTTAACTGTTAAGCTCAGCTTTTCAGTCTTCACTTTTGTCTTCAGATGGCAAATGAGAAGTTGATGGCTACCTGAGCAGGGAGTAGGAAATGTAATAGGGTGGGAATACAGCAGAAACACAGCTCTCTGCAAGGAGATGGGTGTGGTGATTAAGAGCAGTGCATGGGCACCAGTGCAGGCAGTGTTCACCGACAGACATCTGAAGACAAATGTGAGGTTTTCGGTAAAAAAAGCTGAGCTTAACAGTTAAACATGCATGCCTTCTTCTCGGGAGAAAGAATGTTAGATGCAGGGGAAATGTATGCAAAGATTACATGCTAACAAGACTGAGAAAGAACCGAGTAGAATAAAGTCAAATTTTATGGTACAATTCGATTGCAGTGGTTGGGACGATGATATTCCCAAGAGTGGGAATATCGTGCTGACTGATAATAGCAATCAAGAATGGAACTTTAGTTCCACTGGAAGGAGAATATAAGAAAAATATTTTGAAAGTCGTGGATTGGTAGCGCTGTCAGTTCGGGTATGTGCCAACAAGTGGTGAAGGGCAGCAACTAAAGCAAAGCTTGCATTAGTACAGCAGTGAGATATTTGATCGGAAGTAATCCATTCCTCAAGAGTCCACGAAGACCACAATGTTGTGGGAAAACAAATGTGTGGAGCAAACATCAAGTGAAGAAGAAGAATGTACCCTGGCAGACAGCCCCGAGGTGAAGGGCAGCCCATTTTGAGCAGTGAAAATTCAGAATATCAAGTGCCCCAACATTAGATGGGACAGGAATACTCACAATATTGACCGGAAACAGACAATAGGAAAAGTTCACAATTTGTATGGATATTACATAACAATCAGCTAATTGGAGCATCAGCTGGAATGCGGATAGAGGGTTATAAATCACGTGCAAGTAGACGTGAATATTTTAATTTCAAGATACAAGATACATTTATTTGACACATTTGAAATGTAATCACCATACTGTAAAAATACAGAGCATAAAATAGAGTTAATAGAATTCAACATAAAACATCCCCACACAGCAGAATCAAAGTTTCCCACTTTGAGGGAAGGCACCAAAGTCAGTCATCTTCCTCTAATGTTCCACAATGTACACCTGTGGTCGGGGCCTCCCCGAGCCCTCCACAGTCGCCGCTATGGGTGGCCCGATGTTCAGGCCCGCTCGCCGGGGTGATGTAAGTCCGTTGTCGGGGCTGGGGGACCTCCTCAGCGGCCTGGACATCCGAGTCGGCCACCTCCTACCGGAGTCCGTGGCTCACAAAGTCCGGGGACTTTGGGCAGTGATGCAGCGCTGGAGGCCCTCGGCAAAGGGCCCCAGGACTCCACGATGACGGTCAGCGCCGTCCACGTTGGAAGCTCTCCCAAACCGCAGCTCCACGATGTTGGAGCAGTGGCCCAACGCTCCGGAGTTCCAAACGGCGATCCATGGGCGCGCCGCTGCTGTTGAAGCTCTGGTCCGGTTCCCGGTCCCCGGCAGGAAAGTCCGCTCCAATCCAGGAGGTAGGCCGTGAGGAGGGGGGTGGGGGGGCAAGGACGTGACTCGGAGAAATAGTCGCGTCCCCACCAGGAAGCGACAGGGAAACGGTTTCCCCCTTACCCTGCCCCCCCTCCCCCACATAAAAAAAAGTCAAAGATTCCCTCCAAAACAAACTTTAAACTGACTAAAAATAAAAAATAAAAGATTGAAAGACAAACGGGCTGTCGGCAGAGGCTGCCGTCAGCATAGCGCCCCCAGTGAATTTGGCATCATGAACGACACAGACAATGTGAGCGACAGAGCTGAACTGTTCCTTGATCTAGGGACACTGGAAAGGTGGAAGGTGAGAAGCTCAACACTGGTGGAAGGCATAAATAATTGAAGTTTGATGATGCCATTATGGTGATTGAGACTGCACAAAAGTCTTGGGGAAAAGGTTAGAGGTCTGCAGGGCTTTTGTTGTTTACAGAAGGCTAAATGGGCTCTAGTGTTGCTGGATGACTTGAGGGAGGAATTGCCTTGTACTTTAGAGGCAATTCAAGAGTTCTGAATGTCCCATCAGTCACACTACTCTGAGCCTGGACTTGCTGATGTCAGCCCATTGCAATGCGGCCAAAGAGTGTCTAGGGAGGCTGGAAACAGTCAAGGCAAAATTGCAAACGTTAGAGATAATCTGGGAAGTAAGGTTTTAGTTTTAACTTTTACTTTAGAGAGACACAGCATGGAAACAGGCCTTCAACCAACAGAGTTCATACCGACTATCGATCACCCATTACACTATTGTGCGTTGTCCCACTTTCTCATTCACTCCCTATACACTATGGGCATTTTTTTTTGTACAGAGGCAAATTAATTTACAAACCCACTCATCTTTCAGATGTAAGAGGAGGCTGGAGCACGCATCGAAAACCCACAGGGAGAACGTGCAAACTCCACACGATCAGGATCAAACACAGGTCTTTGGTGCTGTTGTATCAAGCACTGCCATTAAGTCAGCCCTACCCACTCCACCCACCCACCCCCAACATCTTCATCTTCCATCTATATCCCTCCCACTGAGCACATTTCAGTCCTCTCTTCTCTCATTATCAGACACTCTGTCTCATTTTAATCAACACATCGGCAACTCAAACCTCCCGTATCCACCTATCACTCACTAGGTTTTGTCCTGCCCCCCACCTTTTTTCCCCACTCTCCCCCAACTATAACATCTGACGAAGGGTCTCAACCCAAAACATCACCTAGCCACGTTCTCTGCAGATCCTGCCTGACCCGCCAAGTTACTCCAGCACTTTTGTGATTAGCTCAAGATTCCAGCATCTGCATTTCCTTGTGTCCCTCTTAATTGACTGTCGTATACCGTCAAAAATGTGTTATTTTGATAGACCCATCCTTGTTACATGCACTTGTAAAATGCAAACTCTGCAAACATTGGGGGGGGAAAAAGGTTCAGAATATGTTATTCTTTGTCCTAATGAGTTGAAAACTGTATGTAAATAAAAATGATAACATTACGAGTACTGAAGCCTGAAGGAAAAAGGAGAATGGGATTTGAGCAGGCTGGGTATTGCAACAAAAAAAAAAAAAGTAGCTCCTGTATTGGAAATTTCTTTGATTATATCATACAGGTCAATTAAAAGACAATTAATAAATGGCAGTTCAGCGAGTTTGCGGCAAGACATTCTTCAATCAAGTAATTAGCTTATTCCACATATTAAGCTTTTCTGAATTATTTTTCATTGCTTGCTCTGAGAGGTTTTTTTTTTAAATATAGATTAGCACACATTCCGATTAATTTAATAATTCTGAATCTGTCAGAAAAGTGGCAGGTGATTTTTGCACCACTTCAGCAGCAGTAATCTATGAAGGTATTAGTTGGGAACTCATTCACAGACTCTCTCTGCGTTGTTAATCAGTGAAAGGCCTCTCCCAGGTTCATTTCATTGCGTGTATGGTCTTGAGCAACAACCCTTTTAGAGATTTAAAATCTGCACTGCCAATTTCTCACAGATCCTCCATTATTAACTCACAGCCCTAATAGGAATATTGTTATTTTTCTTCAGAGCCAGCTCCTAACGCTGAATTGCACAAGGATGCATATGGTGCTAAGTGCATAAGAGGCAGTCATACTGCAAGAACACTGTAACTAGTTTCACTCTGCTCCACTGGAGCTCTGCAATTCTCTCTCTCGCTCCCTCTCACTCAAAAGCTAATCTAATTCCCTGCTGAAAGCCACCAGTGAATCCGCAACCATCACCAGGTCAGGCAATGCAATCCAAATGTCAACATGCTTGTTGCATGAAGAAATAATTGCCTCACGACATCTTTGGTTTTAAAAGTGATAAACATAAATCTGTGACCCCTGGTTTTTAACATCTCACCATGGGCAATAACAAACGTTCCCATCTATTTTGTTCTGGACCCGTGTTGTCTTAAACACCTCAACAAGTTGGCCTCTGTCAATGAGGCAAGTCTTGTGTTCCTAGACCCATTTCAATCATTGGGGACCATTTGTCCCATCCTACCAACATTAACATAAATGGTTCCAGTTTCCAACTCTCGGTTGACAGGACATCTGATCCGATTGTTCAAGTGCATAGCAGATATTTAGTATAAATGTGAATAAGGTTTCTGCCTCCCTCTCAGACCAATTCCTCAACTCAACAGTAAACTTATTTGTAATTAATTTAAATCTGGGATGACTAGCTATTGTCCTCTGCCTAGAAAACACAGGCCATGCAAACATACAAATTAGGAGCAAGAGTAGGCTATTCAGTCCCTCAAGTGTGCTGCAACATTTGATATGATGACAACTGGTCTGATTGTATTCTCAATTGTGAGTTCCCAACTCCTTTTCGTGACTTTTCATCCCTTGCTTAAGAAATATCTAGCAATCACTGCTCGAGAAATATTCAAAGACTTACTTCTATTGGCCTTCTATTCCACCAGGTGGCGCTTCGATGGCAGCCTCGCCTACAGTATGTCTGTCCGTTTCGTCTTTATTTTTTGTTATTTTTTGTGTGTTTTAAAAGTTTCTGTTAAAGTTCTCTGGTTTGTTTTATGTGGGGGGGGAGTCAGGGGAAACTTTGTTTCAATCTCTTACCTTGCGATCGGAGATACGATCCAGAAAACAATCGCATCTCTGATCGCTCTGCGGCCAAACATCGTGTAGCTGGATGCCTTGCTCAGGACTGACTTTGAACGACACCGCGGTGACGTGGATTTATCATCGAAGCCGATCCATTGCCTGGGATCAACGCTCCAACCACAGCCTGCAGATTTCACCATCGCGAGCTCGCAGTTTCGGGTTGAGACTGACGTCAGGAAGCTCCAAAAGCCGCATAACGTTCGACTAGCCCCGACCTGCGGTAGATCGCCCTGCTGAGATTTCCCCCACCCACCCCCACCCTCCGATGCCGGAACTTGATCGCCCTGCGAAGAAGGCCCACCACCATCTACGGGAGTAAGATCGTCCTGCCAACGGAAGGTTAGAGGCCCCCGACTGCTGGAGGTCAAAGAAGGGAGAGATTGAACATTTTTGCGCCTTCCATCACAGTGAGGAATGTGGAGGAGTCACTGTGGTAAATGTTCATGATTAAATGTATTTTGTGTGTTCTGTAGCTTTTTATTGGTATGACTATGGCAAATGAAATTACTCATGTGTTGCAAAAGATACTTAGCTAATAATATATGATTATGATTCTATAGACTCACTACCTCCAGATCAAATGCCCTTAAAATCTATCTGAAATGGGCAACCTCTTATTTGTATACAGTTACTGGGGGACTGCGTACAATAATTCAGACCAGAGGTCCGAGTCTAGACCAGAGGCCAAGTTCAGACCAGAAGATCATGTTCATTCCAAAGGTTCCAGGTTCGGCTGCCCATTATGCTCATAATATAATTAATAGATGTCTAAGAAGGGATAGATATTTTCCATTTTTGTCCAGTGCTCAATGTTTACATGTGATTATCTTGTTTTTCTTTTCCATGTTCATCTCTCTGCTGGGATACAGATCAGCATAAAAACCAACATACATTATGTTACAAAAATTAAATGTCTGAAGAAGGGTCTGAAAAGGGTCCCGACCCGAAACATCAACTATCCACGTCCCACAAGACTTGCCGCCTGACCTGCTGAGTTACTCTTGCACTTTGTATCCAGCACTCCACTAGTCCTAGCACTTGTTCTAGCACCATTCAAGCACAAAAATCCATGTTTCTGTATACATTTTGTTACATCTGCAATAGATCAGATTGAGGAAATTCAATCTTATTCCTTTTAACAATGCAAAGGCAAATATCCATGTCCTGGATGCAAGGAGAAAATATCTCAGCCAAGTTGAAAAATGTTTTCATGTGTGATATTAGCAGGATCTCACAAGTGAGTTTATTTTTTTTTAGAGAGCTATGCAATGGTTTTAGATTATTAACAATGATAAAAAAATAAATACCTGCACTGAAACTATGAAGTAAAAGTGCATCTTTAGGAATGCTAAAAAACTATGGACAAGAAAATTAAACAAAACAATAAAATATACCAAATTTTCACCTTCTATTGATCAACCATGCAAATGAAAATGATGCATCAAATCTTCATTGATTTCACCCAATGTATACTGTATTTACGGGATTTTGATATCGGTGGTGGCTTTATTCTTGCCGTAAAGGTTTTGCAATAACCACTTTAAATGATCCATTATGCTTTTTTGATAAGTACTTAGATCCTCTGGGCTCAGAATGCTCATAAATGAAGGCATGAGTTCATGATTCAAGGGCCAACAGATATTTGGGAATAGGGATAAACAATTTTTAATTGATCTCTTATGCATTCACAACATGCCAAATGTTGATCTCGTAAACAGATGTCACTTCCATCCTACAAAGCTTATTCATATCAATACAACACAGAATCTGGTGTCAGTGTTGCATCTGGCTGCAATTTACATTGCAGCTTGCTTTGGATTCAACCGATTAGTTTTCAAGATATTCAGCTTTCCTTCCCAATTTGTAGACTAAATATTCATTTTTCGCACAGTGTCCTTGTATCACACAAAGTTGAACTCCCTGCAACTGGTCTACAACTCAGGAAATGATTTAGCGATAAGACATTCAGCCAAACTGTTTTTCAATTTTGTGTGGGAAGGAACTGCAGATGCTGGGTTAGATCGAAGATAGACACAAAATGCTGGTGATGTTTTGGGTCGAGACCCTTGTTCAGACTGATGATGGGTCTCGAAAAGAAATTGTTAAAGAATGCTAGTGGCACATAACAAAGTATAATGTTCTCATACAGCAAAGAAACAGGCCTCTCAGCCCAGCAGTAAATGTTCACCTATCCTAATCCTATTTACCAGCATTGGACCTTGCTTTCCATGCCTTGATAAATCCAATGTTAATTCAGATAGTCCTTAAGTATTCTGATAATACCTGCCTCCACCACCTCCTCAATCTGTCTATTCTAACTGCAACCATCCTTCAGGTGCAAACAAATCACTCAGATTCTTGCTAACTGTTTCTGCTCAAAATAAACATATAATAGGCCCCTCGGTCATGACTGACCATGAGTGATGCATTCCAGTTTGCAGGTGATGTATGGTTGGATGCAAGCCTGGACGATCGATGTCATATGGAGGACAGGCTGTTGTCCATGCAACACGTCCCCCCTCTCCACGTCACAGCAGGGCCGTTACAATTTGGCACCAGCGCCGTCGCAGGAGCTGCCAGAGCGAGGTTGTAGACACCGACAAATTGCCCTAGGGGCTCCGACTCCGGATTTTCTTGAGGTTTACTCCAGGAGCCTTTTCCACGACTGGATATGGCCTCAAGGCAGTGGAGGTTTTAAATCAGAGTTTCCCCTCTCCTAGATGGACTGCCTTCTCAGGATGACGAGCCCCATCTGTCTGAGACTTGAGCTTCTACCTTCCCATGCAGGTCTATAGCACCTGCCCACTGCCCAAACATATGCATCCTTGTATAATGCATCTCCATTCTGAGATGATCTGTTCTTGCGCCGTTCAAGAGCAACCTATTTGTTCACTCCTCCCTTTCTCACTAGACTCCTGCAATCCCTCACTTTAAGATACAGTACCAAGCCCACTCCTTTCCGATTGCTACAATTGAGTAGCTTCCATGACCATTCCTGATAGTCCTTGTACACTGCCATAATTGCTGATTTCAGAACCTTTGCTGTGTTTTGCCTTTTGGTTCTTTTGCCAGTCATGCTCAAGTCCCCCCCCCCCCCCCCCCCCCCCCCCCCCATCTTCTTCTGCTAAGTGGACACACAAAGCTAGAGTAACTCAGCGGGACAGGCAGCATCTCTGGAGAGAAGGGATGGGTGATGTTTCTGGTCTGAAGAAGGGTCTTGACCTGAAACGTCACTCATTCGTTCTCTCCAGAGATGCTGCCTGTCCCGCTGAGTTACTCCAGCTTTTTGTGCCTATCTTTGGTTTAAACCAGCATCTGCAGTTCCTTCTTACATATTTCGTCTGCTGGGTCTCTGATAGCAATGAAGACTAAAGCAATGTGCTTCATACCAGTGCCATATCCTCTGCTTCCACCAGTGAATTTCCTTTATGTTCACTGATTAGCCATAAGTCTTCAATTAATTAAAATGTTAAATTAAATCTCTTAAATTATTAAAATATTATTATTTTCACATACCTACAGATTAACAGACGATTTTTATGTTTGCTGCCAAACCATTTATTAAGTTTATTAAGTTTTCACCTTGCACTTTCACCTTTTACAATTATCTTCTGAGATTTCTATTATCATTCTGCTTCTTACATGTACTAACACCTTGCCTATTTCTCTTAAATGCTCCATTTCATTCTTAACCTTTATGCCATCTTGGGAGGATTAGTTCTAGTTTCCCTGCTCTTCCGCCTTGTGAAAATGTACCTTGTGAAAATATATGTCAGCTGAAACATCTCCATCTAAAAGGCCACTTACGATTCCACTGCATTTTTGCTGTCAATCTTTGATTCCATTTCACCCAGGGCAGATCTATTCTTATCTCAGAGACACTGGCTCTTCTCCAACAGACTACATTTACCTTGGAGTTGTTTATAATATTTTCCAGAGCCATTTGAACCTGATGATCTTTCCATTGTGTGTTTCTCCATTGTTTTCCCACTGATACTTGCTCTACCTAATCTGAGTCAATTCCCAGAACCAAATTCAAAACTTGCTTAAGGAGATAATGTGTAAGAATGTGCAGATACTGGTTTAAACTGAAGATAGACACAAAAAGTTGGAGTAACTCAGCAGGACAGGCAGCATCTCTGCAGAGAAGGAATGGGTGATGTCTCGGGTCTCGAGACTCAAAGCGTCACCCATTCATTCTCTCCAGAGATGCTCCCTGTCCCACTGTTACTCCAGCTTTTTGTTTCTATCTGCAGTAGATAATGCTCCCTATGGCATTGCTCTTCTTGCTGATGGTGCTTATAGATTTAGGAGGTGCTGCTTCATTATTCAGAGTGAGTAAATGCAGTAGATAGGGTGGCACAGTGGTGCAGTGATAGAGTTGCTGCCTTACAGAGCAAGAGACGTGGGCTCGATCCTGACTACAGGTGCTGTCTGCATGGAGTTTTTTTATGTTCTCCCTTGGACTGTGTGGGTTTTCGCCAGGTGCTCCCGTTTCCTCCCACACTCCAAAGACACACGTGTGCAGGTTAATTGGCTTAGGAAAAATTGTCCCTAGTATGTTGGATTGTGTTAGTGTACGGATGATTGCTGGTCATCATGTAGTTGGCGGACTGAAAGGCCCGTTTCCATACTGTATCTCTACAGTATGGAAACTACTGTACTGCTGTCTCTTCTTGGATAGTGTTGAGCTTATGCAGTTGTTGTTGTTGCTGCTGCTGCTCACATTCAGGTACAAAGAGACTATTATATCACGCCGTTAGGTAAATAGTTCCTTCAGATCTACTCTCTGAGACTCCTAATCATTTTATATACCTTAATTAAGTTTCCTCTCAGCCTCCTCTGTTCACTAACCTATCAAATATATCCACATAGCTACAAATTCTCAGTAATGGCAATGTGCTCATAAATCTCATCAACACCCTTTCTCCAATGATACAATTTATACCTAAATCAATTCTGCCACGACACATCCTTCCAGTGATATGTTGACCAGAACTGTACATAATACACAATTTGTGGCTTAACAAGTGTTGTATACAATTTCACCATAATCACACTGCTCCCATGTTCCCACTGGGACCTTATATCATTGTCTTTACGAATCCCTTTACAGTCAAGAAAATACCTGCAAAGACTGGTTTAATGATCAGAATCACTAAGAGCTATTTGAAGTCTGATAACTGTTTCAATAATCACGAGAAAGACTTCAAGAATTAATGTTAATTGGCCTTTAAAATACCTCTCCCCCGACATTTTTAATAATCTTGCCGAAAGCAAGATTTTCTTTTCTTGTAAAAATAATTTAATTGTAAATCCCATAAATATGCTGATTAAAAAAAAATCAACACGAGAAAATTTTGTACATGCCAATTTTTAAGTGAAGCAAAAAAATCAAATCCTACACTACCCCATCAGTGCATTGCTTCAAATATTTAGCTAACTTTCCCTGAAGCACTCACACTGATTGTTTTAAGTTTTGCCTTTGGCAAAACTGCATAAATAGTTCAATGTAATAAATCGTATCATTTCCTCAGTACGAATTTAAGCCAATAATTTCATAATCTCAAAAAGGGCAAATTTTCGGAATGTTTTGGCTATGTTTTTAAAAATATCCATCTGCCACTTCCAAAATGTCGAGAATCTGCCAGAACAAGTGAACACAATTTTCCTGACTCTCGAATAAAGTGATAGTGTAAAGCCATCATGCAAGATCCTGAAGTAACATCACATTTCTCCATGTGGTAACAGAGGCTGTGATATGTGTCACGATAGCTAAATGTGGATGAAGAAAGTGTTATTGAAGGCAATAGGGTGCATCTTACGATTGATACCAAATGATTCATTGAGAAATCTGGCAAGGAGCAAAAGTATAATTGAGCAGCTACCCTGTGACCAAATGAAGTGTAAATGTAACCTCGACATGCAGCTAAACCAAACCAAGGTCTAATGTTGCGGGTTCTCTAATTCCATGCCATGCCGTTGAGCAAATGGAAAGTAGTTGAGTCATTCTTCAATAAGTAGTTAAAATGACAACCCAAGCAGTTAATGTCTAAAATAATTCAAACTCAGCAAAACGGATCATTACAACTCAAGAACGGAATCATTAAAGAGAGTGCCCAGTTTATAATATAAAATTAAAATCACAAAATCAAGAAATGATAGTGAAAAACTGGATTGATGTAAATTATATTTGCATAATTGATCAGCAAGATTGTGAGTGAGAGATTCACAACTCCACCAGAACTTCACAGGAAAGTACTGTGAGATGGAAATTACATTTTCATAGTTAGCATACAGTACAATGATGATGTAGAGTAGACAGCATCCCCCATCTTGCAGGCACCAATTCACCTCTCGGCGCAAGTCAAAGAGGATCAATAGTTCACATATGTTAAATGTCAAGTTCTTTCCTTTCATCAAAAAGCAAAGAAAATCAACTGCAGATGCTGAAAATCTCAAATAAGCAATGGAAATGCTCAGCAAATCAGGCAGCAGCTTTAAGAGATAAAAGGTTCTCAAAGTGAAAATGTTAATTGTTCTCTCTTCATTGATGCCGGTTATTTCCAGTATTCCTTTTCTTTAATTTAACTCCCTCTCACAAGGAAGAGCAACTTCCAAAGTTCCTGCAGCCACCTTACTGTAGATGTTCAAATTTGGGAAATTGCCACTAGTCTTTTGATATCATTTACCTATGCTCATCTAACAAGTTTACACCATCAGCTGCTGTTTAATTTCATTCATAAATAGCTCTGTTGAAAAGAATATAATCATGTGTGGATTGCTAAAGCACAATGCTTAGGAATGATTCCACATTGGGAAAGGTGTATGAAACAGACAGTGTGCAACAGATCAGCACAGATTTTGTGCATTCACAGTTAAATTCTAGAGCACGAGCCCTAAGATCATCTATTCAAGAGCGCTCGCTTTGTAAATTTAATCCCTTCAAAGATGTTTCCTCCATTTAGTCCATCATAATGAAATTGAAGGTGAGATCAAATCAGTCATTGCAGGGTTGAGACTTCTGGTAGGTCTGAGGGAGAGCGAGAGGCTAATCAGTATCAGCTACCGTATACAGCCTATATCATCTCAATCCATGAGACTTGATGGATTGAAACTTACAGATGCAGGTGTCCTTTACATATCCTGCAAGGAGGCAATATATTCCTTGCGTATCTCCTCATGTGGCCCATGTCAGACATTGCCTTGAACAAGTGCACTGAATGGAATTAGCAGAAGTCCAGATCTCATTGCAGAGGACCAGATCACATTGACGGGCATTGTAAAAAACATGAGCGAGTCAATGGAGAACATTTTTAAAGGGACCTGAGGTACAACTTTATCACTCAGAGTGTACTCTGAAGAAAGGACCTGATTGGAAATATCACCTCTTCATGTTCTCCAGAGATGCTGCCTGACCTGCTCGGTTACTCCAGCACTGTGTCTCCTTTTTCACCCAGAGGGTGTTACATGTATCAAACACACTGACAGAGGATGTGATAGCAGTGATCACAATTACAGCATTTAAAAAGGCACTTAAACAGAAAGATGGAAGGGAAAGGTTTGGGGGGGGGGGGGGGGGGAAATAAGAGCCAAGTGCAAGCAAGTGGCATTAGCTCCTTTAAACAACTTGGACAATTTGGGCCAAAGGGTCTGTATCCATGTTGTATGGCTCCATGACTCTCAGACTCTTATCTTTTGCAATGCTGCCAATTTAATAATTGAAATATTTTCCTTCCATTTCTAAATGTCTTTGATGATCAGAATGAAATGGATTTCTTACAACATGAGCTTCCAGCAGATCATAAAGACCGACCAACAGGCAGGCCCTCAGTTGCACTCTATCAGGTCTAGTCCTGCTTCACAGGAGCACGGTGGCAAGGTCATGTGGTCTTTGGAGGCTCATGAGTCTTCAAGCTTTGGGCTGAGGGATGAGAACAGGTCCACCCGTCAGCATCTATGCAGCAAGTATTCAGTCACGCTGAGTGATTGCTTCCCAATGAAATTCTACGACTGTAATGTGAATGTATAGCACGTCTCAGAAATTCTCAACCTATTCATGTCGAAGCCACATTATGAAAAAGAAAATAGCAGAAATGGTTAAGAATTTAAAAATAATTGATTGCAGAACATTTCTTCAAATCTTCATCAAAAGAAAGTCACTGAGTATGTAGTAGGAAACATGTTGGTCGGTTATTCAGTAGAGATTCAGTTTGTACGGAGTTTAGTCCGCACAGATCCCCGTGACCTGCGTGGGTTTTCTCCGAGATCTTCAGTTTGCTCCCACAGCACAAAGGCATACAGATTTGTAGGTAAATTGGCTTAGTATAAGTGTAAATTGCCCCTAGAGTGTGTAGGATAGTGTTAATGTGCGGGGATCACCAGTCAGTGCGGACTTGGTGGACTGAAGAGCCTGCTTCCATGCTATATCTCTAAACGAAACTAAAGGAGACATTACAGATGACGATGATTATTGTCCCAATATTAAGCAAAAAATGTTTTTGAATATTAATTTCAAAAAGATTTACCATTCATTTTTTTTAAATATTTACAGAATGTAGCAAATTTATCTCCAAAGATAGGTTTACAACAACCCCACTACTATTTTTAATCAGACTTTACTGGACTTTATCCTGTACTAAACGTTATTCCCTTAATCCTGTATCTGTACACTGTGGAGGGCTTGATTGTAATCATGTCTCGTCTTTCCTGTGACTAGATAGTATGCAACAAAAAAGCTATTCACTGCACCTTGGCACACGTGACAATGAACAAAAATAAAGTAAGATTAAGCTCAAATAATTTAATGGCTATTCTACAATTATATCTTTTTAAATAAATATTTTAGTTAGTTTCGGATTGTTTTTTCTAAACATGCTTCATTTTGACTGTGCAAGTGTTGAGAACTGCTGCATGTAGTCAGGTGGAAACCTTTTGTCAGCAGATGCTTTTGCACGGGAGGCAGTTCCAATAATAACCCCATCTCACTGTGGTTACCCGCAAGAAATTGCTTCCCAATCTGCCCCATTTCTTGCTCTTATCAGTCCCATATTAACAAGAACTCTTTCCAACATTCTGCTCTGGCACTTTCTTGTATCTGTCACTGCCAAACTCTTGACCACCTGAATTACAAAGTAAATATCCCAGCCATCTAATCATGTATTAAATATAACAGTGCATTCGAAATTTAGGGTTGAAACTGTGCCTTTGTTTCAGGTGTAAAATAACCTAATTTTAATCTGTGTGCAATGAATACAGTGGAATGCAAATTCACTTTAGCTGGTAGTGAATTAGAAATCATCTTCTGTTTACACTCTGCTGTGATTTTTAATGGAAGTCTGTTTTAATTCCTCCTTGAATTAATTATTTGCAGTGACTCACCCTTTCATTGGAGTAATGCAATGAAAAAAATTAGCAAGATTTTCACCAACCAATATCAGTGTCAGCATTAATTCTAAGTCTATTGTGCACATAATGAATGTGATAAGTTCAATGTGAGGAAGAAACCGAATACAGGAATAACTACAAAACGTGCTTGCTTCAAACATCACACTATCAGAGCACCGAGCAAACTGCATGACAACATCTTTAACATGAAAAGCAACAGAATTTACTGGGGTGAATTCACTTGTGCATTCTGTTTATCAATGAGAGTCCAACTTTTCAGAAGACATAAAATGATGAATTAACTGAATAAGTTGAAAACAATTTGTAAATTGTAAATTGTGTGAACTGTCAAATTAGAATCACATATTAGTGGACTAAAAATGGATTTTAATGAATTAAAAAAGATCGTTGGGGTAATTGGGGTAAGTCAGCATGGACCTTGACTCAGAAAGAGAAGATAATTAGTTCCCAATGGGTGCCTCAAAGCTCCAGCAATCCAGCTTTGGTCCTGACCTCTAGTACTGTCTGGGTAGAATTTTTAGGTTTTTGGTATGACTGTGTGAGTTTTTCCCAGAGTGAGTCTGATATCATCCCATATCTGAAAGAAATGTTGGTTGGTAAGATAATGGGCAATTGTCCATAATCCCGTGTGTAAGTGAGTGGTTGGAGAATTGGAAGTTAGATAATGAACGTATGCGAGAGAACAGGATTAGATGTGATAAAAATGAGAGTTTATTCTAGGAGCCAGCATAGATTTCATGAGCAATGAAATAAGATTCATTTTAGATTGAGATTATTGGGGAAAAAAATTACGACCATTATAAATGAGAGAGAAAATAATGTTACTTATGTTACACAAATGCAATGATACTGAGGACAAGAATACTGGTGGTGAAGATTATGGAGCCAATGATAGGGAATCAAGTGATGGAGAGAAAGAATATTTAAGGGGGCAATGAAGGAGAAAGAGAAAACAGGAACTACTACCAGCCCTGGTGTGTGTCAGCATTAGATCAGGATGATTCGGTTCTCACCACAAGAGACAAGAATAACGACAAAGTCTATCAAGTACAACATTTAAGAAAAGCATGAAACAAATTTATTTCCAAGCAGAAATCATGTTACCAAGGCTTGGAGATATTTTTAGACATTTTTAATGTACTATAAATAGTTCACTTTGTAACAATCAGGAAATGCATCCTCCAAGCTTCCAGTGAACGAGAGTGAATCTAATCAATTTTAAAACCTCAGGAAGGAAAAGAGAGTAGAAGTTATATCAGCGATAATAGGGGAGAGAGTGAAACATAGCCTTACAATCTTATCTTGTACCAAATTTCATCTTTCCCTGCAAAAAACAAATTGGTAGATCACTTATGGTGCCACCAACTAAACTGACTGTGAAATAATAGATTAGTTACGTCAACATTCAAGGAGAAAGAATAAGCTTCTTAGAATATCAAGGGAATTACAAGGCAGGAAAATTATATTATTTCTCATTGGACTATTTAAAGCACTTATAACCAGACATGCTTTCAAGGTACCAGTCATTCGAGATTGGGTAGCAAATTCATGTAGAGAATAGAAATAATGGTCGGATTCTCTACAAAAGTGATTGAGGGACAAATCCTACCAAAAATGTCAACTTATGTTATTCTTTGAAAGAGTTCTAGATGTTTCAAGTTCCAAAAAATCAGAAACCAGAATCTATCATTAACTGCATCGCTAACAATGTACCATTCTCTCACCATAGTCTTTGACGTCTCTAGAATCGACATTGAAATTACAATCTTCTAGAGGCAAGGGGAATGCGAACAAAAACTAGCTTGTTATTAGCATTGACTATTAGGCCAACTAAAATTAATTATTAAAACCAACAGTTGGTTACCAATGAAGCCAAGGGCATATGAAAGAAGCCAAAACTATTTTAAGGAGGTCACCCTCTCACTGATAGGTTTCAAACTCTCTTGAGGACACAGAAGAATTAAAATATATATCCCATCCAGTATAATAACCAATTGATCACACTAAATAATTGGATAAAAACCACAATCAAGCTTGCAGCTAAAACTAATATTAATTAACAGAGAGCAAATATTTGACCAAACCAGAGTTTGATGTCAATCGTAGACAATAAGGCAGACTTTGAGGGAGTATGTCAATAGCAATTGCAATTCTCTATAACAGATTCTGGGGAGACAATCAAAGAGAACTACACTGGAAAGCACAATATTAGGAAGAAGAATGAATGTCTGGAAACACAGGCACATAAGGTATAAAAGGTAAATACAAACCAGTGGGAAAGCATGGCGGAGAACGAACATAAGGAATAATGCAATTACTGAGATCGTTAGGAGCCAAATCATTATTCCAAAGCACAAAACTATGAGTAGCACAGTGAAACTAGATGAATTTAAATACATGGTAATAAAGATTAAAGTTAAAATACGGCATGGAATAGTTAGAGAGTAGATGGTTCTGTAACTATCTACTCAAACAGATGCAAAATATACCTGTGGGGGCTTTAAACTGTCAGAATGGTAGCACAATAATCAAATGTCCAAGATATAGAAAATATATTGCATGCATAAATTCTTTGTAGTGAAGGGGGTTGTGTGAATAGCTCTGAGCACAGATTAAACTTCTAGATGGAAAAAAAAATGAAGTGCTGCAAGAACATGTAGATCTGATCATCAATGATAGATTGATGAAACAAAACACCAACAACTGACAGTCTCCTTCCAGCAGGTACTGAACAAAGTGCCAAGTGCAACCGGTTATTAGGTATTATTGGAAACATGTATTGATCAAGGATTGGAAATCGCATAAAGCAAACCAATCTTCCTCAGCATCGAGTTAATCCATGGAAATAGAGGACAATGCATCTCAAAATGTGGGTGCATTTATTTAACAATTGTGAAATACACGAGCAAGGTACAGTAAAACAAGGATTTTTGAATGGAGTATTTGTTTTGTAAATAAACACTGAACCGGCTAACACCGCCATCATTGCAATTAAGAAGCAGATCTCTGAGTTTAAGAGACAGTGTCAGGTTCAAGTGAAGAGTTTAAAAAATGGAGCATTGTTATCAAAATGCTATACACTCCCATTACGACCAGCCTTTTTTGCAGACCGAAGTCCTCACTAATATGGCGCACAGTGCCATTGCAACCATTAACATCCTTGCGGGTGCCATTTTGAGTCCAAAGAATCGTACAATATTTCTCAAATGAAATATGGATTAATATGAACACCAATAAATGGATAAAAAAAGGAAACAAAAAAATATCACAATTGCAAACAGGTTTAGAAACCTATAAGACAAAATAATACAAGGTAGACAAAAATGCTGGAGAAACCCATCGGGTGAGGCAGCATCTATGGAACGAAGGGATAGGCGATGTTTCGGGTCGAGACCCTTCTTCAGACAAAATAATAAAGTACAAATTGCCCATATTTTCCTTTTCCTTTCTCGTGAACTGTTCAGCCATGTTCAACTTACAATGAACTAAGATTCATGTATTTCCAGAATTTGACTTGATGCCTGAATCTTTTTCCAAGAACGTTTATGTCAGTGTCACCCGTTATTTTGGAATAGTATATTCCAGGGAAAGATACAAGCACACATTATGGAAAATGGTCCAGATTATTTTCATGCTTGTTTAATCAGGTTAGCCTGGAGCCAAGACAGTACCACTCACAGCTGACAGATGATAGATGACATTATGATTTCCATACAGAATTCTAAAGCAATGTGATTCATATTAAAATGTAATATATTTGGTATACATAAAGCAGAATTCTCTGATAAGGGGCGTTATTTTTGTTTTATTGATTCCCTGTTGTTTGGTTATGTTGCATTGTCTACAATACAGCTTACATTGCAGTAAAATGGACATATTCATCAAATAGAAATTAGCATGCATTTGTAAATGCCCTAGTTGTAGAAGAGTTTGAATGAACACAGGGAAAGAAATAGGATGCACAACTCCTACGGCGCATTTGATTATCCACAATCATTTGTATAGTGAATGTTTCCATTCTTAAATTTTTTTCAGTTCAATTCCACTGAATTGCAATGTTCTATTGTAGTATTTCTACTCTTGTTGCTTATTCGTAAGTTCTAAGAGCAGAATTAGGCCATTTGGCCCATCAAGTATACTCTGCCATTCATACATGTCTGATCTATCTCTCCCTTTTAACCCCATTCTTCTGCCCTTTCCCCACAACCCCTGGCACCCTTGTGTTTGGATGTGAATGAAGATTTTCCAATTTGCTCCATCTGTTCCATCTTGTTGCTTTGTTGTCCATTCAAATTAACCTCACTATTTACATTCCCAGCATTCCAATGTTCTCATATCCTTCACAAATTTTTGAAACCGTTTGAAATTGTGATGTATTCATTTTATTTTTTTATCCATTTATTGGTTGCTTTATATCCATCCATATTTAATGCTCCAAAGTGAAGAAACAAAACTCAGGTTTCAAATTCAGAAAATGTTCTTAAAAAATCTAGAAATCAGCCTTGCAGCACCAGCGTTTTAAACACTTGCATTGGAAGCATTAATGTTTCCTGGAGTACAATGCAATTATTCTCATTCCCAAGTTGAACCATGTCACTTGGAAGATCCGACCAGCCACCTTCGGTCAAAAATTATGCTTGCACAAATGAGCCATTTTGAGCATGCATGCTGAAGTAATGATGTAATATCTAATGCACCACTCATTTAGAGTGCTGCTGGGACAATGCATGTCACACGGACCTAAAGCAAGTTTCTCATTGGTCATTCCTAACCCTCAGCTAGTCTGAAGAAGGGTCTCAACCCGAAATGTCACCTATTCCTCTCCAGAGATGCTGCCTATCCCGCTGAGCTACTCCGGCTTTTTGTGTCTACCTTTGGTTTTGTTCAGTTTAGTTTAGTGATACAGCATAGAAACAGAATGTTCGACCCACTGAGTCAGTGCTGACCAGTGACCCCCATACAATAGCACTATCCTACACACTAGGGACAATTTACAATTTTTACCAAAGCCAATTAACCTACAAACCTGTATGTCTTTGGAATATGGGAGGGAACCAGAACTTCTGGAGAAAACCCACGTAGTCACAGGGAGAATGCACAATCTCCACGCAGACACCACCCATTGTCAGGATCAAACCAGTGTCTCTTGCGCTGTAAGCCAGCAACTCTACTGCTGTGCCGCCCGCTATACTCTGTAACTGCATGAGTGAAAGGACCTTCCTTGGCTGGTCTCAGCATAGCCCCGGGAACCTGACTCTGACAGGTCTCCTCTTAAGTTATGCCCCTGTCCCACTTAGGAAACCTGAACGGAAACCTCTGGAGATTTTGTGCCCCACCCAAGGTTTCCGTGGGGTTCCCGGAGGTTTTTGTCAGTCTCCCTACCTGCTTCCACTACCTGCAACCTCTGGCAATGACCTGCAACCTCCGGGAACCGCACAGAAACCTTGGGTGGGGCGCAAAGTCTCCAGAGGTTACCGTTCAGGTTTCCCAAGTGGGACAGGGGTTACTTTCTTGCTCCTACAGACCTCAACAAGATAGACATCACCAAAGTCCAGACACACTCCCAGCCTACTCATATGAGCTCCATATGTACATTCCATTCCTTCCCCAATTACCACCATCAGGTCCCAACGCCCATCTCCTGAGCAACAATCATAACTCGACCCTCACCCCGCAAGCCACATCCACACTGACAGCCAACCATTGTCCTAATTCTTCCATCATTCCAAGTTCTCTAACCATCAAACCTAATTTAGTGGCCTTGAGGAATATCTAGGTACAGGAGGTGAATAAAACGATTTCTCTCATTCATCAATTTCCAAAGTGCTTGCCCAATGTCACCGGACAACTGATTGAGGAGTCTCTCCACACACTGATGAACTTCTTTGCAATAGGTTCATAAAATATTAACCATGTTTTACTTGGAAACATCAAGATACAAGTTAGAAAATTCCCAAAGATCACCAGCACATCCCTAACCTTGCTATTGGATTATTTTGTTTTATTTTGTATTATTATTAATAATATTAAAGCAGGACAAAAGTCAGTCGTGGAAAAATAAACCTCTCAATCTTTATCCTTTGTCTTTTATGAACATTGTTTTAGTTGCTGACCTTGTTGCTAATTTTGAATGAAAACAATTTGTGTAATGGACTTACAATGATGTACTTTAATTGGGTAAACAAACTCTGCATGTTAATAGATGTCCATTGATGCACTAATGTGCATTTTACTGCCTCTTATGGAATGGCATATTAAATTACTTAAGATTAAGGTGTGTGGTGTGTGTCAAATATTGCAAAAGAGCTTTCACTGTGTTGAAATTGTTATGCCTATAAGTTGCTGTTGTCTAAGGAACAAATTCAGCAATGGCAATTTATTTGTAAGCTTTTTAGGTTTCAGTGAAACTTGAGTTATCAATTGTATTTTACATAACCTTATAGGCAAGTACAAATGATCAATGAATATTTCATGCAACATTTTGCAGGTTAATTGCTTTTGGTAAATAAATTGTCCCTAGTGTGTAGGAAAGTGCAAGTGTATGTGTTGAACACTGGTCGGTGTGGACTCGGTGGGCTTTCGGACCAGTGAACGCGCTGTATTTCTAAAGTCTAAAGTAGTAATCTTCCTGCTTTTGCTTTTCTTGCGTTTTGAAACTGGTAAATTGAGTTTTCCTTGTATGTGTGCCGCTGATTTCAGATATACATGTTATTCCCCCATTTTCAAGCTGACCACTGATTCAGAATGGACACGTCATTTCCATTAAAATGATACCTGTTAAAAGTTCACCACAGGTTGCCAGCATTAAAGACACCAATAGAGTCTGAAATTTGGGAAGCCGATTGCAAGACAGTGTCACTTCTCTCCAGCGTATTTAACTCTGCTGACTGGGATGAATATCTCGCCTCACTTGCCTTGACTTACTGTTGAAATAATTGCTTTGATGGACTGTATCCAGATTGAACCCTATGAGTGTGGAAAGAACAAAGAAATCCTCTTGATTTGTGAACTGATTTCCTTCACAGGATAAAACTGTGCCCTCAAAATCTGATGAGTTCATGTGGAAATAATTTCTTTAAATTGAGTTATAGAATAGCTGGGAAGGTTTTAACATACAAAGGGAGATAAGAGTTACGTGTCTCAGAAGGGTTATTATAATTAAAAAGGATTTTTGAAAGCCTGAAGAGAGTTTTTGAAAGCATGCTGCTGAGATAGGATGATGCAGTGAGTTGACATCTGTGAGTTTACCTGCATGATCTCAGTTAGAACTTAAACTTCACTAAGATGAAAGAAAAATTTCCCTCCAGAGTACAATGATTCCCTCCTGCAGACACAACCTATCAAAACAATCCATCTCACTCAGAAAAGGTTCAGCAATTAATAGATCTTTTTATTCTCATTCTGGAAATGTTAATATCATCACAAAAGGAAAAGATTTTTTCCAAGAGAGTGGACACACGTTGCATCACAATTCAGATTGGTCAGCTGGATATTAATGGGGGCAAAACACGCATAAAGTGCTGGCATCAGGCAGCATCTCAGGGGTAGACACAAAATGCTGGAGTAACTAACTCAATGGGACAGACAGCATCTCTGGAGAGAAGGAATGGGTGACATTTCGGGTCGAGACCCCTCTTCAGTCAGATTGTGAGTGGGGGGAAAAATGTTGGAAGAGAGGAGGGGCAGGACAACACCTGGCAGGTGATGTATATGAAGGAACTGCAGATGCTGGTTTACACCAAAGATAGTCTCTAAATGCTGGAGTAACTCAGTGGGACAGGCAGCATCTCTGGAGAGAAGGAATAACTAATCTCAATCTATCCTGACTTTCAGTCTGAACAAGGGTCTCGATCCGAAATGTCACCCATTCCTTCTCCCCAGAGATACTGCCTGCCCAGGTGTTTGGTTGGTACAGGTGAGGTCAGTGTTTTGAGAGTCAAAGGTGGACAGAGATTAAAAGGCAAAATATGTAAGACAAAAGGATTGAATAGTAGCAACATTTGAAGCTGAAGGAGGGAATGTAGTTGGAAGGGGAAAGGGAGGAGAGAAATACGAGTGAATGGATATTAATGGTTCATCAAATCAAATCTTGAGAATCAAAATTACCAGCGATTCAGTCACTCCCGAGGCATATGTACAGATACACGCATGCATGCAAACATACGCAGACACTCACAAAGTCTCTTATTATCAGACCAAAGCAGTTTGAAGAAATAATGAAAAATGTCTGGACTTTCTATTCATATTAAAGAATTGGACCATATGTCAAACACATTTCTCAGTGGAAATTTCCACTGAAGTTATGTCTGATCCTGTTTGACATCCTCTGTAAGGGATCACTGAGCAGGCAAAAAGTCCCATCAAATATACCAAAAACCACATATTGCAACAAACCAAATATAAGCCAGATAATTGTTCAATTAGACTTAAATCGCATACAAAACTGTCAAAATGAATGAGAAACAAAACAAGTTTTTTTGTTTGGAGAGAAGAAACAACACTGTTTACATGGAAGTGATGTAGAAACAAAGAACTGCAGATGCTGGTTTATACCAAACATAGACACAAAGTGCTGGAGTAATTCATTGAGTCAGGCTTGAATCCCTGAGTTACTCCAGCACTTTGCGTCTATATATGTACATGATGCCTAGATTAGTGGGTATTGGCTGAATGGAGAGGTTGGACAGAATTGGATTGTTTTCTCCAGAATATTGTAGTTTATGGGGACACCTAATAGAACTGTATAAAATTATGAGAGCTATAGATATCGGGTAGAGAGTTGTTTAAACCTGGAAGAGAGTACCTAATTAGATGCACATACCATCAAAACCATGTCAAAATCCACCTTAACAAAGTTCAAAGCTCTGCTCACCCAGAATCCAAAAGATACGAACTTTGGAGCAAGAATGTAATTGAGTTTATTTTCTCCCTTCTCTCTCTATTTGCGACTTCTGACCCATCTGAGATTGACAAAATCCTTCATATGTCAACGCTCAGACATGAAAAACGGCTGCATGTATTACACCCAATAAAGATGTATATTCATTCATGATTCAAAGGTTTCAAAATTGCATCTTTATGGTTCATAGTAATTAACCTCTTGATGCATTAAACCAGCCAAAACCAAATATCTCAGGAAAAGTTATTCATCGAGTGACTTGCATAAGAATCAGCAAAATAAGTAGTTACAATTTCCTCAATAGCTTTTCAATTCAACTGTATTGTGAATAAATAATTACATGGGGAATCAGATTAAACAGGTTTGGGTACTAAAAGTGTGAAATTCCACAGCATTTAATATGACATGATTAAAAAATACATAAATGTAAAAGAAAGGAGTAATGGTTTTCAGACATTACTCGTCTTAGATAAAATGTAATAAAAATGAACTGCAGATGCTGGTTTAGAAGATAGACACAGTGCTGGAGTAACTCAGTGGGTCAGGCACCATCTCTGTACAATATGTGTAGGGAACATTTTCGATTCGGATCTGAAAAAAGGTCCTGATCTATAACGGCACCTAACCATTTTCTCCAGAGATGCTGCCTCACCAGCTGAGTTGCTCCAGCATTTTATGTCTATCTTTGGTCTGACATAAAGTTGTATTTACTGCAGCCATCTATATTGATTATGTTCAAATATAAAATTGTGTATGATGGAAGAGCAGATCACTTAACAACATATTTATTTAGTTTAAGGAAAATATCACATATGATGGATTTTTTAAAGAGATAAAATGTTTAAATATTCATTATACTTGGGAGATGAGCAGGAATAGTGTGGACCAGTATGATGCTGGGATTGCATCAAAATGTTAGTGTGTTTACATATGGCAAAGACATACTCCATCAGAGTTACAATGCTTGGAGTCAATAGTGCAGCTTGTATAGAAGAGCAAAACCTTTTACAAAGCAGCTTTTTTTACCTTCCTCCTGCTAATGCCATCTGAGATCACCATTTTACACGAGTATATAAATGGTAGAGTGGTAACTCAAGGAAAACTCGATTGGATCCTTGATTAATATGGTTGCAATTTCTTCTGTAATGTGTCTAATTTCTGATGTAAAATGGCCAATCAGCCTCCACTAGGCCTTGCTGGGTGTATTTGGAACTTTGTTAACCATAGCAGTCACCTGGGAAAGAGAGAAACTCTTATTCTGCACCCATGCCCAAAGTAAGCACGAGACCCTTTGTAAATGACCAAACATGTACCACATTGGCCAATTGAGGCCCTCCACTGAGAGGTTAGTTTGTACTTTCACAAGTTAAAAGTTAAAAGGTCAGGTCGGGGGGAGTTCCCCACCCCCACCCACATGGGTGCCATGTAATCCTGTGCTACCTGCTCCATGGTCGAATAGTCGCCCATGGTTTGCCAGGTGAGGAGGGGGCTGTGGACACCCAGCAGGACCAAAAACAAGACCTGTCAAAGGGCGGATGAGCTTCTAGTGAGCTAATGGCCATCCACACTTCAGTTGAAGTTGCGATCACTGTCATACATAGCATTGTAAGGAATGATGATAAAGCACACACACACCAAAATCCTGTACTTCCAGCGGCTGAAGTCCGCAGGAACTGGTGGACAGAGATGTGTGGTGTGTCCGTCCCCGTTCCCATCGGAAACCAGCACCACTGCATCGCTAACGTTTTCAACGATGATGAATTGCGACAGCCCGCCAACTATCTTCAGAATAGACACATTTTAATGTTGATCAGACTCTTGAAAATGTGCTGCGCCCGATCAGGTACTTAAGGAACACCCAATCAGAAGTATTTCCCCCATCCGATATTCCCATATGTGGAAAACATTATTGGTTAAGCATCCAAGAGAACTATGGTGCCACACAGTTTTAAGTATTCATCCTGTGCGATCACACGCACTGCTGTTTAAAATTGCACAACTTCTCATAAAGCAAGTTAGGAGTCAGAATTGTCATGCTATTAAAAAAAAAGGCAACTTGATACTGTTGTATTCGTATGGATAATGCAGAAGTTAAAGTGTCTCTCTTCTGTGTTTACACATTACATTTTGAATCTACCCCCAATTTCCACTCATACTATCCCGCTTTCATGCACTTGAGAATAATTGCGAGCAGGCAAAAGCCCAAAGCTCTTTGATTTTCCAGTCCACAGGCGTTTTGACCCGAAACGTCACCCATTCCTTCTCTCCAGAGATGCTGTCTGTCCCGCTGAGCTACCCCAGCATTTTGTGTCTATCTCCGGTTTAAACCAGCACCTGCAGTTCCCCCCTACACATATGACGGGACACTGTGCACGCCACTGCACCAACAAGTGCATTAGAACCCAAACCGAAAATGGACACAGAGAAAAAAACCGACTCCTCTTGCATGTTTCGAAGTCACACAATAAATCTTTTCGCACCTTCACTTTATTGCTACATTGATTCCACAAGGTGAATAATTGATGTTGCAACAAATCATTCCTCGTACATTCCTTTATGTTAATGCGCCTCATGGGATTAAGTAAGTTTCTGAATAGTTTGCAGTTGAAGCAAGACGCAATTAAAGATCTTTACAATCGCGTACATCAGAATCAAGGAGGAATTCAAATGCAATTAATAAAATCCACAGGCACCACGTCGTAGGCCTCCTGAATTCCAACAGGGATTTTTAAGTAAGTGTTCCTTAATCACAGCTTTCTGATTTCTGTGATGCTTTGTTTTTTTTTAGCAGACAACCCTAATCTTCATGAGACGCTGTGTTCTGGTAATTGTCAGATGACCACGATAAATTTGATGAACATTGTTCAAAATTACAAGTCTTTAAAAAACCCGAGTACCTCATGGAGATCAAGCTCGGAGATCAACTACATCAACCTATTACTGCTCAGAGAAGTAAGTAACATCTCAAAGCACTTCAACACCACGGTTGTTCCAATGGCCACCAGTCATGAGCGAAGTCAAGTCAAGAGTGCTGGCTCAAAGGGCCAAATGGTCTACTCCTCTACATATTTTTTTTTCTAAGAGTATTTCATTATATGCACAGAAATGGAAAATGTAATTCTTACCTGCAGCAGTACAACAGTACTAAATATATAATATAATAAAGAAACAAAAAAAACATTTCAATAAAGAATAAAACAATATAGTGCAAGGATAAAACAAAGGCTATAGTCTCTAGTGCAATCAAGGCAGATCATAGTTGGGGTTTATGGTGTTCAATAGTCAAATAGTTTGTTGGAAATAAGTTGTTCCTGCACCTCGATGTTACAGTATTCCTGCTCCTATACCCACCTGCCTGATGGCAGGAGTAAAATGAGAATGTTACCAGGTGGTTTTGGTCCTGGATGACGTTGGCTATCTTTGTGAGGCATGGGGCTTTTGATGGTAGGGAGGTCAGTACCTGTGATGGACCAGGCAGTGTTCACCACTTTTGGCAATTTCCTCCCTTCCTGGGCGTTCAAGTTACTGAACGGGGCTGTGCTGCAATCAGCCAATGTGCTCTTCTGAAGATGATGTACAACTCTCAAAATAGTATCACGAAAAAATAATTAATAATCACACATATCATCCAGATATCTGTTAAAGTTCACAGAATTAATTCAGCAAATTTTATGAGGCTGTGCATAGAAGTCATTTAATTTGCACCGCTCATAATTTTCTCTCGTGTTGACCCGACCAGTGCAATAACAATAGCACCGACCCAACAATGAGAAAAATTACTCAAGTATATTTTATCCGAAAAAGCCGGATAAATTCAGCTAATTATCACCTTAACAGTCTGATCTCAATTTACAGCCATTGGAAACAGAAAGGTGATGACAGGAGTGTTATCAGGCAGCATTTACTCTATAAAAACCTGCTGCCAATGCCTAGATTGGCTTTCACCAATCATCCACATCCTGAAGACAAGATGACACTGACTTGATACCAAGGCACCGCTTAACTGTGTGTGACACTGCTGAAGTCAAAAGGCATCAACGGGAAGATTCCCCAATGGCCAACACCATATTTCTCAAAGACACCTCATCTGGCCTTTGGATATCAATGCTCTTCACACCAAGAGACTGCTGCAGGTATGCCTTATGCCTGTGTCTAAGGTTGAACCATCTTCAGTTATTTCAGTGATTGTCATCCATCCATCTGAGGTCAGATGTATGAATTGTACAATGTTTAATTCTATTTGCACTCCTCAATAAATGCATTTTTTTGGCTTGCATGTAGCAAAACCAACACAAGGTACAGGCATGAGCTGATAGGTGGGAAATTAAATTGACCCCACAATGGTTCAAGACAATGGCAGTCTCCAAGAGATAATCTAACACCTATCCTTTCTATTTAGTGGCATCGCCTAAATCATGTTTTCCACCATCAATATCCTGGAAGTCAACATTGACGACAATTATAGTGGGATAAGCGATATAACTGTTCCTAGCTTCTGATTACAGGAGCAGACCAGAGATTGGGAATCCCGCAGCACAAGATTCACCTCCTGTCACACCAAATATTGTTTCCACCGTTCAGATGGTTCAAGTCAGGAGGTGATAGAATAAGTGTTTAAAAAGGAACTGCAGATGCTGGAAAATCGAAGGAACACAAAAATGCTGGAGAAACACATCTGTACCTACTCTTGGCTCTGGCAACTAGCAAAAATAAAATGGCATTGTAAAATTCCTTGGTAGACAAAAATGCTGGAGAAACTCAGCGGGTGCAGCAGCATCTATGGAGCGAAGGAAATAGGCAACATTGCGGGCTGAAACCCTTCTGGGTTTCGGCTCGAAATGTTGCTTATTTCCTTCGCTCCATAGATGCTGCTGCAACCACTGAGTTTCTCAAGCATTTTTGTGTACCAGGTGATAGAATAATCTCTGTTTATCTGGATGAGTACAGGTCAACAAGCTTGACACTACCCAGGGTAGCTCGGTGCACTATTAAGCATCCAAAACGCCCACTCCCTCTCTCACCTGCGCACAATAAATCTATTATAGACTATTTACAAAAGAAAATGCAGTGGCTCATCTCGGCTACTCTGACAGCTCCTGCCAAATCTGCAACCTCCGCCATATAGGACAGGAAATGGCTGGGAACCCCACTGCCTCCACTGTCTCTTCCAATCTTACGCTCAATTGGCAACAGTTGTATCTCGATTGTCGCTCTATATCCACTTCCCAAAGGCTACGGCAGTACCTTTGCTCAGAAGACTCCAGTCGATCAAGAAGATGGCTTTCTATCAATTACACAAGGACATTTGGGGGAAGGTGGTAAATAATGGTTTTACTTCTGATGTTCAATACCAACCCCACCCTGTGGGAAAAAAAACAGAACAATGGGGAAAAAAATACCTTTTGAAGAAAGAGAATTTTAAAATCATTCTATCTGTTCTTGGTATCACCTGATGTCATAGAGTAATTAATGGAGCAGAGAAACAATTCTCCCCCCCACTCCTAATTTATACTAATCTCATTTTATTGTCCCCACATTCCCTTGAACCTCCCTCTGGATTTTACCATTCATCTACACTCTGGGACAATTTACAGTGGGCAACCTAGTTGTGTGAAGAAACAAGATATTTTGGAGGAAAGATATGAATCACCAGGAGACCATGTACACTCAATGTAGACAACAGTGGAGGGAAGCAAATAGCCCAGGGCATGAGAGTTGTGAGGTGGTATCTCTACCAGCTGTGTCACTAGGCTGCTCACTGCAGCAGCCTCTACCTACAGCCTGGCTGTTATTTCAATCTTTTTTTTATTTTTAGTTAGTCTAAAGTTTTGTGTTGGGGGAAACTTTAACTTTTCTATGTGGGGGAGGGGGGCAGGGTAAGGGGGAAACTGTTTCCCAGTCTCTTCCTGGCGGGGACGCGACTATTTCTCCGAGTCGCATCCTCGCCCCCCACCTCGAGGCCTACCAGCTGGATCGGAGCGGCCTTTCCTGCCCGGGACCGGGAACTGGACCAGGGCTGCTACAGCGGCGGCGCAGCGCTGGAGTCACCGCGGAGCGGGCGATGCCCACCTGGGTCGCCGTTTGGAGCTCCGGAGCGTTGGGCCGTTGCTCCAACATCGTGGAGCTCTGGTGCGGAGAGCTTCCAACGCGGGCGGTGCTGAACAACATCGTGGAGGCCTGGGGTGCCTTGCAGAGGGTCTCCAGCAGCGGTCTCCACCCGGTGCGGCCAGCGGACTTTGGAAGCCGCCGATTCCGGTAGGAGGGGGCCGACTCTGTGTCCATGCCGCTGAGGATGTCCCGCAGCCCTGCAGACGTCGGACTTGTATCACCCCGACGAGCGGTCCTGGACATCGGGCCGTCCGTAGCTGCAACTGCGGAGGGCTTGGGGAGGTCCTGACCACGGGGAACAGTGGAGGAAGAGACTGACTTTGGTGCCTTCCCACACAGTGGGAAACTTTGATTCTGCTGTGTGGGGATGTTTTATGTCAAATTCTATAGTGTGTGTTCTTTATACCCTTTCTAGCTTAATCCCTCCCTTCACCACCTCCAGTTTAAATTCCAGTTGGAATATTTTGGAGGAACCAAGAACCAAGTAATCATGTCATCTATTACTAGGTAGTTTTAAAGCTTTTGAAAAACCCATATCATGTGGTTTAGTTTAGCTTAGAGATACAGGTGGAAACAGTCCCTTGGGCATACCAAGTCCAAGCCGACCTTCGATCACCCGTTAACAGTGATGCTGTCATACCACTGTCCACACATTAGGGGCATTTTTTTTACAATTAACCTGCGAACCTACACATTGTTGGCACGTGGGAGGAAACTAGAGAACCTGGAGGACACGCACGTGGTCACAGGGAGAATGTGCAAACTCCATACAGACTGCACCTGAGGTCAGGATTGAGCCAGGGTCTCTGCAAGGCAGCAGGTCCTACCAGCTGCAGAGCTGTGCCATCCCAGTATTGCCCAAAAATAAGCCAATTCCCAATGAGAAACACATGACCAAATAGTAAGAGGCAAAAGAACAGGAGTGGCATGATGGTGCAGCAGTAGAGTTGCTGCCTTACAGTGCCAGAAACCCAGGTTCGATTCTAACTACAGGTGCTGTCTGTATGGAGTTTGTATGTTCTCCCTGTGAACTGCTTTGTAGGTTAATTGGCTTCGGTAAGAATAGTAAATTATCCCTTGTGTGTAGAATAGTGTTAGTGTGCGGGAATCGCTGGTCGGTGCGGACTCAGTGGGTCGAAGGGCCTGTTTCCGCGCTGTATTTCTAAGCTAAACAAGTTTGTCCTTCTTTCTTCAATGGTATTTAATGAAGGAAGAGAAGCTGCTAACGGTCTAGAGAAGGGGAAAAAAATAAACCCTGTCAGGATGTGGATGGGACGTAAATAATGCATGGTATTGCAAAAGACAAAATTCCTGAGGCTAAACTTAATGGTTGTAAGGTATTTTAAGGCCGATCTAGATCTTAGATAGCAATGGGGACTTCATCGATTTGCCATAAAAGGAACAAAGCAAGTTTCAAAGGAGTGAATCATTGGACTTTCATTCCATTATCCATACAGTCTTTCAGCCTTGGATAAACAACTCCTGTTAGCTGGCAAATCATCTGTTTGAAGTCTAAATTATTGTTGTAACAGAATGCAAAATGACAGAAAGTGAACAGTGTTCACCAAGTCTAAATGCACATCCAATGCAATTTAATAAGTGAGAATAAAAAGGGCATGACATGCCCGATTCTTGTGATCTAAATAAAAAAATAACTATAAACCAGAATTTGCCACACTAATTCATGTGAATTTTGCTCACAATGTTTCAAGATGCAAACTGGCTGGAAGACAAAACCCATAATCTTCAATATTCAATAAACTGCTGGGGGGTTTGTGCTGATCCATCCTTAGCCTGGTTGTGAAATTTGTGATGTTCATAATTGTACATCAATTCCCCACTAAACACACAAAATTTTAATAATTAAGCAAGTAATTTGTTTGCAACTAATGCTAACATTAATTATCTATTGACTGATATCCAACTATTGACTGATATCCAACCATACAAATCAAAGGAAAAAAAATTGACATGCAACTGAAAGTTATGTCAAAGATATTTTGAAAGTTATGTGACATTTTGTGCTGATAACACAATGAAAAACATGATGAGTTTCTCGACAAGTGACAAATATTGGTGGTCCATGTCCATAGATGTTAGATGTGCAGCGAGACACAAAATGCTGGAGTAACTCAGCGGGACAGGCAGCATCGCTGGAGAGAAGGAATGGGTGACATTTCGGGTCGAGACCCTACTTCAGATGTGGAGCTCATAGCAAAGGATGAGTATGCAAGCTGTAACTTCCTACCCAACCCTTGCTTCCAAAAACTTATATTTTAAAACACAGCGGGAGGTGAGTTCTGAAATGAATTTCATGCAAGTGTGTCCTGTCCTGGTGGGTACCATTGTGATGTGCAGGCCAGACTTTGATAAATGTACAGTGAGGGACATTTCCTAGCTGTGATGTACGATTTCTCCCTGGTAGAGCACTGACACAGGCATGATGGACTGAATGGCCTTCCAAACTGTCACCATTCTATCTAAATAGGTTTCAAACTGACAACCATGAAATCGACCACAGAAATTACCCAAATCCAATCAACATTTCCATCCCCTTTTGGGTTTTGTTTTCATAAATAATTTTTGACTGCATTTTGTCTAGTACTTAGGCAAAATAGTACCTAATACTCACCTATTTCCAAAATTCAGAATAATATCAATCTCTTCATTTCAACTTCAACATATATATGGCCAGGTGAAATGTTCTGTCTTTGATACACTCTATGGAACAAATATATAAAAGCTTGCTGAGATTGGTTAACACAAGAAGAGTTGATACTGGTAAAATATTCAGCTGCCATGTAACTTTACAGGTCACCTGACCTGTGAGAGTGAAATTAAAGAGGGTGTTCATTATAGGAAGCTCTTTTAAATTGTAATGAAAATAACTTGGTGATTCAAAAGGTAGAGCAAATTCAAATATCATAGCTGGGAGAATCAGAGGCCCCTCTAAATGGCCTGTCCCACTTTCACGACCTAATTCACAACCTTTTTTTACTCGTGGACATTTTTCATCCTGCTGAAAAAAAACGCCCCGACCTACTTGATGCCACGTGTATCTACGACTGGCATCACGACCTACCTACAACCTCGTGATGACCATGCTGCGAGTATGAGTCAAGGGCAAACTCGGCAGAGGTCGTGAATTAGGTCGTGAAAGTGGGACAGGCCCTTTAGCAACCGTGCGCACAAATGCACGATAAGGCAAAGACAATGGAGGGGGATTGGGAGTTGGGATTTATGATGCTGTCATGATTCATTCAAACACAAGGCAGAGAAGCACTTGTTGATTGAAGGCAGTCACCATACCTTGGTGGATATCTCACAACATATTAGCATAGGATGCAAATTAGCACAACTATTTGATAATTTGAGGTCCGGTTGCACTGAGTTATACATAGTACACAGCACAGTGAATGAGCAGTAGATTTGCTGGCTTGCAGCGCCAGAGACCTGGGTTCAATCCTGATTATAGGTGTTGTCTGTGCGGAGTTTGTACTTTCTCCCTGTGACTGTGTCAATTTTTATGCAGGTGCCGCAATTTCCTCACATTGTTTCCCAAGATGTACAGGTTCTATGTAAGTTAATTGGCTTGTGTAAATTGCCCCTATTGTGTAGGATGTAAAACTGGGATAACATAGAATGAGTGTACGGGTGATTTTTGGTTGGTGCGGACTCCGTGCGCCGAAGGGCCTGTTTCCATGCTGTATCTCTAAAAAGGGCCATTGAATGAATGCGACTATTCGATGACATTAAAATTCCTTCCATTTTACAATAAAGAACTTAACATGCTTTATCAAATTTAAATTTCTAATTTAACTTGCATTACATTAGAATAAAAGCTGATTCTCATGCCAAAAAGTGGATAATAAATTTAAATGGTTATCATGTAGCTGAATCATAAGTTGCAGTTTAGCCAAGGAACCTGATAAATCACCAAGCAGTGAATGATAAACCTATTTGAATTTGAGTAAATCTACCAAATATTGAAAGGTCTCGGTTGAGTGGACATTTCCGGTTATGGGAGAGACTCGGGCTGGAGAGCACATCCTCAAAATAAAAGGACGTACCTTCAGAATGGAGATGAGGAGGAATTTATTTAGACAGAGGGTGGTGAAACCAAGCCACTGGGTATTTTTGGAGAGCAGAGGTTATTAGTTTTCCGATTAGTAAGATTGACAAAGATTACGGGCAAAAGGCAGGAGAATGTGGTGGAGAGGGAAACGTAGATTAGAATGGAGGAGCAGACTCGATGGGCTGAATGCCCTAATGGGTTATGATCTCACAAATGCTTAAAACTGTGTGAAATCAAGATACCAGCGTACCTATTTTGTTTTCACATGCAATTCATCGGTACAAATATTTACAGAGAGCAAATCTTTTCAAAGAATGCTGTTGATAGCAATTTACTATCCATTGTTCAGAGTACAGTAAATTACACTCTGCAGTAAATGAGAGTGGAATGGTTTCATCCACAGAGAAAAAAAAAGTTAATCTTAAAAGAGCAACTGTGAGATGATAAAAGCACTTGAAAGACATTGCAGCATGTTTGTAAAAGGAGGATTGCGAAAGATACGATTTGAGCTATATAACTGCCATTTTCAAATAGAATCAACATGTTTCCAGGCATGCATTGATTCAAAAGCGGCCATCTAGCCCTACAGCCAGACATTGCATTGTATTCAGAATATAGAGAAATCAAATGATGCAGAACCAGCTCATGGAAGCCATCTCATCAACTGGATATCACCCCAAGTACATTACGGTTCAACTTACAAAGCCAGGATTAGAAAGTTGTCATTCAGTTCATTCCACATCTTAGGGAGTTTATAACTTGCCGAATGTTTTTCTTCAAAAACCAGATGCTACAATGACATTCATTCTCCACAAACAATAATAGCTGCAAAGTTAAGATACCTTGAGGAATCAAATACCTGAGATTCAAGCCACGACAAAGAGCGCAGCCAACATACATGACGCTGATCAGAGGGAGGAGAAACATTTCTCAATCTCTGCTCCCAAAATTCATTCAAATACCAACTTCAGAATGTCCCCCACCCTGGGTGACATAAAAAGACATTTGCAGGAAACGGTGGGCATGTTTGTACGTGTGGAGTGGGTCATATTCCGGAGTTAGTTTGCAAGTGAAATTGGGAGCAGGTTAATATTCAGTAAGTGCCACTTGACAGCACTGTCAACGATGGCTTCCTTCACTTTGCTGATTGAGAGTGGACTGATTTGGCAGTAATTAATGGGATTGAATTTGTCCTGCTTTTTTATATAAAAGGTTTTACTGACGTTGTCAAGCGAATGCAAAGGTTGCAACTTTAATCGAGCAGCACGACGAAAGGCATAACTAGTTCTGAAGTGCGGGTCTTAATCACAACTGATAGGATGTTAAAGGGTGTTCATTTCGGAAGGAGACAAGGAGGAATTTCTTTGGTCAGAGGGAGGTGATTTCATGGGATTCATCACCACAGAAGGCAGCACCCCTGGTCCACTAGGGGCGCTGCACTGAAGGCGCCTCTGCCTATAGCCTGTCTGTTTTTTCCTATCATTTTTAGTTTGTCTAACAGTTTTGTTTTGGGGATTCTTTCATTTTTCGATGTGGGGGAAGGGGGAGGGGTAAAGGGCACACCGCTTCCCAGTCGCTTCCTGGCGGAGATTCGATGATTTCTCCAAGTCACGTCCTCGCCCCCCACCTCGCCGCCTACCACTGGATCGGAGCGACGTTTCCTACCGGATACCGGGGACTGGACCAGAGCTTCGTCAGTGGCGCTGGATTCACCGTGGAGTAGGGCGATACCTACTTGGATCGCCTTGAAGCTCCAGAGCATTGGGCCCGCTGCTCGAACATCGCGGGGCTGTGGCACGTGGAGCTCCCAGCGCGGGCTCGCGTTGACCGGCATCGCGGAGTCCCTGGGGCCCTTTGCCGAGGGGACTTTCATGGATCTCTGCCCGGCACGGCCTGAGGACGTCGGGAGCTGCGGACTCCAGTGGGAAGCTGCGGCCATTTTGGAGGTCCAAGCCGCTGAGGTTGACCTCCCGTTCCGACGTCGGAGTTCCAACATCCCGGCGAGTGGGCCTGACCGGCGGGATGCCCGTAGCGGCGACTGTGGAGGGCTCCAGAGGGCCCGACCAGGGGTGAACATCAGAGGAAGATGACTGACTAGGGTGCCTTCCCTCACAGTGGGGAAACTTTTGATTCTGCTGTGTGGGGATGTTTTATGTTGAACTCTATCGTGTGTTGTGTTCTTTATTTCATTGTGTGGCTGTATGGTGATCACATTTCACTGTGCCAACTGGCACATGTGACAAATAAATGTATCTTGTATCTTGGAGACAAAGTCAATGGATATTTTTGTGGTAGTAATAAAGAGATTCTTGATTAGTACAAGTATCAGGGGTTATGGGGAGAAGGCAGAGGAATGGGGTTAAGAGGGAGAGATAGATCAGCCATGATTGAATGTGGAGTGGACTTGATGGGCTGAGTGGCCTAATTCTGCTCCATTCACTTATGAACATGTCTTTCTCCAACAACCAATGTTTACTCAATGCAAGTTACTTGGCAGCATAACAATAACTCGGAAATGTGAAGGCTCAAATTGTTTTTTCATAATATCATTAAGGTTTGAAAATGTTCATCTGGAAAGCTTCCAGGATGTTCATCAATGTTCTTAATATCTGACAAAATGTGGTTGTAAATGAACAAGTCTGCC